>NC_138830.1:8966156-9366960 GCF_965183815.1 Platalea leucorodia
CTTCTCCCACCGGGAGGTCTTGCCGGAGCAGGCTTTTGGACCGTTTTGTCTTTGCTCAGAGGTGCAGGCAGAGCACTCTACTGCCAGGCAAAAGCCAGGGACTGCGGGAACTCTTTAGCTCCCTAATTTTCCCTCTGCTCCCTTTGGACTAAGGGGAAAAATACTGCTCTATTCATTTCCAGAGTCCTCTGCAAAGGCTTTTAAACTTTTATTTTTGCACCCGAGGCAGGAGCACGATGTACCCTCAGAGCAGCGTAATGTCATTTTAGTAAATTAAATGCAAGGCGCTGTCAGGTGATCTCCAAGCACTTCCAAGCCAAGGATCCGCTGTACTTCCCAGGGCCAGTGCTCGCCAGGCAAGCAGTCCCTGATCTCCAAGCGCATTCCAAATGGTATCGAACAACCACTTTCATACTGGAATGGCGCCCATTTAATTAACAAAAGGATTTGCAAGAGGATCGTTGCTTATTGCCAAATGCATAACCGCTCATTAGGTCCTCAGGGGAAAAGAATAATTACTCTTGCAATCTACGGGGTGTCTTTTTCTGCAGTGAAAAATGTGCATTTCATCACCACAGCTGGGATGGGCAACCGAGGGCTGTTGGGGGGGATCTGCTTAACCTACCTGAGGCTGGACAGCCAGGACAAGCATCTCCCCCCGCAACAGCCTCACCATGCCTATTTAGACACACTAAGGACCCCCACGTACTTCACAAGCACCCCAGGAAAAAATAGTAGCCATGCTACTGGAATTACGGAAACACTGTGTTGCCTTCTGGAGTCTTTCTGGCATGGGGATGGAGCCAAGCAACTATGAAAATGCACACTGAAAGCAAACAAAAAAAAGCTTATCAGGCAGTAGCAGGTTTGTGGCAGGCAGTTTAGCCATGGAAAAAGCTGCCTTTCAAGCCAGCCTCCCCAGGCAGCAGCAGCAGACAGCAAAGCCGGGGGGAGCCCAGCTGCCTGCAGCCCCACCCGCACACCCATGGGGGCCTCTGCCTGATGGGGAGGTGCAGAAATAGAAAGGTGGTCACCTCAGTATGGGAAAAACACAGAATAACAAAAATACATTTCAATTGGTCATGTTGGCTTGCTTAGACTGTGAAAAAAGCAACTTCTGATTCAAAGACCGGTGCAAAGAGTTGCCCTGCTGAGCTCCATCACTTGCCGAGCGTGCATGGGTGATGCTGGTCCTCCCAGAGCACACGTAAGCCATTCGTACTTGCACCAGCACGACAAACTGCGCAGAGGATGGGGGAGCCACGATTGAAGGAGCATCCTGAAACACTGTGGTTACACCTAGTATTTAATAGCAGACAGCACTAGACAGTATATCTAGAAGTACCAAGAGCAGAATCCCCAGGAGATCCCACCCCAGCCCTGCTGCGGGGCACACGCTCCAGCTCTGCCCTGTGTTAGATTTGTTACTCCCGTGTTATTTACCGCAGTCGGTCGTGGGAAGCAGCCACGGGCTGGAGCTGTGCCGTGGGACAGCCCCGCAGCAGCGCCCCAGGAGCCAGCATCAACCATAACGTAAATCTCCATCCACTTCCCTTACCTGGGAACTATTTCCTGATGCTGGAGTAATTCTGAAGAAAAGAAGAAAACTGCAATCTGAGGATGAGGGGTTGCTGCGACTGACAGCTCTCTGTTAAAATTAAGCTTGATTGGAATCACGTTGCAGCTTTGCCTCCTCTGACGCTTACTCTTTGGTTATGCCAAATTCTTCCCGATACCCCCAGGCCTCAGAAGAGCACTTTTTATCCTAAATATTTTGCCTTTGGAATCTGCTGGACTGGACTAAGTATTGCCTTTCCAGGAAAGTTTCTTCTCTACATTACCCCAAGCTTGCAAGCCCTACAAATTCTGAATGCAATGAAGATTTGCTGTTAATAATCATTAGTGTACAAACTAGGATTAATAACCAAGAAAAAAATCAAGGGAATTCTCTAAGCACAGACTGGGCCATAGACCTTGGCTGCTGGGGCTGAAAAGGGACATTTTCTGCTCATACTGGGAGACCTGGAGCGGGAGGGAGGGCATGGGGCAGGAGGAATAACTGCAGGGAGGGAGGAAGATGTTGGAAGAACAGCTGCCATCACATTTGGTTATTTACTTCAATTAAGCAAAGCAAAAGAATTGCGATTGCATCAGTATTGGATTTGTATTGAAGACAAAAATCCATTTTTATTCCACCTGAACCGTGGCCATCTGCGATGCCAAGCGCAGAGTCAGCATTGCTGGAGCACACACCACGGTTCGTGATACAAAGCCCTGCTCTCAGCCTGGCATTGATGCTAACCTCTTCAAAGGCTTGCCAGAGCCTGGTTTTATGATCGTTTTCCTAAAGGACGGAGCTTTGAAATAAAGCAGCAACCTGACAGCTGCTAGATGAGGTTTAGCTGGGATTTTCCTAAACTCAACCCCCTTCGATCCACTGTTCAGCAGTTTGCGTCAGTGCAACGCATGGCGAGGTCCCAGTCTCAGCAGATCCCAAAGTCAGCCCAAAGACTCCCAGAAAAAACCTGTTTTAACCAAGATCCCACAGACTGAGTTTCATCCCAGGGCACGCACACAGACTGCAGCCTTCAAACCTGTACATAAATATATCCATAAATATCCCAAACTTTCAAGTCAGCCCCCTGGAGAGATGCTGGATATGCTCTGCACCGCTGATGCCATGGCAGGGAGTGGAGAGCAAGCTCAGCAGGCAGCACCCTCCCATGGAGCTGGGGATTTATTCAGCATCTGGCAGAGCAGGCTTTCAAGCTGGGGTTTGACAGGAGCAGAAGGTGCATGAAAAGCAGTAGCAAGCATGCAAATTCCTGCTGGGCACCGGCAGGAGCTGCTGCTCTGCATACAGCTAAGGGTTAGCTGGGATTTACTGCTGCGGTGGTGAACTAGGAGGACAAAATTTGCTTTGTCTTCCACCTACGGCATGGGGAGCTTCCTATGCAAAGGTGCGAGTAACCCTAGAAGTACCAGCAGGGTGGATCTGAGCGTTTATACGGCTTCGTTGAGGACTTTATATTGCAAAAGGAAGTGTGTGTGTGTGCACACGTGTGTCCAGGCACACACGCGTGTTCATCGCTGGCGACGGCAGCAAGGCAGAAAGCAGCAGGATCAGGAGCCAGCATGGTACGAGCAGCTAAAGAGCTCCTCCTGCTGAAACCCAGCCGAGGAGATGGGGCTCACGCTGCACACAGGCTGTATGTACCGTTCTTCCGAAGGAGTAAAATGGGATTTCTTACTTCAAGGAGGAAATACCACGCTACAAACACCATACACACATGCGGATACTCTGTTCACATCCTTAACCCACACACGTCCCCTGTTTTCATCCCATCCTCCCCCATTAGTGCATGGTATGGGCAAGAATCCTAGAAAAATAACACAAAAACCAAGGAGCAAGTGGAAACTGAAATAATTTGGAAAAAGGATAGACATAGGTATATCTGCCATGACCATTGCACTACATAGCAGGCACTATAGTATGAACAGACAAAAAAAAACCCACAACAAACTACTTATGAAAAATTATGCTGGCTGTTAAAACAAGGACATAGCTGGATGCGGCTCTGTAGATCAATCTGCACAGGAAATAGGGAAAACATTAAAGCTGTAAGCTATATCCCAATAAATATAATGCAACTGTGCTCTGAACTGAGCAGATTAGGACAGGATTACAGTACAGGATTATAGGACCACATCGAGTGCTCCATATATTTTGCCATCTAAAGATTAGATATTTTAAAGCTTTGATGCATGAAATGAGCCTGACCAAGGGAGCCTGAAAAGCAGCAATGGCAAGGTGGTCATTCCCAAATTCCCCTCTCTGTAGTAGCCCTGTGGGGCTATAAACACGACCCCAGAAGAATGGACAAGGACTGAAGGGTGCGATCTGCCTGCTCACCCCCTGCACATTGACCCGTCTCCTACTGCACAGTGTAAGCACAGTCGTACCGACGCAGAGCAAAGCATCCCTGCGGATCAGCCACACAACCCAGGCAATGCCCAGGAGCAGGTGCTGAGAAAAGATTATAAGGAACTGAACAAAAATACAGTAATGCCATTCCCGATGTATCATCTTGGCTTTCTACCATCTGCCATTAAAAAACCTGCTGTGCTAGAGGTTAAATCCACCCCTTTGTATTTAACAGCCTTTGATGGCCTTGCCTGATACCTTTGAACAAGCTCATACTTTCAGCATCCAAAACATCCCATGGCGGCGAGTCCCCCAATTTCATTGCAAGATGCAGGGAAAGTGTTTCCCATGTTTTAAACCTGTTGTTCAGAAATTTCATTTGCATTCCCCCCGGTTCCTGCGTGATGGGAGACAGTGAGTTACTTGCTACAGGCTGTTCCTGATTTTAAACACATCTGCTGTAATCCCTGTCAATCATCTTTTTCCTAAGCTAAAAGCTTGTTTAATCACGCAGCACAGGGACAATCCCATCACTCAGAGACCTCTGCTTTCTGTAGCCCAGCTTACTGTAGCCGTTTGAAATGGGATGGCCAGCATCGACTGCAGGATTTGAAATGTCAGCTCCCAGAAATTTATAAAAAAACCCAGTATTTTACTGTTAAGCACGTTACATTTTCTGACACGGTGTTTGCCTTTGTGTCTACCACAAGCTGACATAACTCAGGGATGGGGAGAACTTTTCAGCAACAGTTTTTCTGCAGGAGTATTTTATCTTTTGGCCCATGCTGCTCAGTGCCTTCGGTGGTCACCAGAAAATCCTGGTACCCACCTTTTGCTATTTCAGGATTTGAACCTCTGACCCAAGTCCCATAATTGCCTCCGTGAGGTTACCAAACTGGAGAGCCTTTCTAGTAAATTCAGCATGTTTGATCTCTAGAAATACTTAAAAAGTAAATAACAATGTAGTTGAAAAACAACGTTCATTCTGGCGCTGTAGACTGAGTATTTCACTCCCTTATTGCTTTTCCTGACACAGGCTTGTACCACTAAGACAGACACCAAATTAGACATACAAATTGCAGCCCTTTTGCCATCAGTTTGTCCCTAGAGCTCTCTGGTATTTCCTCTAGCTGTATTTAGCCACCATAAGTATTTTCATTTTTCAGAATTAAGAGATATCAGCTATCTAGTCACGGCAATATTTTTATTGCCAGCACCTCTGCCTGCCATGCACCAGCACAAGCCACCTTCTCCTCCTCACACATCAAACGATACTGCAAGCGATTTGGGGAAAAAGAAAAAGCTAAGTGAGGGTGGGTTTCACCACCAGTTTGTCTCTGATGATGTGCAGGTGCCCTCTCCTCCCCACAGTCACTGTGCCCAACTCCTTGCTGAACCGGCTGAGCGCTCACTCTGCAATGGTAATATTTCCCATTGCAATCAGAAAAGGAAAAGCAGCCCATCCTGCAAAGGGCTACTTGCTGGCTGGTCTTTGTACAAGAGCATGACAATCCTAAATTTCAACTTTTTAATTAGCTTAACCAACAAAAGCAACATAAACTGGGTAGAGCATCCCAGCACTTTCTCAGGCCGCAGGAACTCCTGAAGGACAGCCTCAGGGGGGCTCGCTCCAAATGAAGCAAGTTTGCCAGGGGCCTGTGAGCGGTGGGAAGAATTCACCCTCCCTGAGCAAAACCTCAACTAAATATAAAACAGATAAAAAATGAATAGAAAACTCTACCCCCAGCTCAGAAGGCTGCTGTGTGGGTTAATCCAGCAGCGCCTCCGGAGTCCCTGACCTCCATAAATACTTTCCACCTATAACATTTGCCAACAGCATATTTTGCAAAAGTTGCCTGGTTGCTTTTGCAGACGTATAACATTTCACCTTCGGGCTCTCGAACTGCAGCTGCCCAAGCAGAGAGATGCTATTTTTGCCATGCATGAGCAGAATATTGAGAAGTTTTACAGTCACTGCTGCCTAGCCGTGAGGACAGACCCAGCCCACATAGTCTGGTCTTTAAGAACTCAGACCCCACCAAAGAGTGTATGGAAGGGAGCCGTGCAATGAACACTGTTGGATAACAAGACACCAAAGTGGCTTTGCAAATGGCATTTCATCCGAGAGAAATACTATTGTCGTCAGAAACAAACCAAGCTCATGCACTGCTGCACTTTCAGTTATTCAGTAATAGGCTGAACTAAGATGTATTTGCTAAAGCAATGAAAGGAAAAAGAACTAATCATCCTATAAATAAAACAGCTTATGTGTATTTAGTAAGTGTTTCTTGTTAACAATTCATTACTTTCCACACCTAATTAAACAGCTCTTAATAAAAAAAGTTTTTTATTGTGCTCTCTTTAGACTAGACCTATGGATATTTGAAGAAATGCGTGGAAGGCAAAACAAGCCATGCTGGAAAAGACGACATTCAAGCTCTGTACTTCTAAAGCTAGAAGAGCAAAAATCTACAGAAAGCAGCAAGTGATGACTGCTGGAAAGTCCCCCACGCCCTGCAGTAGAGCCCTCTGCACAGCTCTCTCTCCCAGAGACGTCTTCTTTCTCCTGGGTATGATATATGTGAAACGCAGTATGTTATAGCTGTTTCTGTCAACTATGAAAAATGCACGTACTTAAAATTAAGCATATGCTTGAATCCATCAGCTTCAACAGAAATTAAGCTCATGCTTTATTTTATCACGATGAAAGGCTCTGATAAATGAAGACCACTCCATCTTACAAGCTGAGAAACCTTCGTACAGAGGTGTACGAAGTGATTTGCACGGAGCCCATGCTGGAGCTGAGCTTGCAACCACAGCCCTCAGCACTGGGTACAGCCTCAAGGCCAACACCAACTACCCAGAAGCACACAACAATCACAGAATATCTCATTAATTACGTTTCTCTGTGACTTAAAAACTCAGTCTCCAGTGCATCTGGGCATCGGGTATCCATCCCCACAGAAGTTTTCTCCCCAGCCTCTTTGCAGGTTTTCTCCTCCGGGCTGGGCACGTTTTCTGTGCAGCAGCAAGCAGAGATGAACATTGCTGTTGAGTTTTGACCGATGCATTTTTGACGCAGTAGCAGCCAGGTTCAGTATCAGGGAGGTGTCTGTACACGAGGGTGGTCTGCAAGATAATCTCAGGGGGAGGAAACTTTAAACACCAGAACATAACTGCTTTATGAGAACACTGTGTGACTACGACATTACTTGTGCTTCTCAGCGAGGGCACAGTTAAGTGTTAAACTATATCTGGAGCGGACCAACACCATAGAAAGTGCAGAATTAGCAGAGAAATAAGATAAATGGGAATCTTCACGTGTGTACTAACACCAACCATTTCAAACACAACTGCCACATGCGATTAGGGTCATCAGAAGAGGAGCAAAATAATTTCTCATTAGAAGGGAGGCATGCTTCCAGATCCAAAAAAAACCCCCAGTTAATCAGAGTATCTCGCTCGGGGACAGCATCGCTCCTGCTAACCCAGAATGACACCAGGGATTACTTCTATCACAGCTCCGCTCGGAGCATGGCATCCCTGCGATGCCGTTCCATTGCCTTTGGACATTTTCCCTTTTCATCACTCAAACACTGTGGGCTCAGTTCTCTACTTATTTACACCAGCTCTCAAGGCTGTATAACCCCGACTTGCTCCAAGGATTCCCAGCCAGCACCAGCAGGACAGAGGTACAAAGCCCTTTGCCGTTTCTTCTGATGCTGGCTCCAAAGCACTTCTCTTACACACTCGGTCCTCCCTGGACAGTGCCTCCAAACAACAACAAATTTCCCTGGCTAGCAGCTAAAGCTGTGACACAAACAGTGCTGTTTCCATAAAAAGAGTAAATGTGTTTTCTTATTTCAATTTTAAGCTCAGACTGGCCACGGGCAAAAGTCAATCTCTTGGGAAAGCAAACATTTTGAAGAAAAATTTCTTTTATTAGAAGCACAGAGAATGTATCTACTTTCAATATGGGAAGTCATCCTTTTAAAATTAATCTCTTTTGAAACAAAACAAAATGACAACTGATAAACTAAGCATGCCGATGTCTTCTTCACCCATCATCCCCCAGCCTACATCCTCTTTCCCCAGGTTGTCCCAGCTCCCTGCATGGGTGAGGTCCTCTCCCTTGCACGCTCTTTCTAACACACAAGACATGTACGTCCCAGCCTGAAGCCAGCCAGACTCTGGTTCTCGGGCTTTCAGTCCATTTGCTCCAGTTTTAGGGCAGAGCAGGGACAGGCATTACTTTGAAGCACCAGCCACAGTCAGAACACCTCTGTTCTCCATGTTTTCTGTTTTGCTGTTCAGCCATTATCCTTTTAATGCACATAAATAAATGAGTTTTCATTAAAACATCAGAAAGAGTAAATACTTTTACCCCAATTTGAAAGAGGCAGTTCAGTAGATGGACACAAACAACTAATGTTAGAAGAGAAAGATCAAATTCAAAGTTTTAAGAGAATAGATCACATGCATTTAGCTTTGCTCAAAGTCGTGCTAATTCTTATGGCGCTCAGAAAACTTAGAGAAGAAAAGCTACTAAAGCAGACGACATCTTCAGATTCTGTAAGCCTGCCTGAAGGTGTGCACAGGTTGCTCAGTCACATTTCCCGTAGTTTTAGCTCTTTGCCACTGAACAGACAGCCACCAAGTGCCACAGCAAGGGACACGCAGAAGTACCTGTACTTCATTCCTGTCTCAGCTCGGACGGTGTCTTGCAGCGACAGCCCATGCAGGTGCAGGAACTTCTCCAGCTGCTTCAGCTCAGCGGCTCGGCTCAGCTTGCCCGGCCAGCCCGTGGTGGGAGGGCAGGCTCTGGGAACCACACTTTGCTTTTTACCTTTCAGGAGCACTTCGCTTGGCTTCTGCAGGCTTGGCTTGTGGGGTGGAATATCCGCACAGGCGGGCTTGTACAAATGCATGGTCCATACACAGAGCTGCAAAGAGAGACCCTCAATGCCCAGCAGATGCTGGAGTGTGGGGTCTTCAGGAGCTCCCACCCTACAGTCTGCTGAGAGGAGAGCCCCGTGCCATCACACTCCCACCAGTACAAGACAGTATGAGCTGGGTTGTGTTGCCCAAGAGGACCACAGGACTATGGAGCAGTATTTTTTTCCCAGCCATTCTTTATATTATTGCAACTGGCTCATTTTAATTGATGCCCAGGATGGATTCTGGCCAAGATCAGCAATCTTGTTCATCTGCTGAAACCTATAATGGTCAAGTACTCCAAGGGATAAGGACTGCCAGTGGGAATAGAACACCTACCCCATTTCCCAGGTCTTATATTTAGATAATGAGAAATATTTGTTTGGGATTCAATCCAAGGCCAATAAGTGTAAAACAAATATTCTCACAGGGTTTATTTCAGGCCTTGGCCTGGACAGATGAATGCTGCAAGCATCTCTTATGCAAGTCGTTAAAACATTTTCTTTTCTCATCGTCCATTGTAAACTCTCACAGCTCACGTTACCCAGTCTGTAAACTTTCCCAGTATCTGCAGCCTCCTGGGGCTTCAACAATTAATTAGAAAACAAAGGCTACGGAGCAGTCAAACACCAAGAAAAAACAACCTAAAAGCAAACAGACAAGGGGAAGTACTTGAGAAAGGAATGAACTACATCGGAGCCGGGGCAGGGAAGGAGCACCAGCTTTCAGGAGCCTGCGCGTGGATGGAGAGGGGCTGCGGGAGGGGAGCCAGCAAAGCCCCTGAGATGCCACCAGCTGCTACAAAACCTCCAGCTCCACAGAACCGGGTGCTTCTCGGCACGGGGCAGCAGGCGAGGACACAGGTACATGTCTGAGCACTATGCCTAAAAATAAATGTACCAAACCAACAAATAGTTATTTCACCAGTGCTAAATAGCAAAGAAAAAGCATCTGGTTCTCAGGGTCTTCATCCCTGAGGGGTGATGGGAGAAAAAACACAGGTTTCATGGCATCACCAAAGCCAGTGCACGAGGGCATCCAGCGCCCTCCAATCAAGATAACATCCAGGAGCACAACAGTAACCTTTTCTGGCCAACAGCAGCTCATAGCGAACAAATCATGACAATGTATGATACACACCATGGAGACATTTCTGAGGCTCTTCTATTTTAAAAACTCAACCCATTTTCTGACTGCCATTTCAATCCCAAATACATCAGAAAAGTAAGTTAAATAATCAAGTGATGGATGTATCATGAACTTAACTAATCCTTAAGTCTTTCAAAGCAGATAAACAAAGACTGATCCCAAACCCACAACATATTTTAAAAGATTATAATTCAATGTCACAGAGGGGAGTTTGGCATGGACATTTGGATTACCCGGTTATTCTTTCTCTGCAACCGTTGTGTCAGGGCCCTGAGGGTCCTAATGGACCTTAATGTCCCCAATCTCCCAGGCTGGGGCAGCGGAGGGGTCCTGCCCTGCTGCCCCAGGGCTGCCCCAGCCCTGTGGTACCCTGACACACTGCTGCCCGAAGATGGGGAATCCTGTTCTCGTGGTGCTGACCGAGTCGAACCATCGATGGTGGGGTGCAGGCGGTGCTTTCAAGCTCTACTCTTTGCAACACAAGTACACTCAGTGGAGGGAAATGTGCCCTGTGACTGCAGCCATGCCTGCCTTGTGGGAACCATATTTTTTTCCTCCCAGCAGTGTAACACTGAAGGCTGTAGCTCTGATCTCTCCTGTAGCTGCCTTGCAGCAGGCATGGACAGCTCGGCAGCAACGTGCTTCATCTGAGCACGGTTCATCCAGCTGGAACTCCTGACTTCTCCCTTTATTCACTCTCATCCCTGGCTCCTGAAATAAATCCTCCGTTTGTTTTACCTCCTGTCAGATCCAGCTCTCTGCTCATCTATAACGCATGGTGAAACAATGGCAAAGAAATATTTCCACAAGCTCTTCTGAATTTTTTAGATATAAGAGTGTCACTGGTTTGGAGTTTTAAGGGCTTGAACAGATCAGCATCATTAGAAACCTAGTTTTCCCAAAAGTTATTCCCCAGAGCTTTGCTTTATCGCACCATTTAAGACCACAGGTGCCTAACCAACGGGCTGGTGTGGCCGATGAGCACTGTGCCCAAGAAATTGCTCAGTCAGTCTACAGCCCCACTCGTATTCCATTCATTGCGCTTGTCAGACATTTCTGCACTTAGCTACTTGCTCCATCTCTCATAGTTTTACCTTGTTTTCCTTTCACTTATCCTGTTTCTAATTTTTATTCTAATGACATTTTTATTAATTTCCAATCCCAGTGTATCTGCAAAACCTCAATTTGTGTCCGGGATTAGGGAAGAGCTCACACGACTTCTCAGCTGAAATCCCTGCTGTTCCTGATGCAGTTGTGTAGAGCTGGGCAAAACATTGAAAACCCTTTGGAAGCAGCCCTGTCCCTCGAAGTGAATTAAATATACAGCCTCCCTGTGCCAGTCCCCGAAAGTCGCCCTGTCCCCACGATGCTGCTGCTGTTCGGGGACACCAGGACTGAGACAGCAATGTCAAGCAATTCATATTTAGGTTCCTATTTCATTAAGGGTCTTACTCAGCACAGGAGATTAGAGAGTCGCACGTCTAATTTCCACTAATACCAAGATCCCTTTATATATTTTTAAAGGAGCAAGATCACATTCTGGAAGCCACGACATTTAAGATTGATGGAATTAGAAATTCAGCAGCTGCAGGTTTCCCCTCCCGAGCGGCTTGTTTGCCACAGCCGCTGCCTGGGTCCGGGGAGGGAAGGGGGAGATGGGGACCCGGGGCCAGCGGCACCCAGCAACGGCTTTCCTGCCATTTTCTCCTGTCACCCACACAGTCCAGGCACAACAGCAGCAACCTTTCAACTAAATTCTAATGAAACTACAGTCACTTGGACAAAACAGCTCGTGAGAAATAAGGCTGAATAATAACTTGCAGTTTGTGCTGAAGAAGTTATGGAAACTAAGAAACAAGTTTGCAGAATTTTCAGCTCTGTAACCCACATCCATTGTGGTGCAGGAAAAAAAAAAACAACCTGAATAATCAGAGAAGTCAGACTCATAAAGCCAAAAGCTTTCTATTGTTATCATCATCATCATCACCACCAGCAGCATCATTTCCTGGAGTGCAAATTGTTACTGTCCGAACAGCCACGTACCTGTGGGGCATCCCGGTGGTGTAGGCAATGGTGTACTCGTGGGAGAGCTCGCAGACCCGCAGGTACCAGTTCATCTCCAGCTCCCGCAGCAGAGCCAGCCGCCGGGCACGCTGCTGCGGCTGGCTGGCCCGGGCTCGGCCCTCCTTCCCGCTTTCCGAGGAGCTCTTCAGGGCTTTCTCCCGGCTCCCCAGGGAAAGCACCGACTGCTTCCTCAGCTTCAGGGCTTCCTCGGCATTTTTATTCCCCACAGTACCTGTGCGTGCCGCCAGCATTTTGCAACCTGCCTCAGTGCGAAGGCAGCACCCCCCAGCACTAAGTCGCTGCCCTCAAATCATTTAAACTGATTTTCAGCACGCACTTTCCTCCCTCTATAACCTCATGCTGGCCACAAAGCTGTAATTAGATATGTGTCTGTGGAGCTTAACCAGAAAGAAGAGCTGCAACCTTCTCATGGAAACATCTGTAGCAGCTTCCCGCTTGCCAGCAGGCTTCGTTTTGCAATGAATAAGGAGGACAGTTCTTAAAAAACAACATATAAACACGTGCAAAGCAGCGCACCTAAACTGGACTTGTACAAAACAAGGTATTTAGATGGATAGTAGCAGAAAAAAGGTCCATCTCGCTAAAGCTGTAAACATTGGAGGGCTCCAGATAGCGTAGCTGAAGTCACACGTGTGCTCATCTCGACAGCAAACCCACAGCCACGTGGGCTCGCCCGAGAAAATTGCAGCATGGTTCCTGTCAGATGTGACCTTGGAGCATCAGTGGCTTCACCGAGCCGGCCACGTTCGAGCTGAGCCGACCAGTCCATCCCTCCTCCTCCTCCCAGGTGCAGCGCTCCAGCTCCTCGGGTCGCCCCGTCTGGCAGGAACTTCCATTCTCCAAGGGATTTGTAGAAATTTGGAGATTTGATCACCCTTAAGATGAGAACAAAGTTATAACTTTTCCTGATTCATTTGGTTGCTGAGCAAACACTGTTTTGGGAAAAGGTATGAAAGGAGCAGATACTAGAATTGAATTAATATCCCTCTCTGGTTTGAAATGTAAAAGCTGATACAGAGATTACAGCACTAATCACAGCAGCCACTTTAGAACCACAAGCATATCCTTGTTTGGAGAGAGAGGCAGGCAAAGAGGAAAAAAAACCCTCTAAAGACAAGCAGGATTTTAAAGCCATTGCATTCAAAAGAAGAGTAATCGCCCACCCGTGCCCTGCACGGAGGATGCGTGTGTCTCACAGGGAAAGGCAACTTGCAAGCAGTCGCAGAGGGATCGGGGGGCTGGATGAAGAGCTTCACTGAATCAGGGAAAAGGGACCTCTGGAGGTCTCTAGCCCAATCTCCCACTCACAGCAGGTCTGTCACCAGCTCTAGATGAGTTTTCCCATCCGAGCCTTGCAGACCCCCAAGGCTGGAGACTCCCCCAGCCCTCTGGGCAGCCTCTTCCCATGCCGCACCACCCTCTGCTGAAAAAGCTTTTCCCAATGTCCACCCCAAAGCTCCCAGGCTCCAAGCTGTGGCTGGTGTCCCCTGCCTTACCACCTGCCACTCCCCACGAGAGTTTGGATGCCCCACCTTCCTACCTCCCCTCCAGGCACTCCCAGGCTGCTGTTGGGTCCCTCTTGGCCAGCCAGGACCAGCCCGGCTCTCACCACCCTCCTGGACCTGGGTCCCTCCAGCCTCTGGCCACCCAGGCAGCCTCTGCTGCGTCTCCCCCAGCGTTCAGGAGCCAGGGGCCACCGGAGCCAGACATGGTCCTGGGTGAGGTCTGCTGGCCATGCTCCCCCTGAGGAGCCTGGCGTGGGGATCATCCTGCTCACAGCAACAGCACTCTGCCGGCTCACTGTGTTTCACTGCAATAAAAAAAAAAGCCCTTTATAGGCCACTTTTTAAGAAAGCCATTCCCTTTGGGAAGAAGTCCTGTAAAATGTACCTTCCACAGAAACTGCTGTTATCCAACCTATTTAGCAGAGATGGCACCAAAATGCTCTCTGGAAATTCTGCAAAACTAGAAAAATGGCTCAAAATTTGAGCTGTTAACAAATTCTAGTTCTGTGCCTATTCCAAAATGTTACTTTGTTTGTCATTAAGCTTTCTAGCACTTCCCAAAAAGGAAAAAGTTTCCAGCAACTCCAGAAGCCTTTAAATTAACCCTGAGCAGCTGAAGTAATACATGGTTATTTTACAGATACATAAGTTCAAGCCTTAGAAGATTCTTCAAGTTCTTTCACTTGGAAGTTGGCTAACAAAAGCAAAACAAAGTTCTTAAACAGTTGTATAAAAGGCATATTGTGCTTACTCAGCCTTCCATGTTTATCATTTCCTTAACCACAGAAATACCTTGTTGTTCCCAAAGGCCTTAAAAGGTATCAGTCACCTTAAAAGTAAACTAAATTAAAAGCAGACGCTGACAATTTGTTCCTCTCTAAATGGAGCATTGTTGGTCATACAGCAGGCTATTGTGAGGGGAGATGTTCCTGTAATGTCCCATTTAGGTAGGTAACGCTATCGGATATTGTCTCTTGGATGATTATATATTCTAGCAGGTAAGGACACCCTGGCTCACCTTATAAAAAATGCAGAAAGATTGCTTTCCTGAAAGCAAAGCTAGCCAGCTGGCTTTAAATATTGATACCACATTTCTGCGGCTGTATTGAAATACTTGACTTCACTCAGCAGCTCGCCAAGCAAGGGTGACCACGCTGTGCCGGAGCGGCACGAACCTTCTGCCTGGCTCTCCCGGTGGGCTGCGGGCGGCCCTGGGGCATCTCCCGGAGGGGACGAGTCCTCTGCCCCACGAGCATCTCACCCAGCCCTCCGCAGCACCAGAAATCCTCTCCCACTTGGGTACTAACAGACCAACATCCCACTCATGAATATTGCTAGACCGAGACTCGTCAGCCCCTGTATTATTTCCCAGACGAGGGCTGGTGATTAATCACTAACCAGTTTTGCATGAGCTCCCTTCCTGCAGGGAAAGAGGGGAGAAGGCAGCGCCCGGGGGGTGCCTCACCCCACACCCACTGCGGGGGCAGGCAGCCGGGGGGCCGCAGGGTACGGGACCGGGGCATCGGTCTGAAGCTTCAAACTGACCCCTGCTTAGGGCCGGGGGCACTGCCTGCCTTTTATATTGCTTTTCCTAGGCTATCATTGGTTAAAGTAATAAGCTGTTCTGATTATAATTATGTATTTCTAACTTATTTACACACTGTATGAACGTATAAAACCACGTTTATGAGCTCTGTACTTGCAACTTATTACAAATTATAACATTATTAATACTCTTACTCCAGGCTTCGAAAATTTCTATAGCTCTTCTTAAAACACTTTATAAAATTTGATTTGTATTCCCGCTGCTGTCCCTAGAGCTGAACACACTCTAGGGAAACCATCTCTGTGCCGCTTTCAGGACACACGATAGGGAAACCATCTCCGTGCCGGCACGGCAGCCCCGGGGCTCAGCTGGGTCCCCAACCGCGGCACAGCCCCCACCGAGCCCCTCGCTGCCCCAGCAGCCGCCCAGCTTGCGCGGGTGGGTTAATCTCTCCGCTGCCGAGCGCAAAGCCCTGCACTTATCTGTATTAAACGCACAATCCCGAGCTGTCTGGAGCAAAGGGAGGTGACAGCAATAACAAGAAGTGCAGAGGTACGGAACAGCCATTGAAAAAACCAAACAATATAGTTCAGGTCGCCAATTTTAACGCAGAATGGTCCTGTAATACCCAGCCTTGCCACCTCCAGGATCAGAACACGGGTTTAATAAATTTTCCTCTGGCTCAGGCACCGTTTTAGTCAAACCTCCTATTTTTCAGATGTAAATAAGAGGAGCGCTTCTAAAAACCTCCAGTAGATGTCTTCTGCACAGAAAAACATTGGGTTCCCAGGATGAATTAGGACACTTCACACAGTTTACATTTTAAAAGTTTTTTTTTTTTAAAATCTCTTAAGCAGTTTTCTATCAGGGTGTGCATTTCAGTTAAATCTGTGTGCTGGTCGACAAGTGCCTCACAATGTTATGCAAGGAAAGCCTGTCCTGATCTTCTTCACAATAAATATATTTTGTATCATTCCAAACTAAAGGAATGCAGGATGCCAAGTCCGACCAGTAATTCTCCAGCAATTCTACTAAAACTCATTTAAAATTCATCCTCTTTCAAAATGATCTTAAAATCCACCCTAGCTTTTCAGATTCCACACTGGCCTCTTAAAAAAAGTATTCCCCAAAATTTTTCAGCTATGTATATATTCACCTAAAATCTATTTGCATACACAGATATAGCTTATCTCAAGCAGGAAAAATTAGCAGCAGTTAATAACCTAGAAAGTCCTATTTAGAGGTTTTTAAGAAGAAAAATGCAAGCCTTACACACGTACAGATTGAGTTGGAAAATATCTGTAAGTGATATCTAAGTAAACATATATATTTCATCCCATAGGAGCACAGTAATTTTCAAATGCATGATCCAATTAGCAAGAGTCTAAACGATAGCCTTTAGGCTAACGGCACTCCTGCTCCATACTGTCTTCTACTTAAGGTAATTGAAACCCCATCAGGGAAAGATTCATTAAGGTACTTAATTGGTTTTAAGTGGTTCACCCTGCTCTGACAGCATTTAAGTGTAGTGACTTATGAACAGCAGGACCAGGGAGAGCCTTGACTCCCTCCCACGCTGCTCGGCCAGCAGTGGCCGGCTTTGTGCCCGGGACCGCTGCTTTCTGCCCCGCGCTGGGTGCCGCAGCCTGCAGGCAGCACCTGCTCCGGGCAGGAGGCAGCGCAGCGCGGGCAGAGCTGGGCAGGAGGTGCACGGGCATCCTCAGCAAACGTGCTTCCCCGCAGCACCGGCAAAGACAGCCCAAAGGACCCCTCCGAGCTCCTCTCCTGATCCACCTTCACATTTCTTAACTTCTGGAAGTGCACTGGAGAGACCCCTGTGCCGTGGGCAATACTCGCATCCCTGAACATGACAGGAAGGATCCCAAATCAGCCAATTCAGTGTGCTTCCAAATATAGGCAAGTTCTCTAAAAAATTCAGTGTGGCAGGTCAGGCATTCCCTGCTGTTCTCATTTTCTTGGGATAAGCTGGAAAGGGATCCGGCATCCCATCAGCCCTCATGGGATGGAGGAGCAGCCCTCCCTCAGTTCATTCCTCTATTCACAGCAAGCAGGAATGACCTGGGAAACAAAGAACAGGTTCAAAATGATGTTTAAAAAACACTATGTATCTGCATCAGGTTTCATTTAGTTTTTAAAACTACTCCTTGGCCCCCCCCTCGGCAGTCTGGTTCCCCAGTTGTGCCAACTCTGCAGGTTACCCTCCTCTGCAGGTCAACCCCCCCCCCAAAAAAAACCCTAAATAAGCAGCACAGGGGGGCCAAGACCCTCCTGGCTGCCGGGGAGCAGAGCCCAACAGTAATGTGAAATACATTTATAAGCCAGCAGCATTGATTCCCCTGCAAACCACACTCCCCCTCCAGCCTTTTGCCCACAAGGATCGTTGGACGGGCACTACGCCACCCCGACATGGCCCCCATGGGGCGAGGAGCCCAGGCGTGGTGATAGAAACTACGTTCGGGGGGAAATGGGTGAAAATAGCTGCATCTCAGGCATTACCAGATAACCAAGAGTTAGATATATCTATATACTTCAGGTTTTAAAGAGAAATCTCAACATCCAAATACACCAGAAATTGGTGTTAATTTATTTCCACATATCCAGCCCTCTCCTGGCAGGGAGCACAAAAGCATTTCATCTCCCAGCTTGTGGGAGAGCCATGGGTTTTGACACCTTGCTCCCATCCCAGGAGCAGGGAGCAGACCATTACAGCTGTACCTCCTAGGGAAGGAGTGTCTGCTTTCTCCATGTTTCTTGGACCTGCTGGCAAATCTTCCCCGGCGCAAGGGAAACCATGGGTGAACTGCCTCTCCTTGGGTTTATCGCACAGGATAGAAACGCGGTGCCATTAGCAGAGCCGGGGACGGGCTCTCCTGCATGGCCTGAGCAAGCCCAGCTCGTGCAATGAGCTATGTGACTGTCGGGCACTGGCTGCCTACGGATTCCCTGCTGAAGCACTGGGACAGCAGCTCCAGCCCCTGCAGACAAGCAGACCTCAGATCAGCCATCACACCCAAAACCAGCTGCGTTGCCTATTTTTGATCCATTTGCTGACCAGCACAGGAGGGAGAGCAGGACTGCCCGCTCTGGCTATCGCCGTGCCCATTCTCACCCAGGGATGGTGCCAAGGAGGGCGTCTCAGCTGGCCCATGGGCAATTACAGCCACTTGCAATTTGCTGCTGTATTGCTACATTGCTGTTCTGTCCAGATTTGTTACATCTGATTTAAAGACCACCGCAATTAAAAGTGGCAAAGGTTAAAAGCGCTGTATTTCTTCATGAAATGGAGGTGGAGCAGTTGCATGTTGCAGCATACTCCATCAATCCCAAAGGCAGCCCCTTGGAAAGTTCCCAGCTGCCTCCTTGAAGGGCACAAGGGAGCTGGGCACCTCGGAGAGCACAGGATCACATTCAGCTCCGAGTGAGTCAATCTGCTGAAATTAAAAATCTGAAGTAGAAATAGGCTCTCTTCGGCCTTTTATCTTCTCAAATAATTTTTAGCTATAACCTTGGAGCCAAATACCAGTCCTATCACATCTGAGCAAAAAGAAAAATTCCTGGGTATGTTAATTAACATTTTTTTTTCTCCTTAACGAGTCTTCAGTGAGATCACTGACAAATGGCTTTTCTGGGTTTGCTCTGAATTGCGCTGAGAGCAACTACTGATGAAGCAATCCATGATTAGAAAGGGGAAGATTTTCAAAGGTCAAGGGGAATTCAGATGTTCAGAGCTTTCTAGAGGCGAGCGGCTGCCCAGGGCAGGCAGGCGAGGGAGGTCACGCCTGGCTCTGCTCTTGGACACGTGCACCAGCCTTTGAAGCCTGATGATCCCCCCATGGTTCAGCATCTGCTTTCAAACAGTACGAAAAGGTGCAGAACCACCCACGTTGTTCTTTACTTTTCTGCATAAACTTCAGACAAAAAGGCTGATCCACTTTAGTCGACAAGGTTTTGAGCAGTTAATTCCCTCCTGAGCAACTTTAATGCTCCAAGGATGCATTTAAAATTCTTCCTGGACAGGTTTCTGTGCTTGGAGGATCGCGTTTGGTTTCCAGAGGTGGAGAGCCCCAGTCAGGGGTGGCAGCGAGCCCCAGCTCTGACTGTAAGCCAAATCCACGGCATGGACCAGACATGGGACATTGAGCTACCACCTCCCCTCCAAAAACCGTGGCCAGGAGCCCTGTCCCCACACCTCCTCCTTCTGGTCCGGTGCTGCCCAGAACAGCACAACCAGCACATCCATCGGAGAACCCGCACGATGCCGTCATGTTACCATGACAATCAGCACTACAGAAGTGACTAAAAATAAATGCCGGCTCCGCAAAGCACAAAAGATCATCCTGAATCCAAACCCTGACTCAGCCGCCTTCAAACCTGGGTGTGCGTGGTGCCGGCTCCCTGCTCAGCAGCCACCCCGTTTTGCACAGCAGGGACATTCCCCCCGCTCCCCTGCAAAATTCAGTGTGGAGCAGCGAGCTGCTCCCTGTTGCACAGGTACAGCATTTGCTTCAGTCCCAGTCCACCACGGAGCCTGTCTGGAGCTCCACAGGAGCAGGTGGACACCTCTCCAGGACCCTCACAGGGTCATCAAGGAAATCTCATTTTTTTTTCCTCTAAAAACCTGCTGATTCCTGCTGCCTTCCCAATGTCCTGAGCAGCATCCGACTTCCATGCCAAGAAACCCAGACAGCTGGGCAAGCCCCAGGCAGATCAGACACGAAAAGATAAGCTGGGCACTTATAAGTGACTTGTCACATGTCACCTTGCCCAAACAATAACAAAGTTAACCCACGGAGCAAACTGCAATAGCAGCACTGAATCACCAGGGTACACCTTAAAGCAGACTCAAAGGATAAAAGCTGCACAAGAACCTAAGTCCTGGGCGTAAAACCCAACGTGTGAGCGCTGCATGAACAAGAGCCAAGCACCAGCTCGGGTACAGCTGCAGGACTGGGAGGCCACGGTGGAGAAACGCACTGAGCTTCCCTTTCCCTTATGGCATCGCAGGTTTCCACTGGGGAAATAAGAGCACAGGGACTCCAGTGTCCGTGGCCAGGTCACGGTCCCTGCAAGCCCACGGTCGGATGGAAGCCCACATCAGAGCATGCTAAATTATGCATGGCAGCTTTGAATTATTTCTTCTTCATTAAGGAAAGTGTGTGCACAAATATGTTGGCAACCACCCTTTTCTGCAGAGAGGGTGAGCCTGGCCCCCCCCAGGGAGCAGCAGGGCCAGGGGCTCGGCCCAGGGCAGCCAGCGGGACACGCACGGGGGGATGGTCCCCAACCCCACCCCAGGCACGGCCCCTCAGCTTTGTCACCTGCTACCAGACCCTGTAAGGAGCAGAAACTCTTTCTCTTTAATTAACATTTCTCTCAATTAACACACGATTCAAACTCAGACTGTCCATGAAGCTTACACTTACCTCAGAACATTTTTCCATGTTTTTTTTTCACCCTAAAAAACATTTAAGAAGGAAGAAATCCTGCAAGCAGCTTTATATTGGCCTTTGTATCCCAAACCACTCCGGGGAATGATCAATAAGAAAAACATCCCAGCCCTAAGGAGGCTCTTGAACGCACGTTTAAATCAATTACATCCATAAAAAAGGAACCTGTGGGAGTAACAAGGCACAACGCATAGCTAACGAGCCCAAAGCAAGGGCGCCTGCAGAGCCCCACATAGCTGCAGCTTGCGATGGTGAGGTGGGAAGCACTTAAAGTGTGCCCTGCCTCCCCACAGCTAAACCGACCACTGGAAATTGAATTATCTCTATCATTCCCCCTCCCTTGTGCTGAAAACCTACAACCCTTCCTCTGAAGCCACCGGTGGTGAGGCTGAAGATGTGGGAAGGACAGCCCTGGTAAGGACCTCCCATGCCGGCCCCCTGTCACCCGCTGTCACTGGGATTTGCTTCTCTAGAGACAGGCAGCGACAGGATTAGGGCAAGAGAAATACCCCACCCAGCTGCTTCGTGTCTGGGCTCCCCCATGTAGCCTCGACGGCTCTGCTGGCACCGCAGCTCTCCAAAGGACAGGGCAGCGTGCCCCTGTGTTCGCAGCCCACTGGGGGGGACACACACAGTCCCTGGGAGCCGTGTGGATGGGGGTTGTGGCTGGGGTTTATCCCCTCGCTAATAAAAGCATTTAATAAGCCTAGAAATACTTCCTAGCAGAACTCCTGCTGGACGCCTGGGTCCTCCGTGATGCTTACAGGAACAAAATCAACGTTTCTGTGTGCAATTATGCACCCTGCTTTGGGGTGGGTTTGTCTGGGTTTTTTTTCATCTGCCTGACCTTTATGAGTTTAGGATGTCATCTTTAAGGACTGCCTTTCCTATTTTCAAAACCAGCGTGAGCAAACCCATAAAGGAATCAACAGTGCAAAAGCCAGCCAACTCTTTCAAATGTTAAAACTATTCCATTTTATAATGAAGTAATTAAGTTACAGCACTGGTTCAGTTTTCTGCAGTTCATGTTCAGGCAATTATAGAAACAGAAATAATCCTCTCCCCTGGATGAGATGCAGTTCACCTCCCGGCACTGCACTCCCACGGAAGCCCTTATCCTTGGGACAGCAAGAGCACTCTGTCTCAACTTCTCTTCTGTGATGAGATGCGTGAAATTCAATGGGAAATTAAATTTAAGAAGGAAGAGTTGCAATGCGCTTTAAATCTGATCTTTAGGTAGAGACATGGGAATGGTCTAGCTGTGACACTGTGCTTCATGATCCCACTTCACTCCTTTATGTATGGCGCTTTTCACATTTATGCGTTAGCCTAGTGGGTTAATGGCCTGAATCTCATTAAAAGCTGTTGTAAACAGCTATTACATCACTACACAATAGTCTTTTTGCAATCTACTTTTAATTCAGCAAAGAAATAAGCCAGAAACGAGAGCAGCCGCACAGCCAAGTGCTGAAGAACCGCAGCAGCACATCCGAGCAGCGGGCACCCCCGGCCCTTGCCCAAGTGATGCCTGACGGCCGAGCTGCAGTCGTTATCAAGCAGTGACTGAGCCAACCTCAAATTCAAGGTTATAAACCTCGCTTTGGAGCTGCGTTCACTGTAAAATGCAGTAGAAACATTTTAAGATAGAAGTTTTTGTTCTATTAGAAAGATCATTACTGGACTAAGGTGACACAAGAGGGAGAGAAGGTGGTTTCCTTTAAAGCCAGCACAGGGCAAGAACAGCAGCCCCAGAAATAGGTGCCCTGCTATTTAAAGTAACTTAACTGATACAACATCACTAGAAAACAACTTTAAGTATTTAATTGAGGAAACAAAACCAGGGGAAACTCCCACACGACATAGAGGTTACCATGCCGCAGCGTGCAGGACTGCAGGAACAGCCTGCACTGAAAAGGTAAACAAACTTCTTCCAAATCTACAACAAAAAAGGTCCAGTAATGCAAATTCCTTTTCATTTTGTGAAGTTTCTGAAGAAGCTTTTGTGGAAAATTACAATTTTGTGAAAAACATTCTGGCTTCATTTCTGCAACCATTCTTTCCCTGGCTGCTTTCACGCTGCAAGGGGTTGCTCCCACTAACTTGTTTGTTCCTGTAACACGGACCCCGAGCACCTCCACGCTCCCTGGGTGGACATGGGGCTGCACCCAGAGCCGGTGGGGCGCACTGGTGGCACCACTGGCCCTGCAGCCAGGAACTGGGAGAAGAGAGCATCCCTGCTCCCTGCCACCCGGAGCCCCGGGCTCCCCAACGAGCCTGACTGCGCAGCCGTTGCCTTGCTCAAAACCACCCCTGCTGCATCCCCAGCTCCCAAAGCACTTCAGGGTGATGCTCGGTCAAGGCTTGCGTGCCGTCCTTACCTTGGGTCCTTCCTGCTGCTTCTCTGTGAAGTCCCTTAACGCTCTCCTGAAAGGCTGGAAACTGCACGGAGGGTTTTGCCCCAGAGTCTCTATCATTACCGAGCTATGGAAGAAAAAAATGCAAAATAAGATATTTGTTTTGAAGACTCCCTACAGGAAGGCAATCCCTCCAAAACCTGTATCAGCGCCCTGCAGTCTCTGCAGGGTACATGGGTCCCAAGCGCAGGGCGGCTGCTGCAGCTCCAGCTGCTGAAGCACAACAGGAGATGGAGCAGAGGGCTGCTGGCGCTCAGAAATACTGCCGGGGGATCCAGACAAGAACAACTTGCTATTGCACTCTTTGGGGGATAAGGGTTTATTTACATCACAGATCAGTGAGCAGATCGTAAGCAGTGAATCAATCAAACCCTGCTCCCGCAGTGCCCCCAGCCCAGCCCGCGCGCAGAACCGCCACGGCACTCCGGGCCTAATCATTTATACCGAAATCACAGCTGTCAGGTTTGTTTACTTCGGAGCGTAGCTTGTGCACTGCAAGAAAGGGTCTTTAAGCAAGATAAATGACCGGTGCCCACTCATGCTCTCCCCTGCAGATGACAGCAACTCCTTACGACTGCACATGAAAGTTTTGTTCGTAACTATAATCTCAGCTGCCTTTTTCTTTTTAGAGGGGAAATTTGCATGCATTCTTATGACCTACTGCTTAGGCTAAAAATAATTTCACACCAGCAGCACAGGTCTGCCACAAAGGCAACTGCAACCCCAATGCAATGAGGTGCTGGGGGAGCTGCCCACTAGGACACTGCGGACCCACCACCAGCACCCCAAGGGACAGCAGCCGCCTGTCCTAGCCTGCACAAGCATCACCACCTCGGGTTAATTACCAAGGCTGCTAGAACACAGCCCTAGGAAAGGCTCTATACACGTTTTTAGGAAGAAGTTACATTCGCCATAGCATGTCACAGTACAAAAGCAGGCACGAGGCAAGTATGACGCAGTACCTTGTTACTCTGCAGCAGGGTGTCCTGTGCTGTGACACGGCAGGGGACAGCCGTGCCCCGGCAGGGACACTGCCTTACCCCAGGATGGGCTGCAGCCAGAAAGCACAACTCCCACAAAACAGCTTTTCCAACCCAAAATGGGCAGTCCGTTTATAATGTAGTTTTCTACAAGTAAGCCTTAAAAAATAAGTCACACCAGTGTTCAAACATAATATTTTTATTTGTGGATAAAAATTAAGGCTCACAGTACTTTATCATTTCACAAGCAGAAAAATGTTAAAAATTGAGAATGATGGGGAATGCCCCCAATACAAATTCCTCTAACTGCTGACATGTTTTACTGAAGACTCGAGGTGAACAATTGTACAGGGCAGCTACAGTTATTAGTTTGTAAACTAGGTGCTAAATATATATTTTTTCTTTTTTTTTTTTCTTTTTTTTTTTTTTAAGAAATGTGAACAGAGTATGATGTTTCTCTCCACTTCTGGCTGTCCAATACACATGGATTCCATAAAAACACTCAAGAACCGCTGGGATAACACCAACCTTCCTAAGAACAACCCACCACATCTACAATGCATGGCACAGGTGTCAAACAGGGGGAAGAGAGCTAAAGATCACAAATTTCATTTCAATAAGACATTTTGATTATAGTGCAAAAGTTTATGCCTAAAATTTTCAATATTCAACTTTCTGGCTTTAAAAAAAAAACAAAAACAAAACAAAACCAAAGCAAGTTCCTAAAAAGCACAGGAATTGCTGTCAAGCTCCATTTCATTACCGACATGAAAGCAACCCAGGTGATTAGAAGATGGTAAAAGTGTATGTCAAACTTCAGTATACACATAGATACAGGTATACATCATGCCTATAGTTAAGATGCAACTCAAAGAAGGACTTCCAAGTGTGCACCAGGGCAGTGAATAAAAGATTTCTGTCCAAGTATGCTGCAAGTTTGTGGTCCAGAAGTACAACAGTTACTGTAACCCCCAAACCAAGGGGCATCACCATCACCCCGCAAGTTTTCTTGTGAGTTACACCGTAACTATGGGACTATATACTGCAGATTTATTTACACAGAGACCAACCAAGTGTCTCAGTCAAAAATGAGAACAGTTTGGGTTTAAGAGGTTCTCTATATTCTTTGCATCACTTTTTAGTAATTCCTATATTCTTTGCATTCATTACTTTAAAAATTCCTATATTCTTTGCATTACTTTTTAGTAATTCCTTCTGTTTTGCCTATTTGCTGTCAAGGTAACACAAACCAGCGGTGGCAGCAGCAGGAGCAAGCCTACTTAGAATAAGCAACAACTGCTATAGCATTAAAAGGCTGAAGGATCACTGCATCACACCAAAATAAGATTCATTTCTTGTCATTGCACCCTTTACGGCTGAGATGCCAACACAGTAATGAAAACAACTACCCTCAGCTTTTTCTGATAAAAAGTTAAAATGTACTCTAAGGCCATAATTTCATTAGGGAGTTTTCTTTTGAGATAAGGTACAAAGAAAATTTGATTTCAACAGAACCCACGCTATAATAGATTCTGTCACAACAAACACCGATTTACAGCGTTTCTGACCAACAGCTCTTACAGGTCACAATCTGGTAATAAAAGAACATTCGTATTGATAACACTTCACTTGCATCACAAAAAGCTCATCCAAAGGGCTCAAAGAGGTTATGACGGATGGGGGTGAGAATTACTACCCCCATTTTATAAAAGAGGCAATTGAGAGATCGCTCAAGCTCCCTTTGCCCAGGCTACAGAACCTGCCAGGCGCAGGGCTGCGAGGGGGAGGCAGTGTGCTCGGCCACTGGCCCACTGCCCTCCTGCACGCCCGTGTCCCCAGAGGGTTTTGGGGAGCAGAGGGCTGTAACACACCATCTCCTTCCCCAAGCGAAAAACCACCACTCAGTCACACAGGCAAAAGGATAAATGTACACATTTGCCATTTCCTATAAGCAGAAATTAAACTAAATTTCCATAACGTGTAGCCAGTAAATGTAAGAACAACAGGAAAATGTGTGCAATCAAAAGAACATAGAACAAACACTTTCAACCATTATTCCAGTTCACAAATCTACGCAAGTGGAAATATAAGTAGCAACAGCCATGAAATACTCCATGTTACTGAACAGTTTAAAACAAGTATTTCACCCCCATAATACTATGGTAATCTTGCAGCTGAATGAAATGCAACTGTTTAAATTAAAAAAAAGGATAAGAGGGATGAGCGTGGATACACGGTTACGGTTCTACCGGTGGAGGTACCCAGCAGGCACCCAGCAAGCTGCTCAGGTCCGAATTTAACTGTTACTTCCACAGACAGCAATCGCAGGACATGCTCAAAATTTTCAGGTGAAAGGCAATAGTTTTGCCTCAATACATCAGAAAAGCACAAGTGTCCAAAGTAACCATCTCTCAAATTATTGCTTACTTAACTACATAAACAGCAGAATACAAATGACGGAAGGGATCTATACGGATTGGATAAGTCACCTCCGATACCATGACTCCACACTAATGACTATAATGATCTTAAAGATCAAGCTAAGTACAATACATACAAAAAAAAATCCTGTAAAAGCAAACGCATAGAAAATAAGCTGTCATCAAGTATAATGAAACCACATCGGCAGCAGGCTGCGAAGGGACTGTTGCGCAAGCATCTGAGGACAGACACAGGATTCGCCGATCCGGTAGCTCTGGTGCAACAGCTTTCCAAACTTCACTCCCATTTTTATGCTTCTATCAGAGTCCCCAGAAGCACACAAAGGTACTTCACTGTCTGGAGTTTGACATGTGCATACATGCAGTAAGTGTATACTAAAGATTAGCCTGCATATACACATCTGTTACCAACACGCACACCTACCGAGCGATGCAAGAGGGAGCGAGTACAGAAAGACAGACAGGTCATTTCCTCATATTTTAGCATTACTCTCTTGGAGCTCAACGTTATTGCCATGGGCTAATATGTCAAACAATATAGAACAAGCTTAACAGTATACAACAGATACACAGTAATTCCACAACTCAACAGTACCCACTACTCCATTTGGCAAAATATTTATTTATAATAAATCCGTTCAAAAGCAGTTGGTCACAAAGAATTCATTTTACATTTTTAGGCTGTTAACAATGCTTTTGGTAGAAGTAAATAAACTGTCTCTTTTTACACAGTGTACAAAAACAAAGAGACATTGAAATGACAGTTAACAATAAAACACATGAAAACAGGAAGAATCGGTAAGACAAAGGCAAAAGCAATAGGAATCTGTCTGCGCACCAGCAACGCTGCCATGATTATTTACCCGTACAAATCCTCAGCCCCACTTAGTTATTATCCCCAGCATAGCTCTTAACTGCAGGTTTATGCTCCAGGAGAGGAATCTGATGCGATGTAGCAGCTCCAGTCACTCTTTCACAGTACTGCATGTCAACACTGGGAATGGTTTCTGATATGATTTAGACTGCACACAGTACTTTAATAGAAAAAAGTTAATTACTCCCACTCCGTAGTTCCTGGTGGCTTTGATGTCAAGTCATACATCACCCGAGAAATGCCTGGAATCTTCTTAATCTCCGCCACCATTTTTAACACAACCTATGGTGGAAGGCGGGAAAAAAAAAAAAAAAAATCAGAAGAAAGCATGTAAAACAGACCTGATGAAAACTATTTGAGAAAAGCTTAAAAAACGACAACTTTGTTCACACTAATTCCGTTATACACAAGAGAGAAACAGCCTATAGCTATTAGCATATTACCACGAATTAAGAAATAAAATCAGCTTAAAGAAAACCTCTAGCTTCCTGATATCTGCAGTTACATTTGGAACTTGCTGCTTTGTAGCACTGACAATAAACCAGGGTGTCGATTGCAATACACTTCCCTCAAGGCAGCAGCTCTTCAGTTTCAAAACTATTTCTTGAGAGTTCAGCAGGAACATATGATGTTGTGTTACTATCAATCATTTTCAGACTTTTCTCAGACCATCATACACAAAGCAAGAGCCTGAGTAAAACCCCTTTCAAAACAAAAAAGGAAGCTCTAAAGGTAAAAAAACCCAGAAAGTGGCATCCAAAGGAAAGTTTCCACTGAACGTTACTCTCCAGAGTTCACAATCAATTCATGTTAGCAAAAGTATTCTAGATGAGAATTTGCTGATCCTTACAAGTTCAGCTTCCTTAAATATCCCACAGTTCCTAACAGTGCCACTTACATGACGTGCTGTTTTAGAGTGCAAGCATAAATTAAACAATGCATTTCTCTCCATGGAAAAAACCACAGAAAATTTCTAATCAAATATCATTATTTTTCCCCATAAATACAGGTATTTTCCACAACCTCTACTATTTGTTACCACATTATTACCTAGCCTTAAAATGACCATTTTACATTTTGAAGAAGGGGGTGTTGGTGGTGTTGGGTGTTGTTTGGTTGTGGTTTTTGTGGTGTTTGGTTGCTTTGTTTGTGGGTTTTGTTTTTGTTTTAAAAAACACAAACTTCAAGGTCAAATGAATCCTCATTTTACATAATGGAATAGTTTACATGGTAACTTAACCTTGAATCATTTCTTTTTAAATGGACAGAAGAAGTAGAAAGCCTTAAAGTAGAAGACTTCAGTTACATACAATTACTAAACAATGCCTATATGCTTTTAAAGCATGCTTAAAAAAAAGTCAATCCTGTTCTTCATCTACACTGCATTCCCAGAGAGACAAAGTACTTGAAACTGGACATGGATAAAGTTTCCCAGAAAAATATGCCTCAACTTGACTCACAAATCCTTTTAGTGACCTAAATAGAAAACAGCACACTGAGATGTTAAACAGCAGGTTGCAGTAAAATCAGAAGTGGCAATCAAGGGCAATTCTTTAAGTCAGGATATTTCCAATTACTAAGGCAAAAAATTAATTTCAAAATCCCAGGAATGGCCGGGGTATTCATTCTTTTTTAATTGATGGTATTTTGGCTCAACTCTGCTGGAAAGCCTTTAAGTTTGCCACACCCATCTGCCAGCTTCTCATTTTGTTACAGTTTTTTCCCCAAACACCACCATATTCTTCCTAATGAATACTACAAAAGAGATAAAAATTGCAACAAAATCGAAGTCGAAGCAAGCAATCAAGAGAGAGGGAAGAAAGTCAAAATGAGTTTTACTCATACTAGCTCATGTTGAAAAGAAACTTGAAAACCTGTATTACCTCTTCTGGAACCTCATTACCCGGAGTTGCTGCAATACCAGTCATAAAATCACTTGTAATAAAAGTTCGAATAACCACAGATCTTTGACAGGAAGGTTGTTTCTGTAGGGGGTCCCGATCAAAATGCAATGGTGTCAGTATTATTGGCATCTGGCTAATTTTTCCGGCATAACCTTCAGAAAAAGAGCAGTACAAAGTGCTTTAATGTGGTTTAAGGACACAAACGTGACAGAAGTTTTACAGAATTTCCCACATGTACTTCAAACTATACACTAGGAGCTACATTTACATCTCCTGTGATCTTTCTGCTACTGCTACCACACCTCAGAAGATCACACTCATTATACAATTATGTAATTAGTGGTGCATACACCAAAACTACTCAAATTGCCACTTGAAATAATCTTCAGCGTTTGCAGGCATGCAGAACAAAACCAGATAACCTCCATTATCCCTGCAATTTGCTGTGAATGCAATTTAATACCTACTTTCCTTCCCACGTTAACATAACCCATGGGGGTTTTATCTATCCCCATATCAAGCCCAATAAAGAGCCACTCACAAGTATGTCTGTGTCTTTGACACATTTAAAAGAAAGGTCTTAAGTATCCCTGCTGCTGGTGGTTGATAGGTAACTCCAGACAATCATCCCTCTTTTTTTTTTTTTTTTTAAAATATCACCTTCTGAAAGCCAATACACAGACCCCCCCAATTTCACTGTTTAAATGATCTAAAAGTTTGAGATTCAGGTGCACGGCAGCCTGCAGAGCCAGTCTAACACTGACGCAGGCTCTCACCCTCTGCTTGCGCCGGCTTGAGCTGTTGGTACAAGGAGTCTTTTTTCACTAAAAACTCAAGTCTTATTTTTGGGAGCAATTCATTCACACAAAGCCAACTGTCACCAGAAGTTAGAAAAACACATCTACTGTTTTACAAACACAATTGACTGTTTATTCTGAGCTTTTTGAGGCTATTTTTGTACAAATTATGGCAAGACAGCCTTGCAAACAGAATATGTATTTTCAAAAAGATATATCCTTTGTAACTTGATTTATACAAAATATAGGCAAGTCTGATGAACTGCTTCCCACACATACCGCATCTTCAAATGTAAGTTAAAAAAAAAAAAAAAAAAAAACCAAAAAACCACACAAAACCAAAACTGAACCTCAGAACTACTATATTCCCAGATTCTGCCTGTATACCATATCACAGGGTACTGAATGCTCCCTGCATGTTAAGGGTCTGAAGCATTACCATCTGCTAGCCTGAAGTGGTTGGGTTCACAAACACAGCTTAAGTTAAGAAATATGAAACCACCACAGGTAGTGAGCATCATCACCATTAGATGTTTAGTATTTGGGCTCCCTTCTTTCCACAATAAAAACATGACTTAGAAACCATATCAAATTTCTTTACACAGTTTATTTACTTTGGGTAAATACTGATGACTCAGATCAAAGATAAGTAATTCGGTTGACTTTCAGCTGGCTAACAGTACTTCTTGCAGAAGTTTGCACTGCAGTGAAGCACCACACCTCAGAGCTTCATGAGGTGTCAGAGGCAAGCCTCAGTCCCCCAAAATCCCCTAAAACTAATTCTGCTAGCACAAAGGCTAGCAATTCCTGTCCTTTAGCTATCAGCTTCTACAACTTTCAGAAAAAGGCTCTTGCTTGTCATCCCATTAATTTATCACTTCTTTGGAGATATTCAAGAAGCTTGTAGATTTTGACAGTACAACTGTAACTGTACCCAGTTAGGTCTGCAGGGATCTTTAAACAAGAGTCTAATCCATGGGATAAGGCGAAGTACCTACCAGATTCCCTGAGAATATTGTGAGCCTCAAAATCAGCTTGACGTAAAGTGCTGAGGACTCCTGTTGTCAGGAAAGTGGGGGTGACATCTGTAGGAGGTTCTTTGACTGGTGGACCGAACACATACACAACTCTGGAAAACAAATGTGATGGTAGAAAAACGCATTTTGCATAGGTGGAAATAAGACAGATTGCCTAAAGACTGCATCTTTAGTATTGCAGTGAGAAAATAAAACTAGGGAAAAAGGCATAATATTTGATTTTACTCCTTAGCTACTAACTAGAGCTTAACATGACTTCATGCATATATTCTATAAACATGACATGCATACTAGCTTTGGAAGTCAAACAAACTAACTTATTTAGGTTTGCTAGAGACTAGCAATAGACCTAATATTACTTATTCAAGAGAATAATCCTTTGAAAACCAGAAATACTAACACAGTGGTATCACAAAGGGTGTTTTTTCAATTTTACTTTGATGTCAGTAAATGTTAAGATTATTCTAAGAAAGCTACTTAATAAGTGCTTACAATGTCTATCTTCTCTCCTAATAGGAAACCACCAAAAAATACCATTAAATAGTAAACTTTATTGTTAATGAATAGCTGTGTTTTCAGCACAGGGCAATTTCTAAATCTACCTAAATACATCTGTAATAAAATACCTTCTGAATTCAAACCAGTCACGTCAGCTTTATCTTTTTAATCTCATTCATTGTGTTTTATATGTTGCAGAACAAAAAGCAAAGTAAAATATTGTCTGATGGGCCTCATACAAGGATTTACTATGACATATTCACACAAGTTATTTGAGTTTGTAGATACAAACCAAGAATATTTGTCTAAAATCCAAAGCAGAAAAATATGCAAGCTTTACATTCTGTATTTTTGTTTGTAATATAAAGTCTGCAAGCATAGCTGGGCAGAATACCAACTATTTCAGTGCACTCCTCGAACTGCCAGCTTCAGTGTCCCTATAAACATCAATGAAAGATTCTGAAAACATACCCTGGTACAGCAGAACTCCCAGAGATGTGGTATATTCAGGAGGGTAGTATTAAATCCAAAAGAGCTTAAAGAAGACAGCAATGCTGTAAATCCAGCACATACTTTGAAATTGCACACGCAATCCTGATTTTATACCTTATTTTGTTCCCTCTGCATTTAAAGTATCTTGCAAGTCAAGATCTCGCCTTTAAGAATAATACCTCTTTCAGTAGGCATCACTTATGTGACAAAATTAAGTTTTGCTATAAGCAATTATAAGCAGTTTCATCAGAAAGTCTACAGCCAGGCAAGAAAGATAGGCATTCTCCAGAACTGATTTAATATCTAAGCAACTTCAGCTACTAGAAAAGTTATGGAATCAAGTAGCTAGAAAATAGATATTCACAACAGAGCTCGATTAAGATTAAACTGCCCAGCTTTGGAGCTTTGCTACATGCCATTAGAACTGACAGTCCTACGTAAATGCCCTTTTTGACACAAAGGAGAAAAAAAAAAAACCAAACCAAAAACAGCAATGCATGACATCACAACTCATCAACAGGCGTGAAATCTTTCAAAAAAGATTTTGCATAAGTTACATTGGATGTTGTCTAATCAAGTGCTTAAAAAAAAAAATGAGATAGGCTATCAATTTCTTTTTCAAGCTAGTAATTCCAGAAATAAACCTATGTTTAGATTTATTGTGTATTTATAACCTCTGTATGATACACCTGTCCAACATATAAAAAAATGTTACCATAGATTAAACAGGAGAATGCTTGTGCATGCTAAACTTCTACACATTAAGTAGATCATTAAAGATAATTCAAAATACTTACCTGTTTATGTTGTGGCACATGCGTGGTATGAGCCTGGCAAGAAACATAAGAGACTCCCAGTGTGGAGCATCTTTACTAGAGATCCCACAAACATAGCTATATGAACGACAGTCACCCTATAAATGGGGAGGGGAAAAAAAAAAAGTAATTGAACATGAGGTTTGCTGCCAAAATAGTTCACAATACTTTCCCGTTCATCCCGTAGGTTACAAGACCGTACATTGTGTCAACATTTAGCAGACACTAATCTGGTGAAATCAGTACGCTGAGAAATAGCAGGTGAATGAGAAAGTACAGAACAAGACAGACCTCTCCTGAGCTAACAAGAGCGTACAAAAGGAAAATTTTCAGAATGGAAAGATTCATATAAGGTGACCTGAGCATAGGGTTATTTATTGTGTATAGTTATTTTGATGTCACCATCTGAAGAAAGCCTGTGATGAAGCGCAGAAATCTGCTGATGATGTTGCTATTTTTAAATAGTAAAGAAAGCTGACTGCACAGAGTTACAGAAGACACACACAAGATTAAGCAGCTGATAATAAAAGATGTAATTCAATACTGATAAAGCAAAGAAAGGTACTTTACAGCTATGACTACTCAGTAAAGATATCTTCCAAATTACTGCACGCAATTCCATGAGAATGCCAGCTCAGCGTTTGGTGACAGAAACACAAACCAAATACAAAGGACAGCCCACAAAAATTCTGGTGGCGTTTGCAAAGGAACAAAAGGAAAGAAAACACTATGTCACTGCACAGTTTCAAGTGTTCCTGTATCCTGAATGGCCTGCACTGCTCTGGTTCCTTTCCTGACAAGGATAAGGATACAGTACAATTCAAAAAAGAACAGAAAAGGGCAACAAGCATGTTCGAATGTAGGAAGCAGGGGGTTTTTTGACCAACTTAGTCTAGGACTCCTCAGCCTTGAAGGGGGCAACAGGATTACAGCAAAGGTCTACAAGATTATGAAGTCATGAAGACACTGCCTGTAAGTGACCAGCATTATTCAACCTTAATGATATCCTCAAATACAATACCTGGCATTTACTTAAAGTGTCTATTCAGATGCCTTGACACCTTTACACTACACCAGCACTGACAAATGACGATAACATAGGTATCACAGTCACTTGAAGTTTCTGTTCTTGAGTCAAGCCCTTTATTTTCAATCTTAAAGCAGCAATTATTATGCTTCACTGCAGCCTGCCGCACTGCTAGGAAGCAGCTTTCAGAACATGCCTGAAATCAATCCATTTACCTGCACTCCCACAGTTTTGATTGGTAACAAGAAGGCATTCAGTGAATGTAAGCTTGTAATCTGCATCAGCTTCTCCTGGTCTTCTTCAGTTGTACACGCTTTGACCCTTTGCAGCAAAGTATGTGGCTGTGCAATGATGCAGAAAAATAATTTTTAATTAATAAAGCCCCCAAGCACACAAACAGAACTTCTAAGTAATAATTTTATTTGCATCGTAAGTAGCTGATTGCTTAAATTCAGTCCACATTTACCCCTTGGAACTATTTAAAAAATACCTTTCATTTCACAACTAAATTTTAGCAAAAGCCATTTTATTTGATTGGACTGCATGTAGTTTAAGCTGAAGCTCTCCAAGGCTCTTTTCCTATGCTCATTCTCTCTTTCACAAAGCTACACTTTTCATTTTTGTTGTTTATTTCAGATACAGAACAAAGCAATATCCTGTTACACTGCACTGTGATTCAACAAGTTTTCACGGAAATACTCCCCTTCAGTGTTTTGGAAGTTGTTTCGAACTTAAGACTTCAACTTAGAGCAGGCCTCTGCTAATGACTTTCCAACCCTCTGCAGTTTAGTTCAAGTGAGCTTACAGTAATCATGAAGGTCATAACAGTTAAAAGATTGAGAACTTAACACACCATTGATAATAAACTTCAGGTTTCTGTTCAGGACATCTGGCAAGCAGTAGTCCCTCGCTCCTGCACTTTCATTTAGGCATTCAGTGATTGATAGGGCATGCAAATCTAGAAAGTTACAACTATTTCAGGGAGAGAAAAATCTCCAGAAATCCTCATCTTCACAAAGTTTAACTACAACAAAATTTATTTACTATTTCAAAGGTATATAAACTTCCATTTTCCAGAAATTGTTTAACACTTGCGCCAGTCACGGTGCAAAAAAAAATTCTACTGTACTACACTGAATGGCTTCAAGTGAGTTGTAAGGGAATGCATTACTCCTTGAAGAGCACAAGTAAGTACTTTTAAACTTTTAGCAGCTTAAACCTCATTTCAGGCCACTACAGAATGATCATATCACTTTTATTCCTATTAGAATTTAGCAATTTTGTTACCTTTTTAACACTTGCAGAAAAATCTGCAACTATTTTCAAAATGTTGTTTGTTTCAGGAAAGTCTTTGCACACATAAGGCTCTTCAGCACATATCACTCTGATTGCTAGACCAGGACCTGCAATGAAAAGTTGAAAAAACATTTTACTAAATAACAGGAAAGCTGACTTTGACCTAAAATGTGACAGCATCTGGAACAGCAGTCAATCATTGAGTACAGTATGCTTTGCCATTGTGCCCATACTTCAATTGTCTTAACACCCTACAAGACAAAAAAAATACAAAAGCAGTTTATTCCAGAACAGTATTTCTGTTTGGTACATTGAAGCATTATTTACCTACACCTTAAAGTGGCTGGTTGTGTAAAGCAGCAGTTAGTGGTGATGAAGTGTGGTGGACGGCAAGCCAAAGCGAACAGCAACCTCCTCCTTCCCTTTGCTAGGCAACTGGGATGAAAGAGTTGCTTATAACACAGTTGAGTCTCCACTGTTTTTAAAGACCCCTGACAGCTATTTGACCTTTTACCTACGTAACACAAAAGCACGTGTAATTTGATGGAAATGTCTAAAGACAGTTTCTTGCATTTCATGTGATGCCGGTGCATTAGCACAACAGCCTACGCACGCTGCCAGTGACTACTACACACCCTGCAGGACAATTTTAAAACACACAGACAGAAAAACATAACCCCCTTAAAAGGGATGTGGGCTCTGCTGTATTATATACTTTGATGTTTTCTGGTAGAGAACTGCTGTTATTTTCCACGCAATCATTTTCAAAACAGCGAGTGCCCCTTAGAAAGGCAGGCAGATATAGGCCATTATTTCAAGTAAGACACATTTGACAGCTCAGGCAGCATTCAGCTGCACTTCACTGATAATTCTTGCTTTGGCTTATACAACTAAAAATAAACAAGTACAGCTAAAGGCAAACTCAATTATAAAACTTTCCTTTTTATCACTATACATAATAAAGCGGCTCTCAAAAGTTCTTTTCCTGAAAAAGATCCTCGTTAGGTAAAAACTAATAAAATCATCAATTTTTTTCATGTTTAGAGATAAGTTTTATGCTCCAACATAAATTTATTCTACAGTTTAAGTGTATTCTTAACAATACTGATGTGATCCATAGCCCCTCACTCAGTAGCACAGACCAACTCTTATACCTGGGAAGGGATGCCTCGATACCAGCTCTTCAGGAAGACCAAGTTCTCTCCCGAGCACTCGCACTTCATCTTTGTGAAAGTCTTTCAGTGGTTCTATTACTTTACCCTTAAAAAAAAAAAGAAAAAGCAATTTACACTCCAGCTTACATATTCAAACAAAAAGCCTCAATGTTTAGGTTACGGCAGTCAAATTGGCCTGCTTTTCACAGCATCAGCTGCCAACACTTGCATAAACACTAGAAAGAAAAGTACATGTGAATGTGGGCTTTGTAAAAACAGTTGCAGGACAGAGGCTAAGACAAGGAAGTTTAAGTTCGTGCCAGAAGTATCAATGGCTCAATCAGTGCAGATATAGCTGTAGGTCACGCCTGCTCTGACTGTCTTCAGAAATTCAGACCTTTCTTCTCTTCCCTACATGTTCAAACCAATCTAAAAGCCTTGAAAACACTTTGTACAATATTGGAAGTGTGGGTCAGTAATGGTTACTTTCACTCCTATGGTTGGGCACTTACTAATAACTGAGCACCTTCCAACAGGGTTATTATGTGATGTCTCATATGTTGATTCTTTCTTATAATACAGTTAGAGAACTTACCATTCTAATGTTAGAAAATGCAGAACAAGGCAGCCTCCTATATTTGCTTCATATGCTAATAGTTAAGAGCTCTGCACAAGAAAGGTATGCAAAAATTTTTTCTGGACTTTGGACTAAACAGACCAATTGGGAGTGCAATCAAAGGGGCAGGACGTGGGCTGCTTATCTTCAGACAGTTCAACCTCCTGTGTTCATATCATCTTCAACCTCCTGGCTGTCATCCATAGATGTCGATATTGGGCCATTTGAGGAAGATTTGTGGGTTCTTAAATTGACAACTGGCAAACAGACTGTGTGCCACCAGAGTACTGCTGGCAGATAGGCAATCAGGTTACTAGTAATGTGATGCAGAAGCTGCATAAGAACAGAAAGAATTCACCCCTGGAGGTACCTGAAGGAACTATCCCTAGGTTTTAACCAATTTAAACTTCTTATTCTCATGCTCTCTCAAGAGAGACGAGAATACTACGCTTGCAGTGCTGAATGTTACTAGAGGTTCAAGAGAAGGAGAATTTTGGCCCTGTCTCTCAACAGGAGCTGATTATCTTTTCACTAAAGCGCTGTCACCGCTCTTGCCTGAATCCATGATGTGCCAGATCTGGACTATTGGTACCTAAAGGTTACCCATTGCCTAGTGTTCAGCACAAGATACAACAGAAGGAATAAGTGACCCATTACATCATGAATTCCAGCTGAACCAGAATAAAGTTGTCTGAGAAGTCTTAAACTACTCTCTTGATAAAGGCATTTGGTATTGCTCTGCTTCCTCACTAGGATGCAGGTTTGTTTTGAGGATTAAAAAGTAAGAGAGCGAGGAAACAGCTTTCAGCTTGCACTTGAGAACACCATTGTTCACACTGAATGAATCCACGTTCAATCTGTTGACATCTTCCTCAGCATCCAATGCTGGACAATACTCAAACAATTTTGACTACTTTGGGAATGTACCAACTAGAAAGTAGTTTAATAAATTGCAACATATTACAGTAGAATCTGAAGGGCCTCATCAGAATAGGGTCCCATCAACATGGGACAGTTATACCAGCAAAACATAGAAGTTGTTCATTTTTGATACTCAGCTTCACATCTATGAGAACCAGAAGGATATACCGGTATCCTCATTTTCATTTACCTCTTCCCTTAACTTTCGAATCAGCTCTGTGTCATTATGATGAGTTTTGATGACTTCAGCTTTGCCACTTGCAACAAGGGAAGCACTTTCAATGAGATCAGGTCTGAGGGTACCCTGAGCAAGAAAAACTTCTTCAGGTTTCAGATTCATTTCTCCGATAACTTCGTTGGCAATCTATAAGATGGAGAGAAAAAAGAAAAGTATTCCGATCTACTTTTTTGTTGTCAAAGGTCTAAAGGAAGACAATGGATTGCCCAAAAAATGCTACTGAGCTGCAAAAGCACAAACAAACAGGAAGACTAATTATGACACTAGCCCACTGCCCCATATTTTGTTGAACAGAAAATGGAAAAAATGTCTTCAGACTACAGGAACATCACTGCCTGTTAAATGTTATATTCTCCCTGCATCACCAACACTAATTGCTGACAGATGGAAAATGGCTCATCTTCAGCAAAGCAACAGAAGCATGCCCCAGTTCACGTTATCCATCAATTTAGTGAAAAAACATTACACGGAAGTTTATGCAACAGCAATAAACAGCCAGCCAATATAGTAAATCCCAGCATGATGGCGGATCTAGTACAATGCTTATGAACCATGTTGCGACCATTGACTGACTGCCAAAAATTTTAGGCTTAGGGTAATGTATCAATGGCTTTTTTAGGTCATTCACAACTTGTAAGACCACTGATGCCACTGAGTGCACAGTGCTTTAGAATGAAACAGTCTGACATAGAAGATGTATCTAGAAATCATATTCTAAAAAACAAAACAAAACAATAATTATAAATATTACCTTAACAAAGGTGTCACCAATAATTTTCCTTTTTTCTTCAGGACTTGTAGTCATATTTAAGGTCTTGCTAATTCTTTTACGTGGAGTTCTGTCTTCATCAGAGATGGGCAGAGTTGTTGTACCATTATAGAATGAATGAGCCGCATTCACCACTGCATGAAATTACAGGAATTTGTTGGCAAAGCCAGTAAAGATTTTTATGCAAGGCTGCAAAAAAATAAGTTTCACTCTATTGCTTTAAAAAAAGAAAATAAAAATTATTCCAGTCCTTTGACTATTAACTGCATTAAATAGAGCTGTTCGGTAGCTCAAGAATTAATTGTAACAAAAGCATTTTATTTCTCTTATTAGCCTACTCTAGAGGGCATTTTTTTTCATATTACGAGGCTAGGCAACTGTGTAAAAGTTCAGTCCTTGCTTCCCCTCTCAGATGATAATCTACTTGCTAAATAGTTTACAGGACGGTAGTTCCCCAAGGCCTTTCTGCAACCAAAATTAAATGATGCACTATTTACTCATGGTACATTACGCCTCTTAATTTAGAGAGGCTCTCAACGCAGAGATCAGCTAGGAGGCTCTTTGGCATCTTTTACCAGCACTGAACTCCATGACCTACAGAAGGAGCATTTGCAGAGAAGGGATTCCCTCAATTTATTACTCTGGCAGCCTGCCAGAGCTCAGGTTTATTGGGCTACAGAGTGCAAGAATAAGACACAGATTTTCCACCAAAAAAAAAAAAAGTAAAGAAAATTGATGCATGGAGAACAGGTAGCTTAGAGTTTGCTGCGTCAGGATATTGCAGCCCAATCTACAAGACGCTAACGTGCAAGCTCCCTGCACTGTTTCACAGTCAGGCTAGCGGAAAGCAGTGCTCACCTAGTGCCACGCTTCCTGAGCAAAACACAAGAGAATCACTTGACAACAGTACTTACGCACAGCCCCAGGAATAGGCAGCTATTACTCATGAAATAAATCAGTTGGGCAGCATGAAGCAGGTCTCATTGTTTGCACAACTCAAACATATGTAATTTGTCTTCTCTGACCTCCTCGTACTTCAGGTACCAAAAAACTCTAAACCTTTTCATCAGCCATGACAAGGTACCTTTCGCTCTCCCGTAACGTATTGCTTCTCAACAAGCTACTCCAAAAACAACTAAAATGCACCTATTTAGAAGCCAGGAGAGCCAAACAAATGCCTTGAAAAAGTAATTTTGGCTATAATAGCATTCAGTCACCCAAATGAGCTCACAGTTTAAAAAGAAAAGAGATCCAGGACAAGAACTAAAGCCCCAATGGAGGACTGTTAACCAAGCTAGTGAAGAAAACTGCAATCAATGAGTTTTGCAGCAGCTGAAAAGGATTACTCAACCATCAGCAGAAAAGTGGCTGAGCAGCAGCAACTGAGGCACATATCCACTGCTGTGCTGTGCCCCAACAGCAGATATTGGATCTCGACAACTGAAGAGATGAGTTCATTGTATGCTCCAATCAAGTAAGTAAGGCTTAATATTTTAGGTTTGAAGTTTTGTGAATAGGCCTATGTTGTTCCAAATTAGCAACCATACTTTGGTATGTAAAGTCCGAGAACTGCAAAGGTCAATTCAAATCAATGAAACAAAACACCGAATGTACATTTTAGGAGATGGGCCACAGTGGTAGCAGGTATATTTAACAAAATTATGGTACCTTTAACTTGAATCCCGAGTTTTTTGAGTGCCTCTTCCACAGACTGACTCTCTCTTTTGCGCATAAATCCATTATCTATGTGTACAGCTATGACCTGATCTCGGTTCAAAGCTCGGTTCAGGAGAGCAGTACACACTGTTGAGTCCACACCGCCACTGAGTAAAACCTAAGCATGAGACAAAAACCAAAATTTAGTCAGTGGTCTACAGGGAAAGTGTTAACAAATAATTCAGATGCAACTACAAGGATCAGAACAGGCTACTGACTTATAGTCAATGATTTGGAAAAAAACAAGTAGTAGTCAAACAATGTATTGACTCAATTGTGCAAACCTTCTCAAACCTGTTTAATGTATTACCCAAATCATGACAATTCTTCATTTTTCAAATTAACCTGAGTAACTCTAAATGTCAGTGTTTCCATCAGGCTTTTGCAAATAATCTTTCAGCTTCAATTCAATCTACTTACCAGGACTTTTGATGAGCCTACTTTCTCTTTGATATCTTGAATGCACTGAAGTTCTCTGTTTTCCACTGTAAAGGTACCACTGCATCCCGCAATATCATAAAGAAAATTCTTCAGGATCATTTTTCCATTCACTGTGAGGCTAACTTCAGGGTGGAACTGCGCTCCATACAGTTTTTTAGATTCATTTGCTATGCCTTCATTGGTGCAAAGAAATGAACATGACAAAAAAAAAAAAAAAAAGGAAGCAAAATGCATACCCAAGAAAGTCAAGCATACACTTTTTGAATGATTTGTTCTGCCACATTTTGGCACAAATCACCAATTGAAACTGAAGATTCTGGTTAAGATTAGGAACAAGGGTACTGTTACATATCTAGAACACACAATCCCTCAGAAGCCAAGGAAAACACTCAGACATCCTAGGAAAACTATTGTGAAAACAGGAAATCAACTACATTAATTTTTTTCCTCACCACATGATACCTTATAAAACCCTGCATCCAAGCCACATGGACACAGCTGCACGGACATTAAAAGGGTTGGGCTGGTCAAGCTGTGCAAGTGTCCCTACAGGGGTACGTTCGTGAGTACCACTGCTCTCTTTTTTTAAGTCTCTGGAGAGTTACTTTGAGTAGATGACAACACGGCACCTTGCACCAAGTAAGTGTTGGTCAGACTGGGATTAAAAAAAACAGTAGGGAAACTGCCTAATTCCACCGACCTGCGTTAGACTTCCCAAGTACGCTGTATCACTGTATTTCTTTTGCTGCTGGAAGCCTGGCTACCACCGTACCAGCATTTCTTTGCTTGCTTAGGCACAAGGAGCCACAGACTTTTGTAAGAGCCCACGGGAAATGGCACAGGAAAGTGTTGCAGATAGGAAAGGTACAACTCTGTTTCTAATGCCTACATAAAGCGGGGTTAAAGATACCAGAGGTCTGGTGGAGCTTGCACACTGGATGCAGCAAACTTTACATAGCAAAACAATTTATAGAGCTATCTGAGTAGGCATGAGCTCTAGATCGCTTTGAAGGCAAGCCAGAATACAATGAATGCTCTGTTTAATCTTAGCAGTAGTTTGACAAGAATCTTTCCGTAACAAAACATCTTTAAATCTTTTAAAAGGTCAGTTTTTCTCATATTAGTTACCTGTCTGATTTAAGAGCAGTATCTTAAGCCTTTTTTTTTTTTTTTTTTAAATGAAAAACTTAAAATAAACCAGGTGAATACTTTGAGATCGTACTAAGTGGCTCAGCAAACTTAAGACCTCTCCAGGACTCCAATCTCCTAGGAAAGAGTAGCTTTCAAAAACCAAATTCTAAGGTCCTACAATTTTCTGTGACAAATCTGTGTGTAATGTTTGAAACACTGCTTCCAGTACCAACATTATTTTTGCTCAGTTGAACATTCATGCAATAATATTAAATACAATAACAAGTTAATCAAGCTTTAATAATTAACAGTGTTTGACTTGTACTATTACAGTGCAAAACCCAAACACCGCTTACACTGCACACTACAGTACGTCTTTCACTCCCCTGCCTTAAGAGCACACAATATTTTAACGAGAAACAACACATGCACACTTTGATATAACATAAACTGTAAAAATAAAGTTAAATTATCCTTAATCCACCAAATTAAAAACAAGACCATTCATTTTCATGTCTATTTCTTTCTTCATTATCAGGACAGTACAACATGCAAGCAAACACATACCAGAAATTGTTAAAAACAATCCACTTATTTGGCAATAACGGAGATATTCAGTTCCCATTTGGTTCTAACCACTGTCTGCCATATTCATATTCCTTCCTTTAATGAATACTATCAAAACACAATTTCAGTATAAAATAAGTACCTGCTATAATGTTCCCAGACTGTGCAACCACTTTGAATCCATCAGCTACTTTATCCACGCTGTCTCCATGAGTGAGGAGCACAAGCTCTTCCTTCTGAAGGCCCCTAAACAAAGATTAAAAACTAGAATCAATTAAAAAAGAACAAAGACTTAACTACCTGTGTTTCCAAGAGAAGCCCTTAGGGATCCCAGTAAAAGCACATCTCAATTGACCAGGTCCATTCGAAATATATGCAGCATTTCCTTCCCTCAGTCACAGTCACCTCCAGCTCTCAGATGCCTCCACGGGAAGCTGTATAAGTTCTTGTACAATACATCCTTCATGCAAAAGGTAACTTATCTGAATTCAGAAGATTTTTTTTTTTTTTTTTTTAATAAACACACCAATATTGAAGTATCCCCTCTTTGACATGTAGAGCCATCTAGAGTCAATCAGGATACTTGGAGTTCTGCTTTTTATTTCAATGAAGTGAAGTTTTCTTGCTCAAAACTAAGTGTTTTCAGGACAATCTGGGCACCTCAGACTTTAGGCAGGGTGTAAGTTCTGCAGTAGCCCTGCAGGGGAAGTTAATAAAATTGGAACGCTAGGTATGAGTAAACTGTTAGAATTATTACAAGGAACTTCAGAGGCATTGACAAACTACCAAGAAATCCAATTCTAACATCACAAAGCAATTTTAAAGGAAGGTAGAAAACAAATGGTTTCACATTTTCTATTACTTTTCAAAAATTGGATGGGTGCCAACCAATACAGGAGTAATGCACTGCACAGCAGAAGACTCATGTTGTGGTACACTTTACAGTGTCTCAATGAAGATGTTCTACTTTGAAATAAGGGTTTTGCACAATATTCCAAGCAAATATTACCTGCATTTCTAAAGTCAATTGAGAAGTTATGCCTAAGTATTTGTTTAAATGAGTAACTTGCTTACTCACAAACACAGCTGTAAAAAGTTTTATTAGAACTTATCAGATAAGCATGGGTACAATTTCACTGTTTTCTTTGAAATAAGTTTCCTCTTATCCAGCCAGACTAATTTCCAGACTGGTATTTCCAATATTGTTTTGGTAACTTAAAATATCTATGTACCTGAACAGTGAACATGTGTTATCCAGAGTAATGCTGAACACTCCATCTTCTCTAACATTTTTCTTGTGCACCGTACCTCCAAATACCTTATTCATCATCTGTCAAAACAAAAATACTACATGAAAAAGCACCATACAATCTAGTACCACTTTATACCTCAGTCCGCCTATGACTGACAACAGCTCTAGTCCTCCAATACACACCAACCTAGTTTTTCATGATTATACTCCTTTAATGTATCGCTTTGCAAAACGATGAGAACTCTCTTCAAAATTAATCATTGTTCTGTATTGGGCTCCTTCCCTGCTGCCAACCTTCTGTCAGCATAGCTGGGCACCACTGCCGCATACAACGAGCAGTAGAAATCCACAACAGTAGACAATGGGTAGAGATTTGCAAAATAATGCATATTCAACAGCATACATCTACTTGCACTTATAAATGGCTGCTCTGCAAATCAGCTGAGTATCTGAGGCCAGTTATCATAAAAAGTTAAGCTGCTGAACAAAAAATCTGATTTATCTATCCTTTAGTTAAGGGCCCTCAAATGGGCTTAAACTTCTCAAAATCTGGCTCCTCAGCGCTGGAGAACCAGTCAAAACTTGAGTCTATTCCCCTAGTGCTATTTTTGTGACTCTTAAATCATCCTCGCTATACCAGAGCGGTACAATTTTCAACCAGGTTTTTTCTTTCTAAAACCTCGCCTTGTCGCCGGGAGTTGGATATCTGCATTTTAGATTTCAGAAATCTCAAAATAAAATTTTTTTTCCTTGCAAATATAGCTGGCAACTTAAAAATATTTTTAGAGTTTCAGCTTCCAACTACTTTAATTTTCAGAGATTTAAGGCTTGATTTTAGACCTAGTTTGATATTATACTTACTGTGCTTGACTGATTTCAATCTTTTCTAATGAAGCAGTAGTGTGTTAATACTCACACTTGATTCATTTCCATAAAGTCAGGCCTTAAGGAACTCCCCTGCTTGAGGCTAGCTACTGTGGTTTTCAATTTGCTTGGTGTTTTAAGGCATATTTCAATATAACACACGTTTCCCTTTAGAACAGGGAGTGCCAACATTGTTTCCGTAATCACCAGCCTTTCTAAAGGAGTTTTTCCAGCCATTATTCAGCACCTCTGAAGGCCTAGTAAATCACTAACCCTGGAAAAAAACAAGATGCACAAGCAGAAGTCATGCATCTAATCCACCCCTTGTCTCCTTGGAAGCTTGTTTCTTCACTCAGCTTGGATCTACTAGATCACTGCAGGATCACCAGTCAGTCCTAAGGTGTTGGGGCGGGCGGGGGCCAGGTTAAGCACTTTTAAGAACTATGGTAGAAACATTCCACACTTGAAAGCCAAAGGGAGAAACTATTTCACTTGTTTACATAAGGGGCACATTTTCCAATACCAACTAGGCAGAAAGTTAACGACTGCCAGGTTATATTTATTGTGACAAAAAAAACAGGCAGTGTGGAAGTCAACTCACAGCACTTAAGCAAAGACAAACCATTTATGCTATTGATATGGCAGAGCCAAGAGAAAAATACACAGTATGCTCAGTTTACCAACGAGCACTTTAAAAGTATCTTTCGCACATGTGGCATACTGCTTATAGTTGAAAAGCAGGTTCTTTAGCAGTTCATCTTCACTGAGTATCGGAAACGAGGCCTAGAAGACAGCTGTAGACAAACATATCTCTCAACAGCACCTGCATGCCATAGCAGATTCCAAGAACTGGTTTTCCTATTGTAAATATTGCTGGGTCGAACCATGGTGCATCTTCTGCATACACAGAGTTTGGCCCTCCAGATATGATGATAGCTCTGCAGACAAAAGATAAAGAAAACATTAACTCAAATATATTGTTTACTTTAAAACCTCTGTATTTGCTTTAAACATTGACATTGTCTCGTAACACTTAGAACTCTATATATTCTAATATAAATTTTAACACAGATACCCTAATGTATACCCTAGCTTAACTTTGCTATGCTACAGCTGTCAAAACCAGCTTACCAGAGAAGTATTTCATCAGTTTAAACAAAGTCAAATATAAACCATCTTAAAAAGCGACTGTATTTTAAATTCCTCATAGCCAAGTGTCAACTACGAGAGAAGCAAGATGGCTAGGACCAAATGCCGAGTATTAGCATTAAGATATATACACTTCACGATGTCTGTGCCATCTGTAGGGGAGTTGCATTCAAAAAACACTCCTGAACTTCTAGAGCTGCTGAGAAAATGTCCTTTAATCCACCCTAATTACAAAGTGAGATGGCATTAACAATAGGTTGTGAGTTAGAAGTCCGATACATGCAAGCGTTTATGGTTTGAAGTTAATACTTCACACTGTAACAGAAATTTAAATCTTTTCAAAGCAGAAGAGAGACCTTTGCAAACCATGATGATTTGCAAGATCATGAACTGCAGAAGTACCAGCCTGTTGGGCAATGCTTTTTGGCCTTGACCCAGGATCGGATACGGGTGTACCAGACCTTGGACTAGCGTACTGTTTATTTTGCAGAGAACATCAAATCCGTTATTCAGAGCGAGAAACGAAAAATGGGATGAGAGAGAAGTCGCATACACAGGATTAAACGCATCTAATAAAGCTTTCTTCTAGCATTATTTAGAGTGTTTGTCATGCAAGTACTGACAAAACGGAATTTTTCTATTTTTAAGCAGCAGAAATGGGCAGTGCGCTTACAACATCTGTACCACCAGCAGAAATAATCATGTAGTAACAAGTCCACATACCGAATGCCACCTCTTAATATGCAGGGTACCTGCTCCTACTGTCGCATGGCTAGATCTCCCCAGCAGCCCACCTCCACCTCTGCCTGGGCTCCTCATTTCAACACAGGGGACGAGGCAGAGGGCTGGACGGAGGCACCCCTCACAGCCAAAGTACAGTGGCTTGTGAATTGGAAGAGGCAGCATTTATTTCTTTGTGTTTCAGGATCTACAAGTGAGCTTTGGAATAAGCATACAGCTGACATAGGTGTAGTTTTACACTGAACAGTCTTGACAACTAGTACCTGCTGTATATGTGCAGGCACTTCTGTTCAAGTCAGAGACACGATGAATTTCTTAAACTCAGACGCTGCTAGAAAGGGACTGAAAACTCTTCATGCCTGGTGGTATTACTGCTTCTAATAATTCCACGTATGGAAGCATTTGCTTAAGTGCCATATGTACAGAACACTATTTAATATTAATTAAAGGAAATATAGCCACACCTACAAATCAAACATTCTTCTGAGAAGTCAAAACAGTTACACACTGTCCTATTCAAAACAGAGTCTTAAAAATCTGTTTTTTTTCCATATCAATTACAATCACACAGAATACAGAGAGGTTATCCAATGAGCCCAAGTATTAAAGAAAAAAAATTATGAGCTGAGGGTGAGAGAGTAACCTGCATCCTCTCAACTGTCCAGGAGAAACTAAAGCTAGCATGGGATGTAAATTTTGAAAGTTTTACTGCAACACCATGTAATTTCTTACATACCTTCTTGTGTTGGTATGAATATATCTTTTTCTGGTTTACCTTAAACCACTTCCAAAACAACCTGACCTAGCTTTGGAAAGCCTGTTTGCAATGGATTAAAAGCACATCAGGAACCACGTCAAAATACCAAGAGTAAAATGCGTGCATTGATATCCCAACCTCAGGACTCACGCGGAGCTCAGACAGTGCCAGAATTCAGACTAACGCCAGCAGAGCCCCCAGCTGCGGCACCTCCTCGGCCCACGATCAGGATCTTGTGGAAACCGCTAACGTTTGTCACATTTAGATGAAACTTGTCACTAGAGATCATTCTGAAACTATGAAAATTGAGGAGCTGGCTGTTTAAACACAACACATAAATACAATTTAGCAAAACGTTCAATCTTGCTGCCTGTATCAAACCTTAGAACAGACCAAAGCACAGCTCCTCAGCCCATTGAATGCATGAGCTGCAACATGGAAACCTGACTATTCCCATGGCACGTGGAACAGGTAAAACCACAAGCTGATTTTTATGGCAGTCACTGAATAAAGGCACCCAACAGATGGTGTCAGTATTTGTTGAGCTTTCCTGGATGCAAATGATTGACTGAGACTGTGGACACAAAGCTTATTGACCAGTCCGGGTAACCGATAACCCAAACCCATTATCTTAACCTTGAGAAGTGACCTTTTGAATGAAAAGGTTTTGCACATTTTAGAGAGCAATTATTTGGAATGACAAGTCCAACAGGTCTAATCACAAGACTCTGAAGAACCTTCAACTGTGAAAAGAAAGGGGGAAAAGGTCATCCCACTACAAACCTGCACCAACGCAGTGCAGGTCTGAGACAAAACATGATTAGTACTATGATCCACACCTCAAATCCAACACACAGGATGTGCAGGAATTCTTTTTAAACCAGTAGTTAGATATGTCCATCTTTTAAAGACTTGATTGTTGGAGAATTATAAACAAGATCTGAGAAGGGAAGGTATTTTTCAGAACATTTCTGAAAGAGAAATTCTTCACACAACAGCTACCCAACAGATCCAGCAGTTCCTGGGTTTTCTGTTCTCTGTGTTTTCAGAAGAGATCAATAAGCTCCTATCTGATTACTAAAATATACTATTTACTGATTCACTAATTATCATTGATTAGAAAAATGCAATTCTGCAGCAAAGCACTGTCTTATCTGTTGTCGGGCACAACAGAGAAGCACACATGCACCATATTTCTGGATTTGTACCAAACTGACAAGTAAGGTCTTTGATGATTTGTAGACTTCAGGGTATTTATTTTCCTCACACAAAAGAGAGGTATACCCTGGTAAGCCTAATAAAACAAGAAAAAGAAATGTACAAAGTATTAAATAATTGAGAGACCTTTTCTTGCTGCAAACAATGAGTGGTAGTTTCAGTTAGTTTTTTTTAGTTGCTTCCCAGAAACAGTTTGGCATGATTTACCACAGTATCTTCAGTATCCAAGTTAGTTATTTAATTTTGTTTTTTAAATTAAACTGAGAAAATCATGTTTAGAAACTCACAAAACTTGTTTTCTTGATTAATAGCTACCCTAGTTTAACAGGTAAACAGCAAGATCATGCAAATTTTTGCAGATACATATTTAAAATCTAACCTCTTAAATTATACTTACAAGTGGAAACAATTAAAATGACATTAAGGCATTAAGAAGCAAATATAGAAAATTTATATTGCTGCAGAAGTTTCCCCAGGAAAACTCAGGTGTTTCTGTGGATAATCTAAAGACGCAATCATTAACATCACTACAATGAAAGCCATTGCACATAAAAACCCAGGCAATTACCACCGCTGCCAACATCCACGGATGCCGTTACACCAAAAGGAGAGAACAAGCAGAACATACAGGCAGAGGCATCGCAGGAAACGACCTACCGAAACCCTTGTTCTCTGATTGCAAAGGCTGGCGTTTCCAAAGGGAAGATCTCGGACTGGACGAACAGCTCACGCACCCGACGATCTATGACTTTCCCGTACTGCGCTCCGGCATCGAGTATGACGACGGCTCCCTCGTAGTGGTGCTGCCCATCCTTGAGCTCTCCTCCGGCGTTCTCCGGCTGCAAACATCACTCACATCAGTGCTTTATGGTGACACATTGCAGACCACAGACTTTAAGCCAGATCTCTTAAACAACTAACATCTGCAAAGCTTGCTAAGGTTGCCTATATGTTAATTTATGATTAAAATGATAAAGACTAGCCAAGAAACTTCTAAATGAAAAAATCCTCAGGTTTATGAGGACCAGTAGATGCACTGGGAAGATAAAGGGGCTATAGATTAACACGGCACATCCCTCCCAAGCAGCCACACAAACGTGACATCCCCATCCCTGAGAACAAACAGGGTACAAATTAGGGAAGAAAAATGCTAATAAGCTAATAAAGGCAGAGCTTTCCATAAATAAGAAGTCATATGCCCCGTTCACCACTACAGCCACTGCAGCTTTTTCCATTTTACAGTTCCATATAAAACCCAGCACGCCCTATGATAATGCAGAGCATGTGCCTTTTTCTCAAGCAAAACAAGACAGTGCAAAGGCAGAAGAAAAACGTTTTCCCCATTACACTGCCTCGTACACTGAGCTTTCACTTGACGTTACCTCCTAGAGAATATAAAAAGGAGAAATTGAGAACAAATGTCTCTGCTAAATCATTTTTCAAAAAAAAAAAAAAAAAAAAAACCAAACAACTTTCAAATGCAGCGTTCAAGAAGATTGCACATCAGAACAAAGCAATGGGGCTCCTTGACCCCGTCACATTTGAATTGGTTGGCCAACTTCAGCTAAATCCGAAAGAGGGCTGGAAAACACAAGGACAATTTTCTTCCTTTTTTAAAAAAAATTGTGAAAGAAGGCAGCTATTCCATGGAAGTGTCCTTATCAGAGAGCCTTCAAGGAAGAATGTGAACACAACCGCACTGTAAGACACTAAGAAATTCATGCAGAAAAAATTCTGCTGCTTAAAGAAATTGCTTACTTTGGGGGTGTTCTTCCCTTAACTTAAAGCTTACACTGTTTCCTTGCCAATGTATTTTGAGGAAGGAAAAACCGGGAAGGGTTTTACTTTGGCAAACACTGCCTCAAAACACATCTGGAAGCTTACAACCATTTACAGTTTTAAATATGGCATGTTGGAGTTGTTCTGCATGTTTGTACCAGGCAACACATCCTTCCACCTGGGGCTCACAGGATGTTCCCACCGCGGCTGCCCAGGCTCCGAAGGAAGCTGGGGCAGCCCACAGCATGCCACGGTATTTCCATATGGGTCAGACAATCACCCCCACATCAACCACAGGTCATTCTGGAGGACAGCATCATCTTGCTGGGACACATTCTCCCCAACAAATACACAGCAAAGGCTGCCTTTGAGCTCTCCTCCTCAGCTACCAAGAGACACCTCAGATAGCTGTCTTCAAATAAGTCAAGGAAGGCAAGCATGCTGGAAACTTCCAAAGTTTACACTAGCTGGAAAAGGTTTTATCTAAATTAAAGGACATAAGCAGGAAAAATAGTGCTAAATCCCTCAAAAGCCTAAATACAGGTTAGAATCAGTTACTTAATTTCTTTCCTTTAGCTGGTAGCTGAGTGTGCCTGCTGGGGAGCTCTTAATGACTTTTCAGTCTTGGGTTATACAACAAAAAGGGCACGAGTTGGAAGAGCGCAGACTTCAGCAGCTAATGCCCCTTCAAACCCCCTGGTCAGATGGAGAGAGGTCACCAGAACTGTCTTCCCTTCCAGTGGAGGGGAGGGAATCACTTTTAGAGTAATTCTGGGCATTTTCACCTAGCAATTTCTAAATTAGCAGTTCTTGTGAGAAAGACCAACATCCTTATTCTTTCCTGATCCCATCTTGTGGCAAACACTACTCCTTGCAGTCCTATTTCTTATTAAAAGCCTTTAATTGTTTCAGAGCATGTGCTGTAGCTTGTACCATGAAGGGACAGAGCTCTGCAGCCTTCTCAGCTAAAGTGTCCGAGATTGTCCACTTCCACCTGCAAGAGACCAGGGTGGGACACAAGCGGTCCCCTCCAGACCCCCGGGCAAGCCATGGGTGCACAGCCGGCCCTTGCACGGACGGGTCCCACCTGCCAGCAGTGCTACCCACACATCGTACCCTAGCATTTCCCGACCTGCAAACCACCCCGAAGAACCTGCAGAATGAGTAAGAAGAAAGTAGTACAACTCTGTGAAGGCAGCTTTTACATTTTACAGTAAAAAATACTAAAACCAAGCTATCACTGGCATTAGCTCAGCTGGACTGATGGCTGAGCATTTACATCTGTAGCTAGTAAATGAATCTTGTTTTCAGCGCCCTACCCTGAAGGCACTGAGCTGCTTTGAGCAGTCAGGTGTAGTTAGCTGGGCCCAAGCCACAGCTGAGGGGGAGACATGCGTGCGAAAAGAAAAAGAGCTCAAAGTTACATTGGGAGTAGTTTGAGAAACATTGCCTAAGACAGCATAAGTAGGTCTGTATCTCAAATGAACCTGCACCTTCCTTAGTTCTCCTCAGCAAAAGCAGGACAGTGATACATACCCCTTCGTCACAAGGACGAACTGGACAAGCCCCTGCGCTGCAGTCACCCAGATGCGAGCACTCGGCTCACGAGATGGCAAAACCCTTCACTGAGCCATCCCTGCTTCTTCACTCTTCCCAAGTATAGCACCATTTTCCACAACAATCGGAGGAACACTTTCACAGATAACTGCATCAACATCAGAGTTACTTCTTAATGGTTTACGTAGCCCCGAAAGATGGCTGTTTAAGGCTCCAAGTAATAGCTCATTGCCTGAGTTTTGCTGGGAATCCATTAACACCCTCCCAAAATCTCAAAAGCCAGCATCTAATCATAGTTCAGAAGGTTTGTCCTCAGATGATGCTAAGGGCATTTGGGCTAAAATCCAGTAAAAGCACAGCATCCATCAAGCAACACAGATCTCCTTACAGGGAACATGTAAGATGAGCAAGGCAACCTGCACCTCATCAGAAAAATAAATAAATAAATAAATAAATCATTCAATTGGTGGCCTAATAACTCACTGCTGCCTTAGATGTGGGCTCAGAGTAAACTACAGGCTGCAATAATTTTCTCCCAGTACTACACAGGGCACTGCCCACTGTCCTTTTCTCCTGTAGGCAACCTTGCAGCACATCCCCAGCAAGCCCCATCCCGGGAGTTAACGCAGGTGACTATCACCCCACGGACTGTGTCAGAAGAGTTTTTGTAGTTCACTGTTGAGCTAAAGTAGAACTGTAAGGAGGTTCAGCTCTGAAGAGAGCCCATTAGAAACACTACTATAAATCACATGGAAAAAGAGGAAGGAGAAAGCAGTAAGTCAGTACAGGATCTGGCTTTATTTATTTAAAGGCAGAGTTCCAAGGCTAGAGATTTTGAACCCACATTTAACAAGGGAAACGTCATTTAATAAAATCAAAAAGGGACAGATGCTGTTAACATGCAGCCAACATGGCAGTTCAGCTCATGCGTTTGTATACCATACGCATGCCAGGAGAAAGATGAAGAGGATACCAGACAGCCCAGCTCCAGCAGGGACAGGGTTTATGGAGCCAGCACCTCTTCCTAGCAGAGATTCTCCAGTTTCCAATAAAAGCTCTTTCTCCCCTCAGTTGGGGTATAACTAGAGTTCCTTGTCTTCTCCTGGCCTATTTTCACAAACATCTGGAGAACTTGCTATTTTTGAGAACTTCTGTCGAAGCTGGTTTGACAGCTGTCCAAGGCAGTTCAGGCATCGGGGCAGAGCAGACAGAGGCACCATTCTGATGTCCCGAGAGCGGGACTAAAAACAGAATGGAACTTGCGCACACCAAGAGAAAAATGGGGGGGAAAAGTCTATATTCAGCTAATTTAGATCACAAGTCACCCTGAAAACCACGTCATACGTGAAGCATTCCTACTCTTCTCTATGACTGATGAAACAAAGAAAGCAATTACACTATCAAAACGCTGTATCACAGCAAACTGCTGTTTGCCCACTGTTTAACAGACCCGAGACCTGGAACCGAGGTCCTGAGTGCCACCTGAACCATATCGCCACCTCCGACTGCACTGCCATGCCAAGGGTCAGCCTCGATCCATCGTTTCAGCTCTACCACTTGGTAACACTGGAAGAATAAACCAAAAAACTTCCATTGCTGCTGGTTTGGGGTTTTTTTTGTCAAAAAAAAAAAAAAAAGAGTTCTATAATGAGCTGTCGTAGGAAACCTGCCATCAGGCTTGCATTACCAGCTAAGGACACTGCGTATCTTATTCCTCAGTGTACCTACCTACTGCTTTAAACTAAGTTTGCAGGTTCCTAACAGCCCACTTCTGCAGGATCAGGGAATTTCTCTGCATTTCACACACCCACACACTCGCAGGATTTTCATTAATGTGATTTATAAAACATATTAGCATACAGAACAGTCACATTCTGGAGTACCAAGAAGCACCTGGCAGAGCCCAGTCTGCAGCTGCAGCCACTCTGTCCAAGCCCTCAGCCCTGAGCTTTCACCCACACTAATAACTTAGGACAAGCCTAAACCAGGAGCCTTGATCTGGCACTTTCAAGCCAGCACAGGTTTTACAAGAGTTTAATTGTTTCCCTGTGGTATTAAAATTAGGCAGGTATAAGAACACTTACTCATATTTTTTCAAAGTAGAACAGGAAAGTAACTCCTTCAAACTCCGGCAATCCCTGAGACTGATACCAGAGCCCCCAACCCACTAATCTCAAACTTTAATTTACCTAAGTCGCATGCAGATTTCCAATGGCTGCTGGGACCCGGCCCCCTGCGGAAACTGCTCTCGTTAGCTCTCGTTACCCGCTTCCTGCGAGAGCGCGGTTCGTGGAAGAGGAGCTTCGCATCGCATGGCTAGCTCTGGCTGCGACCAGCCCACCGAAGAGGAGCCCTCAAGAGCAGCCTCGGCCAGGAAAGGTGATTGCGTTGATGGTCAGGGAAAAGCACGTCAGAAAACTTAAGGAGGGACCAACTGAGCACTTAAAAATAACCCTTAGAGTTACATTTTCTTGCAAACTAGATAAAAACTCTAGAACAAGCCTTCTATCCTACTACAGAAGCAGCTTGAGACGACTTGTAGGGTTTTCGTTCAGAATTTTCATTATCAAGAAAAAACTTCAGCTTCATTAAGGCACACGAGTCACTTTGCCATCCCGGCATGCAAGAGCTACGCCGACGCACATGTTTTTTGCCACTGTTGCTGCAAACTGGACACGGGGCGACGCCGAGGGGTCAGCGGGACGGCGGTAGCGGGCCCCGCACGAGGGCTGGTGCGGGCAAGCCTGCCCACTCCTGTGGCAATCGAGCAAACCAACTTCTCCCTCAAGTTGACCAAATGAGTGACCGCTGTCATTGGGACACGACGGCCAAGCAGTGTGGCTAGCTGCTAGGAAAGGTGCTGGCCGTACCCCCGGCGAGCCCCGTTTTGGTTTTGCCCCGGAGGCGGCCCAGGCCGTGCAAGGCGCTGAACAGACCCGGCCCCGGCGGGCTCGGCCACACCGTGAGCCAACGTTTAAAAAAATGCTATCAAAATCCAGATTGTGAAATTAATTAATTTCCTCAGAGCGACCGCTGCGGTGACGGAGCGGGCAGGGGGCGCGGGCGGCAGGGGAGGCGGGCAGCTGCCCGCGCAGGCAGGCACCGGCCCCCGGGCTCCCCACACCCACGGCCGCCCGGCCCCGCTCCCCGCGCCGCCGCCGCCGCCACAGCGGACCCCGGCCTGCTCCGCGCCGCAGGGCCGCCCGCAGCCCCCGGGGAAGGCCAGGCCCTGCCGCGCCATGTGCCCGCCGGCCGAGGCGGCGGCCGGGCCCGGCAGCGGCGGCACAAAGCGCCCGGTCAGGCCCGGGCGGGCGGCGGGCAGCGTCCCGGGCCGCGGCGGGGGGAGCGCGGCGGCACTGACCTTGGCGTCTCCGTTGCAGAGGGCCATGGGGGCTGCCGGGGCCGCGGCGCCGCCTCCGACCGGCGGGAAGCGACGGGCGGGCGGGCGGCTCCGAGGCGGGGAGCGGGAAGAAAGGGCCGCGAGGAGCCGCCGCTGCCGCCGCCGCGCCGAGATGAGCTAATGCCGCCCGGCTGCGCCTCCGCCGCGGGGAGGAGGAGCCGCCCCGGCCCGGCCCCGCTCCGGCGGAAGGGGCGGAGCGCGGGGCCGGGCCCGGCGGGGGGCCTCGGGGTGGGAAAGCGGGGTTTGGGGGGCCGGGCAGGGCAAGGGGGCAGCGGCCGCGGGCCGGCCTCCTCCCCGCGCCGGGCTCCGTGCGGGTTTAAGGCCGGGACGCCCGCAGGGCTCCTGCAGCTCAAAAACGCCGTGCGCGTCGCCGCCAGCCGAACCCAGCTGACGGCGTTGGAGCTCCTGGGGCTCCTTCAGCCCGCTTCAGGGGCGCAAGCCGAGGCAGAAACTGAGGCTGTGCAATCAGTGTTCTTCTGCGTGTCAATGTTGTGTGGTCTAAAGCGCATCCTCTATTTCTGCTCGGGGGGAAAAGTCTTAAAAGACGCTCGTGAAGGTAACTACATCACTGAAAGCCTCCCGGTAACGTTCCCAAAATATTTTGGAAACCCTTCTCTGAACTTTTAAAACCATTAGTCTTCTCACTTCAAGAGAGGGAAACGAGGAAAGGTGTGAGTTTATACTGGATGACCGAATCCACGTTACGCGTGGAATTACGAACCGGTATCTGGTTCCGCTGTCAGATTCCAAGCAATTTTGCCCTAAGGATAATATCAGCGTGCAATTTTTGTTCTAAATGTTTTAATTGCGTTGTGGCTGTGGCGGGTCTTTCAACAAGTAAAAAAAAAAAAAAGTGGTAGGATACTTTAAGTATTAAAAACAGAAGCGAGACACACACAATGTGTTTCTGATGGTCTAATTATCGTGTAACTGTATAAATAATGCATAAAAGAATGGGGGGGAAAGTAACATTCGCTTACCGTGGTTCTTACTGAGTTTTATTTCTGTTAGGAGAGCCAAACAACAAAAAAAAGGAACTTAATTTTTATTGTTCACCTGCTATTTACTGACCATTTCACCACGCCGTTCACCAGCCTGCGGCGGCCCACACTCGCTGACGAACGTCACGAGAGCACCCGGGGGTTGGTGCGCGCCCCGGTGTCAAACACGCCGAACACCGACTGCTCTCCCAGCCCCGCAGGACCGGCTGCCCGCCGGAGCGGGGCGGGGGCGGCTCGGAGGAGCCCGGCAGCTCCCCTCTCCCCGCCGAGAGGCAGCTGCTGCGGGGTCCGGAGGGCCCACGGCCGCCTGCCGCCCGGCGGGGCGGGGCCGCTCCGTCAGGGCTGAGCGGCACGGGGCGGGGCGGCCGCCTGACGTAGCTCTGCGGGGCACCAATGAAGCGCAGCCACGCCTGCCGCGGGCGCCCGCGTGCCCGGAAGGGGCGTGGCGGCGGCGGCGGGTGGCGGCGGCCGGTCCGGTGCGCGGCGTCTCCTCAGCGGCGGGCGGCGGCGTCCGCTCCCGCCTGGGCGCAGCGCGGCCCCCGGGCCGCCGCCGGCGGAGCCATGTCGCCCGCTATCGCGGCCAAGGAGGGCGGCCGGCAGCGCCGGGCCGGGAGCCACCACCACTGCCTGGACGTGAGCAGCGAGGCGCCGCCCGCCCTGGCGCTCTGCGAGGACGGGCTGCCGGGCGGCGAGGCCGAGGCGCTGCTGCCGCCGGAGCCGGGCTTGCGAGGGGCGCGGGGGTACCGGGCGGAGCTGGGCAACATCCTGCTGCTGCTGGTGCTGTACGTGCTGCAGGGCATCCCGCTGGGGCTGGCGGGCAGCGTCCCCCTCATCCTGCAGAGCAAGAACGCCAGCTACACCGACCAGGCCTTCTTCAGCTTCGTCTTCTGGCCCTTCAGCCTCAAGCTGCTCTGGGCCCCCTTGGTGGACGCCGTCTACCTGCGGGGCTTTGGCCGCCGCAAGTCCTGGCTGGTGCCCACGCAGTACGTCCTGGGGGTCTTCATGATCTACATGTCTACCCAGGTGGACGTGCTGCTGGGCGACGGGGAGGGCCGGGGCCCCGACGTGGTGGCCCTCACTGTGACTTTCTTCCTCTTCGAGTTCCTGGCGGCGACGCAGGACATTGCGGTGGATGGCTGGGCCCTGACCATGTTGTCCAGGGAGAACGTGGGCTACGCCTCCACCTGCAACTCCGTGGGCCAGACGGCCGGCTACTTCCTGGGCAACGTCCTATTCCTGGCCCTCGAGTCGGCCTCCTTCTGTAACAAGTACCTGCGGTTCCAGCCCCAGCCCCAAGGGATTGTTACCCTCTCAGGTACTGCCTGGGTGCTGCCGGCCTGTGTGTGCTGATGCTGGGATGGGTCTGCTTCTTCCCTGAGCCTGGATCAAAGCTCCGTTCAGAGCAAGCAGTGGTTTGGCACTGTGAAATGAGCAGGGTTGGTTTGTCCCCTGCCCATGAGCAAGCACAGCCTGCCAGGAGGCTGGCAGAGTCCACTACTACATGCACTGAACTTCCAGGCTTCCTTGGGGTTAGGAGTGTGGGAAACCTGCCTTGTCATTATCTTGGCTGACCTAAGCATTCTGGAGACAATTTTTTTTTCCCTAGTTTAATGACCATGGAATAGATTATTGTTTAAAAAAAACCCAAACAAACCAAAAGCTTTGCCTCTCTTTAAGGAGGCCATTTAAGAACATCTCCTTCTGGGAGGAAGGAAAGAGGAAATTAAAAAAAAAAATTAACTCTTCCAAGATGGTATTGTTCATGGAAGTAGAAATGACAAGTGTTCCGGGTTGACCGCATAATCAATTTGTGAAGGAAGGCCTTATTGTAGTAAAGGGGGATTTTGTTTTTCTCTTTAATGAATTAAATGGATTCTGGTAATCCAACCCTAACTAGCTGTTAGTATAGAGATGTCTTCTGTTTGGTGTGTTTTGGGTTGTTTGGGTTTTTTTTCAGAAGAGTTATATGTGGTGGTTGATGTTAGGCGTATTACCTAGAAGATGCTTAAAATGTACATGTTTTGGTTGCAAGGTTGAGTTTAGGCAGCTCAGCTTATGGGAGGACAGGAAAAACTGGCACCACTTCTGGTTGCAGTCTCAAAGTGACCCTGGCTAGCAATGAACAGTAAATTTTCATGGGTTTAGTTTCTTTCCGTCTCTTACATTGATTGCTCTGCCTGTGTCATGTAAGATGCCAAAAGGTATGCCAAAACGGAGTTGAATTGTTCTTTAAAGGCTAGTTTTCGCTTTCTATCCTGTACTTATCTTATTGATAAATCAAGATATCAGTTTCCAAGACTGCTGTACTTATTCTGTCTATGCAGCTATCACAGTTGCTGACTAGTCTTCCTCTTTCCTTTCAGTTGATAACCCTATGTCTGGTCTATATGTCAACAAGCATAGAGTAGTCCTCAAATTAACCCTGCTGGTTTATTGCTTTCCTTTGTTTTCCCTTGCTCTGTAGTTCATCAGTGCTGGCGTGTCTCTTCCCTCTTGCTCCAGGGGCAGTCTGACGTCTTTTACTGCTGATGCAACTTGCAAATCACTGGTGTAGTTAAGAGAGCTTGGTTTGTCTATACTTACCTCCACTGTCGAGGTTTTTTGTTGTCTTTTTTTTTTTTTTCTCAGTACTGTTTGTATAAATGGATTTGTTACTATTACAAGAGTGCTGTCTTTGGGAAAAAAAAAAATTATCCCAAACCCAAAAAACCACCAACGCAACCTGTTTAACTTGTCCTGGAGTACTAACCTGGAAGGAGTAAGAAAAGCAAACAGCTCTGACACTATAGTTGCAGGATATGGGGTTTTGTTTGGTAAAACCAGCTGCAAGAAATTTCTGTTCCCTTGTTCATGTGACTGTATGCCACAATTTGCTGTGTCTGCATTTCTCCTGAAGCAACTGTAGAGCAGTACTGTAAACCTGCTCACTGGAATGAGGAGAGTGGCTGTCTGGTGCTAGCGCTGGTTTTAATGGGGCTTGTGGTGAGCCGGTTCGGGCACTTAAAGCAGGAGAAAACTTTGCAGTTTGAAAAGGTGAAAAGTTTTCTGCCAGTTCAGATCTCTGAACGCTTTTGTCGTAGGCTGAGTGCTGATGCTAGGGAAAGAACAAGTCAACGCTTCATGATCCCAAGTGAACTTCAAGTTGTTGAGAAGCAACAGCATTAGTTGTTTGCCATGCAGTCGCATGTGTGCCTGTCCCAGCGTGAAGGAAGAGAGGTAAAGTGTGAGTGCGGGAAGAAGGTGCCCCTTCAAGGCAGCCCAGACTTACCTGGGCCAGCGACTGTGGCGCACCCTTTTTCCTGGGAAGAGATGTGTAGTTTTAGAATTACTTAAAGCTGTTGTGATGAAGCACCTGTCCCCCCATGCACACCTCGTTGCTGGTTATTTTTATCAGCCTGGTCTGTCCCTGATCTAGTTCAAAAGTTTGCTTTGCCCTGACACAATGGTTTATTTTGCTAGTATTAGTATAGAGGCAGAGACAAAATAGGGTTAGGGCCAGGCAGCACTGGTGGCACCAGAAACTTTATGCTAGAAATTCCTTGTGTAAACTATAATTTTTAAGTTCTTTTGCTTGTAGCCTTGTAGACTATATGGCTGCTGGCTTTGCTTTTGTGGTTTGGTTTTGTTTTGTTTTTTTCCCCTAATCCAGCCATTGCTGTATTGCAGCTGACAGGGCTGACCTGATCAGGAGTATTCATGCGATGGTGTTCAAAGCTATTTCTATTCCTGTCCTCGCACTGTAGGTCTCTCACTGCGGTGATAATGCTTAGTGCTATTATTAGAGTACCACTGCTGTATGTCTTTTGTAGACAACAGCTGTGATCAGCATGACTCTCTGAAAACTCATCTTTTACTTAAAAATATATGTACTTTTTGCTAACAGAGGAGAGAGCAATCTGACAGCATTGGTTATGAGATGCTCTCTCCTTTTCTTTAGAAAAGGTAAAAGTAACTGATGTGGAAGCAGCAGAAAATGGTTTGAAATGCCTTTTTTTCTTTTACGCTGAGAATGCTAGGTTATAGCTAAAGTAGTCTTTCCATGTTTTCTTCCATGCTTGTCGTGCTTGTTCTCTTCCTGTGCATAAGAAGCAGCTAGTAATTGCCTATACCTTTGCACTGTCTTTGCCCTTTCACCAGCCCTCGCTGCTTACTTTCAAGTCACCATGAGGCTCCTGGAGTTGCTCATGATCAGGAAGATAAAAGGCTACTTCTGTCTTACCCTCTGCGTGTTACCGAGTTCTTTCTTGACTCTTTCGTAAAGGTAGAGGACAGGATTATCTTAGATTAATCCATTCACTAACTCAAAAAGTACTTGCCATAAAATATCGGCGTGTTTTTACTATTGCTGCCTTCAAATCCACAATTTAGAAAATATTATATCTGCTTAAAATAGAGCACTTAAGAGTTAGCAAGTGTAATAGCCACTTAGACATATTTGAGTGACTCTCTAGTTGACAACTGTCTAAGAACTTTCATCAGGACATCTTTACACTCATAAGTATAAATCTTTGTTTCCTTCAGCTGGTAGGTAGATATTATATAGAGAGCATAGAACTGAGGCACAGAATAGTTACATGACTACATGGTAAATCAGCTGGAGAGTTGTGAATGACTTCTTCCTCTGAAGTTTTTTTCCCCGTCTTGTAACTATTAAATGTGGTTTTTTTCCTCCTTGATCGGCTTTTGGTGGTTGTATGTGTAATCCTTCAACATTTTCCTTTCTGTTTCTGCTCCGACATGCTCATTGTGGCAGTAATACACAGAACACCAGGGAAGAGACCTGGTTTGGTGCTGCTCTTAGATCTCAAGCAAACGTGGTTATAGAGCGAGGGGCAGGGAAGAGCTATGGCATGTAGTTATGTGTTTGTGGTTTGCTTTTGTTGCTTGTTTTTAGGAGTGTCAATGAGTGATATTTTTATTCCGTTTTTGATTATTACGTTTATATTGTTGCAAAATAACTGCATTTTAGATACTCAGTGGATTGTTATTGAAGTGTTGATGGTGGCTGCTAGAAAGATTTTTTTAATTTTAATTTTTTTTTTTTTCCCCTCCAGATTTCCTGTTTTTCTGGGGAGCTGTCTTTTTAATTACTACTACACTGGTTGCCCTTTTGAAAAAGGAAAACAAGGAACTAATACCAACAAAAGAAGAAACAAAAGGCATCACTGATACATACAGGCTGCTATTCTCAATAATCAAGATGCCGGCAGTTCTTACTTTCTGTCTCTTGATTCTCACAGCAAAAGTAAGTAAATACATGTATGAATTGTTAGATGCTGATGATATGAGTGTCTGAAAGGTTGCTGAGTCCCTGTGGTGTTAGTGAGTTCTTAGTTGTGCTAGGGGTTGTCATCAGAGTTCCAAACTTTCACATGAAATTTGAAACAAAGTTGCTCATATCATCCTGCTAAGTAAGGCTGTACAACAGAAAACATTTTTTTGAGCTTTTCTAAGTGTTTACCCAAGCATTAAAGAGAAGTTTGATTGCAATCTAGTATTTAAGTAATTTGTTTTTAAACATTTTTAAACAGCTAGGCTGTTTGTGTAGTCTGCGTTTAAAAGTACCAAAAATGTTTCTTTTAACGTAAATACTGTTCCCAGAATCTGCAACTCTGTACAAACTAGGTTTCCACAGCGTCTTGTTGGCCATCGTGGATACCGACAGCAATTAAGGCACAGGCATGAACATCATTGCTGTGTTTCATGTTCTTGGTATAGTTTTGGCACTGATGGCAAGAAGAGAGTGCAAGTGTAGAACACGTTTCAAAACGGATTAGGAAATCAAATGAGATGCAAAAGTGAATTGTACTCTATCACGTTTCTCAATTTACTTAATACTGCGTAAACTGAATTTCTGGCCAAACTGTCACTGCTTTCCCCAGTTTATTTTGTCTAACTTATATTGCAGGTTGGATTTTCAGCAGCAGATGCTGTAACAGGACTCAAACTGGTGGAAGAGGGCGTCCCAAAAGAGCACTTAGCTCTGCTAGCCGTTCCAATGGTTCCTTTACAGATAATATTGCCTCTGATTATCAGCAAATACACAGCAGGCCCCCAGCCACTGAACACATTTTACAAAGCTATGCCTTTTAGGTAAAAAGAAACAAATCTTGTTTGACAGAAATGTAGTGATTTGTGTATTCAGATGAAGCATAGGATTTCTTGTGTAACTCTTAAACTTCCAGATACAAGAAAGTATGTCAGAATTCTCATAGGAAGTTGAACTCTCTCTGTCTTGTGCCTTAAAGACGATTCATGTAGTAACACATGTAAGAAAGGGGAACATGAGGTGTTTTTAAGATGCATATACAACAGCATTAGAGCAGTACTCTCCTGCTCCAGTGTCGATAGTTCCTTATTCATGAATCGCTCTGACTAGATCCAGGACTGTATCTGTAAAATTACACGTGCGTCCCAATGTAAGAGTGGCAGAACGCACTGACAAGTAATTTGGTGCATCTACTGAATGTATGCTTTACTGAGGTAACTGGGAGTAAAAGAAGCTGAATTAGTTTGATATGGACAAGGAGACATTTCATTTCTGTGTTAAGTGTTTTATATAGGAGTTTGCTTATGGAATTCTAAAACCAGTGAATCCAGCAAATTGCCTAATGCTGTTACTCAGTAAATCATGTAACATGTCTGTAACAGGTAGGCGTTACTTTAATGTGTTCTTATGCGACTATGTATGTTTTTGCCAAAAAAAAAAGAAAAGAGTAGATCTTGCTCCAGTTGAATTTTGTTAGATATCGTGTGCGTTGCTTTCTACAAAAAATAAATTTCTGTGTGAAGGGGCAGGGGATAAAACTAGTATAGGAGATCTAGTAGTGATGTTAATATGGAAGACAGAATTGTTTAGGTATAAAATGTTTACCATTTCAGTGCTTGTCAAATGTTTAATATCTAATTCTATCTAAGATAGAAGTAGTTTTAACTATTTAGGTATAAACTATTTTAATATATTCTGTATTTATAAATGTTCAGTAGTTGCTTTGTATCAAGGAAACACATGGGGAGAATTACTTGAATTACAAATTATCTTTCTTATTCCTCCAGATTACTGCTTGGTCTGGAATTTGCCTTTTTGGTATGGTGGACTCCTAAAGTAAAACATGAAGGAGGATTTCCTGTCTACTACTATGTTGTAGTATTGTTGAGTTATGCTTTACATCAGGTAACATACACTGCATGTGGGAAGGGAGGGGGACAGGAGGGCATTTCGTATCAATCAACAAGAGGACTATAAATGCCATTATTTGCTTTTGTCCTTAGTTATACTAGCATTCCTCTAAGTCTGACCTGCTGTGCTATATGGCTATATTTACTTTTGATACTCTTGCCAATATTATTTGTCTCTCTTCAATGTGCTCCATTGAACATCTTCTATGAAGTTACGTTTAGTTGACCAGATCTGCTTTCGTTGACGAGATTTTTTTCCCCAAAACCAGAAGCTCAAAAGCATGGTGGAGTTGGAGAAATCCCAGCGTTCTGACTGAGTTTCATAGGCATGATGATGATTGTGCACATTGTGCAGATCCATTATGTGGATCCTAGAAAAAATACTTTATTGATTTTGGAGAAACATCATAATGGATCTGATCCAAAGGCCTGGAAAACAATTGCCTGATACAAACTGGGCTTTGGATCAGAACTAAAATGTATGCAATACCTTGAGAGTTGATTTTAAATGCAGAAGTGTTATTTTTATCTGGCTATTTTATCTGACCTTATCATACTTATCAGTTTGATAACCTGAGTCATTCCAATGCATGGGAGGCAGGGTCCATTTCAGCATGACTTGAGACAAGTGGCAAGGCGACTTCTTGGTATTAGTAGAGAGACAGACTGCAGAAGTAATTTCATTCTTGTGCAATTTTAAGCTGTTGGGATTATTCTTCCACCAATGTTGCTAACTTCAAGTGATCTCTTAGAATAGTTTTTGTGTTAGAGTTTTTAGTTGTCATTGTCTGTATCTGAGAGACCTTACTGTCCTGTGGGTTTTCTTACCTCTTCTATAGATCACGCTGTATAGCATGTATGTTGCAATAATGGCTTTCAACGCCAAAGTCAGCGATCCGCTGATTGGAGGGACCTACATGACGCTCCTAAACACTGTGTCGAATCTGGGAGGGAACTGGCCTTCCACTGTTGCACTCTGGCTTGTGGACCCACTAACGGTGAAAGAGTGTGCAGGAGCCCAGGAACAGACCTGTGGAACTACAGTTGCTGCAGAAGTAAGTTTCAGAGGCTGTGAAGGTCTCTGTTCAGTTATTTCTCAATGAAATTGCTTCTCTTAGTATTTTTTTGCCTTTGAAAACCTTTGTACTGCATAGCTTATACTTAAAAATTCACACTGATTGAGCTAATTTTCCTGTCTGATAAAATTAAGTCTGTTTTTATCTGTACACTCTTAATAACTAACATTTTTACCAAAGATTTACAGTTGTAGAGTAGTTGTCCGTTTCTTTCTGGGCTGGGATGAAAAGCTGGTGGCAGAAGCACTAGATTGGTGCCACATTCTCTGCAGTGTAAGGAGTCTGTAGTTACATTTTTGAGAGTAAACTTTTCTAAGTTCAGAGTTGTGTAATTAGGTGCTCTGTCCTTGGCAGGCTGTCTGTCCCCCAAGTCCCTTAAGTTTTGTGGTAGGTTTCTGTTCCTTCTGTCTTTCTGGGGGCTTCCTATCTGGATGCCTTGATACCTTCTCCAGTGACATTACTTTGCTCTCTGTCTTTGATCATCACTTTCCACGTGAAACTGAGCGGTGTGACTGGCTGCCTTCCCAGCCAGTAGAGCCCTTTGGAAGAGAACAAAGAACATGCTGTGCTACAGTACACAGATCAAACAACAGGACGCAAAACCGCCTGGAAAGCAAGGTTTCAAATTCACCTCCTCATGAACAAATGAGAAATTTTAACATGACTCTTCCAAAGAGTGGAAATGTTTTGGGGGGTTTTGTTGGGTTTTTTTCCCCATACTCATGACTGAGATTTATTTCACTCTTGAATGCCAGGACTTTTTGGGATTGGAGGTTCTCTAAACAAACGAAGTGTTCTAGGAGTCAACCAGGACTCATTTAAACTGGAGTTACAGTTTTTACTAGTTGCAGAGGGGAAACTGCTTCTGCAGTGTGTGCTTTTTCAGCCTGTCTCTCATTGGCTTGCCGCTAATTAGGTTCCGTGAGCCTCTACTGAACTTAAGTCCCTCCTCCTTCACCTCACTTGTCTGATCTTTTTTCATATCCTCCCAGTTGGTAATGTTCCACCACCACTCCCTTCTTATTCCTAATCTGATCTTGACAGGTCTCAGAATAATGCAAATGCTGGCAGAACCTCAGCTCAGAGGATGGATTTATCTTGGGATGATAGCAGTATTGAAAGCGGAACAATAGCAGAAATGATTGTGTGCTGTACACTTACCCTTTAAATGCTGGAGTTTTTGTCTTCCAGTTCTGCAATTAAAAAACATCCTGGGCGTGTTTTCCCCAGAAGTATGCAGCGTTCTGTACTGTCTATTTGCAGATTCAGCGTGGTGGGAGGCAAGAGTATAATTTCTGAAGAAGCAGTTTGGATGGCTAGGGAAAAAAAAAAAAAATCTTTTTTCATCGGATTAAGAACAGTGATTGCACCTCCAGGACGGCATGAGACAGCTAGACAGTTTCTGTTTTCTAGAGTTAGCCCCTTGGGCCAATATGCTCCATTTCCCAAATGTTTTATAACAGTTTTGTTACTTTTCATACTGATGGTGAGCTTGAAAGCCTCTCTTACTAACTTCATAAGAAACAAGGAAGAGTAAACAAATATATTTAGTCATAACCAAGAGCAGGTAAAAAACAGTGGCTATCTAATGGCTGCTTTCTAAAAGTCTGTGTTTCTGTATGTCCCAGAGACTACTTAATGCATCAATTCTGCTTCTCTGTTTCAGCTCTGCACAAAAGCTGGTGGTTCCTGTGTTACTACCCTGGATGGTTACTACGTGGAATCAGTCATCTGTGTCATTCTGGGATTTGGGTGGTGGTTCCTACTTGGGCCAAAATTTAAAAAGCTACAGGATGAAGGACAGTCTTCGTGGAAGTGCAAGAGGACCCATTGATGCAGTTTCAATACTGGATGGACTAGTAAGGTCATTTTAGTTTTATTACAGAGACATATCCCATAATCAATAAACAGGAATATAGGTATTTTTAAATGCCACATCACTGAAAAAATGGGTGGCTGAGATGGTGGTATGTTTGTATGTGATACCACTTGCCCTCCCAATATGAAAATGTTAAGTTCAGAAAGTAATTGTTAAAAAATGGCACCTATGTACTGCATACATATCTCCGAGCTCTAGCTTCAGAGTCATGGCTGCTGGTATAACCAACATCCGAATTTCCATATGGTAACTATGGAAAAGCTAATTGTGCCATGTCTATCTACACAGCAGCATTGTCAGCTAAGTTTCAACTCTTTATTTTCAAACAGAAATGATCCAACACGGGGAGTTGACCTGAGGAAGGATGTCAAAGGCACTTTGACTTGTAGGTTACGCGTGTTGTACTGCGGCATTCCTTGTGGGAAGATAAATGTAAAGTGTCTGTGGGCTTTGTTTCTTCTCACTTTCTGAACTGTAACCACACCTCAAAGGATGAGATGTTTCAGAGATTCTTTTAAATGTATTTTCTGGCTTTTATAAGCTTTAAAGATTTATAAGAAAATATTTTTATAAACAAATTACATTTGTTTAATTTATTTCCACTGTTTCAAAGCATTTCGATTTACATTCAATGTACTTTCTTGATGAAAAATTGCTGTAAGATAGGACTTAAGAGTAACGCACAATACTCTAAGCCTTAAGTCCTGAAGATGTAAACTGGAAAGTGCAGCAGCTAGCACACAAAGACAGGTTTCAAAAGGAGAGGGCATGCAGGCCTTCGGAAGGCAGTTGTTATGTTGAGGGAATGAATTGATAGCGTTGGTTCCTCTATGTCACTAAAATTCGAACATTCAATTTCCAAATCCATGGAAAAAATGTGACTGTTCCCAGCTAGGTGTAAGAAAAGATGATCAGTGCCTTTGAAAGTGATTTGGTGATGACAAACTTGCCAAATTCCCAGTGAGTTGGTGTATGACTTACGTAAATCAAACAAGCTAAATCCTGTGGTCAAGCTGCTACAGAAATTTATTACTGATGCTGCGTGGTGGAAACATTCCCGTTGCATTTATCAAAAATGACTTCCCTCCTGAGTGCCTTAGTGATGTACAGCAGGTGTACTGTACGCCTAGAGAGAGGGCACTTGGACATTGTTGGATGTATATGGTACATCGTTATGAAAAAAGAAAACCATTAAAAATACCTTTGAAAGGTACGTGATTTTCTTTTCCTTTCTGTTTCTTGTCTTGTCAATATTGGAAGTATTGCATCCTGAGCTTTGTGTTCCAAACTCCCGGAAGGGGCTGTGGATCTTTTCTTAGTGTATGATTCAGGAAAAAAGTGAATCAATAGCAAACTTTTCACTGACTGGCGGGGACGTGGGTGTGTACACAGTGTCTGCATGACATAAGGAGTAAGAAGGTGTCCAGAAGAGGACAGTGTGACCAGGTGCTTCCGTGGGCACTGAAGCCCGTTCCTCTGTCTCTTCCCCTCTCAGTGACAGCCGTGACAGTCGGTGGTGGAAAGCCAAACCCCCAGCTGTGGATCTCCACCGGCTGTGATCTGTGGTCCAGCAACAGCACATTCCCACAATTTGTTTCAAGTACAGCAAAATCAGTCAAGCTAAATAAAATCACGTTGTTTTTGCTCCCCAAACTAAAAGTCTTCCAATTTCACCGCTGCATAAGCACAAAGAATGCAAGAATATATCAGAGATTTGTAATCAAAGGTGGATGCATCTTACAGTCCTGGCCAGATCATGTCCGTTGGAGTGACTGGGTACGAGGCACTTCAGTTCTGTGTCTTTACTGGAACACTGGGCCACTTTAATTGCATCTTGTCCATACCTAGAGATTTTTTTTTTCTTTTTTTACTTTTCTGACTTTGAGGAAAAACTTCTCAAGTGCAGAATATGAGAAATTAAATTCATAGGTGTTTTAGAGGTGGCTTTTACTTTGCAATTTTGTTTCACTATTTCTGAAGGTGCCAGTGAAACTTGTTATTAATAAGGTTTGGTTGAGGATTGCTTATTAGATGATCTTCACAACATCAAAATTAAACATAAATTCCAAATCAGTAGTAATATATATGGAATGTGACCTAAATTAAATAACTGTCTCGTCTTACAAACTGGAGAAAAAACAGATGGATTAGGTTTTTTTTTTAATCTATGTTGCTATTTGGTAACACAAGTCAGATGTTACTGCTGTACCAGTGTTTAGCAGGTTGCTGAAAAGAACCAGTAAACTTTTGGTCTTGCTGCTTCTTTTCTCCCAACCCTATTTTAAAGTGAAATAATTTTTTTTTTTGAAAGATTAGAATTATTGTAGACTTAAACATGTTTAGCATGAAAAAAAAAAAGCTTTTTAAAAAGACAAGAAGAAAAAAGCAACCCAACCTCTTCCTTGAGAGCCTGTTATTAAAATGGGAACTGGAGCAGGCAAATGGTAGCAGGTACTGCGATAGATCCCTTAGTTACTGCAGGGGCTTTGTGGTCCTACGTGGCCTGAGCAGGCCCGGGGGGAGTCAGATGTGTGTTACCTCTAGCAAAAGGGAAATGGCAGAAATTGGGTTTTTGTAGGTAAAGGGTTTGTCCTGGTTTAAATTCCTGAGCAGGATCATTGCGAAGTGAGACAGGTCCCAGGGGAGAGGGGGGAGTGAAGGGTCGGTGCAGCAGGACACGGGGAGGAGAGGTAGGGAACGGCTCTCCCCTTCGGTGCCTGTGTCGTTACGGGGACTTACCGTGCAAGAAAGTCATCGTCGCCTGTGCTCGCGAGTGTAATTTGTTGTCGTTTCCCAAAATCCTTGGGAGGCAAATACTGGTGCTCCAAAATTCAATTCTGTAATTCCAGTGCCCAGAAAGAGTGTGTGTAAGGCAGAGTTTAAGGTCTGACAAGCTGCGTGAGATGGGATTGCGCACCCGCGGCTGCTGCGCCCTGCCTCCTGCGGCCCCGCGAGGAAACGGCTGAGGAGTGAACCTGCCGGTCCTGCGTCCTGTGAACTTTGGCGCTGTCAGTGCGCTATCCCTCACGACAACCGACGGTTCTTATTTTAAGATATCAACTCCCCATTTCATTTCTGTTACGGACCCCGGTTGCTGATTGTCAACAGTTCTTCGTTTTCTGTAAAGTTGTTTTGTTTCATTGTCTGCTGGGTGTTCTCAGTGTAGTTTCACATGACAAATGCTGTTCTAAACTGGGTGATAGGAGAGGGCGTTCAGATTATTTTTGATCTGATAAAAAGGGAAAGAGAGTTCTGTCGCTGCGTGAGCACTGTCAGGTCCACTGTGGGAAAGCAGAGCATCTCCCTGCAGCGGGGAATCGAGCAACTGAGTTTTTGCAGGCAACAATATTGTCTGACTCTCTTGACACCCCCCCATGAGACAATGCTATTTATTTAGCATTTTACCCAACATACCAATTGTAGCAGTCAGCAGTATGCTTCCAAATTGTTGTTTGGATACAAGTTACGTTTTTCCTGAAAACAAGAGTTTGCACTATTTCTATATTTATTACTTAATCTTAAAATGTTCTCAGTTGGTAAATAAAGCAAAACTAACAACTATACCCCTTCCTTTGAAAGAAATTACGTATTTACTTGTCCAACTTACCTCATAGCCAGTTTTAAGAATTGTTTTTGTTTGAACCTTAGATAAAATGTTTTGATTCAAGTATGGGTTTTGCTGCCTCGGATTATAAATTCCCAACTAAATCTGTGCTTATCCTGAAATCCTGAGTTGTGACCGTTAACAGTATCATCTCATGTATCGCCTGTTCATGCAGAAACCTAGAACTGGGTTGAAATGGAAGACTTGTGTAAACATAAATCCAGTTTTATATCATTGTCAGGTTATTTTCTTACAATGCATGTATTTCTTTAAAGACCATATAGGTGCATTGCACAGATGGGCATTTGATTCAGCTGAGGGAAACGGTTGGCTTGGGCCATTTGGTAATGATTACAAATATTTGTTAGTTCTGAACTAAGGGAAAAGAATAAACAACAATGATGAATCCAGGAATGTTCCAAAGTTGGTTTTTCTCTTAAGACAGCGCCTCGAGGTGCAACAAGGGAGCCGCATCGGAGCTCGTTTCACGGGATCGGAGGGGGTGCGTTACAGGTTTGAGGAGTTAAGGTTACCGCCGGTGCTGTTTAAATGCAGACCAGGCCGAGGTCGGCACTGCTGGCGTCTGCGTCCTCGCCAGCGTCGTGCTGCGAAGCTGCCCGGGCGTAGGAGCCTCACCGCGCCGGGGGCCCCCGCCCCGGCTCCTCCCTGCCCGCCCCGGCTCCTCCCGCCCGCCCCGGCTCCTCCCTGCCCGCCCCGGCTCCTCCCTGCCCGCCCCGGCTCTCCAGGCCGGCGGGCGGCGCTGCGGGCCCGGCGGGGAGGCAGCGGGCGGCCATGGCGGAGCGGCGGAGCGGGGCGGCGGAGGGCCTGGCCCGCCTCTCCGAGTGGGCGGACGCGCACCTCAGCCTGCTGCGGGTAAGGGCGGGCGGGGCGGGCGGGGGGCCGGGGGCTGCGCGGCGCGGCGCGGCTGAGCCCCGCTCTCCTCTGCCCGCAGAGCCTGAGCACCGGGATGGCGGTGGCCGGGGTGCTGGTGCTGGCCCGCAGCGTCCGCATGGTGAGTGCGGGCGGGCGGGCCCGGGGGCCCCGCGGGCTCCCTGCGGGAGGGTGGGAGGTGGCGGGTGGGCAGTGCCCAGCGCTTTCACGCCTGGCTCCTCTCAAGCGGCGCCTCCCCGGCCCGAACCGAGGCGCCTTCCCCGCCGTTCTCCTCCTACCCGACGCCCTTGTTTTCCTCGGTTCTGCGGCTTCCCGCCGTCCTTTGCACGGATAACGTACGCCTCGTCTCTTCTGCTGTACGGGCCGAACTGTCGCGTACCGCTGGTCCAAATAAAGCTGAAATTGAGGTGGTTTCCTCGCGCCTTTTCTCTGGGCTTCCACCAACACAACTGCTTTTTGAATGTTTTTAAACGTGACCCTAAATCTTCCTTCGCTTCCCGAAATGATCGGTTCACGGCGCGCGCTACTGCTGCGCCACTGGCTCCAGCCAAAGCCGCGTCTTCGCAGGTGGGGAGCGACCCGTTCCCCCATGGTCTGCAGCTGTTTGAATATATAATATATATATAATATATATATTATATTATATATAATATTATTATATATGTAATGTATAATAATAGTTACTCTGCTGTTCCCTCTGCACAATTCCAAATGCAGTTTGCTCTGGGAGAACATCTGTATAAAGTTTTTACTGTAAAATCTTACCAGAAGGCCAACATTTGAACTACAAATGTTGCCAGAATTCCTTTTTTCTTTTTTTCTGTTGTTTGTTTGTTTGTTTGTTTGTTTGTTTGTTTGTTTTAAACCAAGGCTTTGTACACGCGTTAACCGGGCTGTTGGAGCTTCCAGTGCAAACGAGATCAGACTTGAACAACTTCTGTTTGCAAAAAACCTGCTGGCTTTCTGCCCGCAAGGTCCTGAATTTCTGTATTCCTAGCGGGAGACCTTACGGACCACAAATGGGAAGGCTTACTGAATAAATAACATACAGTAGAAAGATCTTTGAGTTTAGTCGTAGTGTTTTGGTTGTTTTATGTCCCCCGAGGGCTGGTGTGCCCCAGCAGTCGCACGTCAGCAGGTCAGTACTTTTCACAGCTGTATAGGTCAGTGTTCCACAAAAGATTTCTGACACAGAAGATTTCTGAGACCTCTAGGCGTTGCTGTCTTAAATTCTGGGTGTCTTTGCTGCTGCTAAGCTTAGTTTTCCTGTGTAATCATGTAACCGTCCCTTTGAATCCTCCCATTAATCGACGGCTCTGGTATCAAATTTAATCTTCTTGTCATCTTTTCAAAGGTGTACACCTGCTTTTGTCCCCCTCCTCTTTTACTCCCTTATCAAAGTCTGTGTTGTTTCTATCCTCCCTGCTCTGCTTTTGTTTCCAGCGTGCCTGTTCTTTGCCAGCGTCTTTAAACACGTCTGGGCTTCCTGTCACCCCTGTTTTAGGACGGTTCAGGCCGCTTCTAAAACACTCTTTTCATGGTGAATGAGATGAACTTCAATACGCGTTGCTCAAAACCTGTCTGTTTCTGTTCTTTCTCTAAACCTTGCTTTCACGCCCCCCCCTAATATTGCAAGTCCGGTAAAACAGGGAACATCACAACTGCCTGGAAGTGCTGGCACATAGCAGCTTCCGCAGCTGATTACTGTTAAAATATATATATGCTTGCCCATGCTGTCTAATAATAAAGCTGTAATTTGCCAAACTGTTTTAAGAAGATGTTGGATTTAATGTGATTGTAACTGCTCTACGTTTTTTTTAAAACTTTGTCTTGCTCCTCTTTCCGTCAATAGACAACAAAGTTTACAAGTGCTTTGGATATACCTGTGCAGTTTGTAGAAAAGAACGTGAAATTGCGGGGAAAATTACATCACGTAACTGAGAAAGGCCTGGAAGTTGAACACATTCCCATTAGCATTCCTTTCATTACAGCGATACAGAGAAAATGTAAGTAAAAAGATGTGAAGAACAAGGGTAGGAATGAAATGTTGTTGTTCTTAATGTGTCTACGCAGAGAGCAAGCTTGAGAAGAAGGGTTAAGGTACAATTCTGGCTCCGCCTTTTGGTCTTTCCATATTTTACAGGTGGGAGACTGGGGAATGAAAGACTGCAAGGAGGCCTGTAAAAGAGCTTGCCAATACAGTATTGGTATTAATTAGCATCATTATCGTGATATTTTTCTGGCAGCAAAAGCCAGCACGGAGGCCATTCATTTGCTTGCCTAGCTCATCTCCTTCTTGGCAAAAAAACTCTGCTGGGATTACGCTGTTATTTACAGGTGAAGATCTGACAGCGACATATACAAACTTACTCTTAGGGACAGTTTTCCTGTGACTTCGCAGAAGTTGTCCATCAAGTCTGAGGGTCACGCTCTTGCCTTGCGAATACCTGCAGGTGCTGATGCTCTGTTTGCAAATGCCTGCAGGCGCTAATGCTTCTTGCCTATTGTTTCTGCCCCTTCAGATAAAATAATAGTGACTGATCATGAAAGCAGTTCTTTCTATTTGTATGCAAAATAAAACAGGCTAGCTTAAACCACTTACGAAATCTTGAATTAATTTTTTTACTGAAGGAGAGGTGAGACTGAATTCTTATTTGTGAGTAAGTAGCTCTTTGGGGAACTAGAATGGGTTATTTTTCTTTTTTTTTAAGTCCATGGGAATAAATTCATTACCAGCAGCTGAGGGTCTATGCAAAGCATGAAATTTCCTTTGCTGCATTCAGTAACAAGGTTCTCTCTTTCTATAATCAGGGCAATCAAAAGGTCTTCTGCTGGTAAGACTTGCTGGAGTGGAGTTGGCTCCGAGCGGCATGGCCTGGTTACAGCAAGAGTTAAAACCCAAACAAATGATATGGTTCCAGCTTCTCGGAAGGGAGGACTTGGCACTCGAGTGCCTTGTTTTAGTAAATAAGGTAAATACCTTGGCAAAAATAGACTTTTTTATCTGCAGACTTGAGTTTGACTGTAGTTATGCAATTCAGTCATCTCAGTACGTTTAAGGAATGTTATTATTTATAATTTATCTATCTTGATACAAATTGTAAATATTGTATTTGTAAATCTGATTTCAAGACCAGTATTTTTGCAGCCTGATTCATGACACGAGTGTATTTCTCTGTCCGATAGTGCTAGGCTGTATCGTGTAGTTCTGATTACCCTGATGTTTAGTCCATCAGATGTTCTCTCGCAAATGTCTTGCATTAGTATTATGTTTTAACAGTCAGCTGGATTCCTCCTAACTTTTAACTCTTTCTGCCAGAGAGTAGGTTTAGCCAGAGGTCAAGCCTGTATCTCAGAGGGAGTTCACACACACAAAAAATAAATAAAACTGTTTTAAAGGTGAAGTGAATATTGTATTTGTTGTGCCTTTGTATAGGGTCAATTTCTCAGTGTGTGCTTAAATGAAGAGATCTTGAGGCAAGGGCTTGGCAGAACAGCCCGTATTGAAGGACTACATCATGATTCCCGCCTGTACTGGAAACTTCACAAAAGACTGCTTCGAGCAGAGTTAAAGGCCTTGAAGAAAAATAAAGGAATATGGAAAGAGGAAAGCTACTCTGAACGAATTAGAGATCGTATAAGCAACAATAAACTCGTACAGACATTGAAACAATTTGCGAGCTGGTTAAGAAGATCCGTTTAAAGGTAAAAAAGGGAGACTTGTTTGGAGGAATGCCAGTTACCTATGTTATGTGCTTTATGTAAAGAAGAAGTTTATGATAAAAAACAGTGCCATAATTTTGAGGGTCCCTGTCTTGAACAGAAAACCCATGAAGTTACCTAATGCCGTATTATAATCCATGTGGGATTGAACTTTAGTAGTGGTATGCAGGACACAAAATCTTCTGAAACCAAACTTTTCCACAATAATGTCGTAAATTAGTTGTCCGGTTTTCCACCTGCTAAATACCTACACAGCTGTGTTGACTAACTAGCAAAAGCAGTCAACAGTCCAGTTTTTAAAAGGTGCAGAGTGTTAGTTCACAATGTATGGCCTTAAATGCTTCTCTGTTACGTGTCATTACTGTGTAACCCACGTTGGTTAGAAAACTCCATTGCAGGCCTTTACAAAGCTTGTGGTGTGTTTTTACACACAAGCATTTTGTTTGAATTCCATTCTTATACTACTTTTGTGTATAACTTATGTTTTAAAAATCTTTCATCTTGAATATTGGGTTGCATTGTTACCGAGATAAAAGGTAATTTGTTATGGCTGATCTTAAAAAGCTGATAAGGTCATAAAACTAAAGTTTCTTGGGGGAAAAAAAAAAAATCACTTGGTATATCAAAGAATATAAATTAATATGACAGTAATCCAAATTTTTAGAAGACAACGTTCAATTGAAGAGGAAAAACTTATGCTGTTTTTTCTGGTGGCTCTATAAATATCTAAAATTAGATGAAAATAAAACTTTAACAGGAAATTTGAACAGGTGAACTATACTGTGCTAAGAACTTAAATTCTTGTTCTTGTTTTACTTTTGAAACGTGTTAAGTATATGAGAGTGTATTATTATTTATTTTGTAAATATTCTCAGAATAAAGATTGAATTTCTTACATTCATTGTTACTTGTTTTATATACCAAGCACTTGACCTTTCTTTAACCTCCTGCAGTCCCAATATTTATTTAAAGTGAAGTGTTCTACAGATTTTCTTTCTTTCTGTGTATTTCCTTGCCAATCAAATACTGGGGATAAGAGTATGGTACAAAAAAATCTTAATAGCTGAGCATTGCTTGTCTGACAATTGGTTGCTATGTCATCATTTTCTCTGCTGACTTCAGGGCAAAATTGTGAATTCTGAGATGCTGAAAAAAAGCAGCTTTTCCTCAAGTAAGAATAGATGTCAGTGCTGCTTTATTACTTTTTGTCCTGGATCCTCTCAGGGATGAGGCTGGTTTTTGCAAAGCACGGTGAGCAGCAAGACATGAAGTACCTGCAGCGCAGATCTGTGTTGGAAACCAATGTGGGGGAGAGGAGAAGCAGCTCTGCGGGCAGAGGCAGACCTTGACGGGAGCTGGAAACCAGGTATCTGTGCCTGTTTTAAAAAAAAAAAAAAAAAAAAAAGAGTGAGGCATGTGGTTTTATGCATTATACAGTGAAGGACTGGAACAATTACTGCTGTGGTACTTGGACATCAAAGTCGTACAGATGGTCAGGGATTCAGGATCGGTCGTCACATCCTCCAAAGCAAAACTCAGAGCTGACTTTTAACCCCAAACCACAAATTCAGTCTGAGCAATAATCCACTTCTCATGGGCGATTATAAGTGTTCCTGTTCCTACATCTGGTAAGTAAAAAGAGCGTTTCCAAACTGAGCGTAGTTGTGCAGTTATAATGGTTTGTTGGGTTTTTTTTCTGTAATAATTAAATGTAATTCTACCTGGATTTTGCACTTCTGTTTTGTAAATGAGTCATAGGAGGATTTATCACAAAAATCCACTGTAAAGCTGAGAGAAAAATCTCAGGAAACCACATGCTACATTTTTAGCAAGCAGAGGTGAGGTGTGAGTTAATATGAACCAAGTTTGTTCCCTTGCAGTCTCGCCTCTTAGCCCTTTTTACCCTTGATGGAGTTCAGAAAAGCCCTAGAGATTTTTCTAAATTACAGCAAATTGTTGTATCCTTTCCATTAGGTTGCGGCTTGTGAAGGATTTTTAAAAGGTGGCGATACAGCTGCTTTATCACTTACTTAGCCTCCTCTTAGTTTCAACCTCTTAGTTTCAACTAAATTTTTACGTTTCCTTCCCTGTATTTGTGGCCATGAGGTAGTCTAACAAATAATTTCAGAAGGAACTATGGAGAGGGATATCTAAAAATCTTTGAATTCGGGCCTCTGATCTTTTTTCATGTTTGTTGCACAGGACAAGAAGTTTTGGTGATGTGCTCTTACTACAGTTCTTGGTCAGAATACAAACCCAGGGAAGCAGCTTCGTGTATGGGATCAGTGCTGTAACAGACAACACTGGTCTGACATAGAGCAACCGAGCGGTGCGGGATTTGAGATTGCAGTGACAACTGATCTCATGAGAGTCAACTCCTCTAATTGTTTGTTAATGCTGTTTTCCTTATCGTCCAGGGCTTATCTGTTTTTAAAAAAACAACACACCCTCCCCCCTCAAAAAAGCACAACGCGGTTCAAAGCTGTGCTTTCCATCTGTGCAAGGCTTGAGAGGTTGCAGATCTTGTCTCTGTGGGAGGCCTGTCTATTGAAAAACCGGTAACAGGAGTAGAAACAAATAGCTCTGCAGAACCGAGTTGAAGAACTGACTGGGAGGTCAGGGGGGAGAAAAAGCACTTTTCTCCATTATATAAAAACACCCCACTCTGCCTCTGAGGAGCTCTATCCCATTCCTTCAACCACAGCAGCAACACATGCAAGAGTATTTCCAAGCAGAGGATGCAGTTCTTGTGTGATTAGGAATAAGGGCAAGAATTAAACTGTTTAGCTCTTGTGCCTTTGCCCCTGCAACTCTGAATACTCTGTGAGCAATACAACATCTTAAAGAGATCATAGGGAGTGAGAGGCCTCCAAATGGCCTGCTAAGAAAAATATCTTCAGCGTCGCACAGGCTTTTTATTGCTGGTGCGGCATGTAAGGCAAATGGTTGTCATAAACATTACCAGCCTTCCTCAGAGCCCACCCAAAAGCGGTGGGCAGGGTGCTGTTAGCATCCTTTCCTGACAGACTAACAAAGAAGCTCGGCCCTGCGGATGGAGCGAGGCCTCGCCGCCGCACAGCGATGGGCGTCGGGGGGGGCTTCCCCCTGCCAAGGTCCCTGGGACAGGAGGGAGAGCGGAGTCACCTTCCTCAGGTTACGTCTCTTGTTCATTGCAATATCCCCGCTCTTTTCCCAGTCTGTCAGAGCTGACAGCTGCTGGTTCCCTATAAAACGCTCCTCAGCCACCCACGGGACTATCAGATATAAAAAGTTATCATTTCAAAAGCAGAGTTTGAGACTTAACCTCCTCCAGCAGAGAGGCGCGTTCTCTCGCGCCAGGACTTTTGCTGGCCGTCGGTAAATTTGCTTTCCCATCGGGGAAATCAGAGCTGTGAAAGTACCGGTTATCGCTTCCCTGCCGTTAGGTTCCGTTAGCCAAGGCAGGTGAGCAGCCCTTCAAGTTCATCGTAGATTTTTAAAGGAAAAAAAAAAAGAAAGTCAAACCCGATGATTTCCCTCCCCCGGGGGATCGCGGCCTGCTCGGGGGAAGGTCCCTGAAGGCTCTCCCCGACTCCCGGGGGCGGCGGGTCCCGCCGAGGGGCTGTGAGAAGGGCGGTGCCGCCCCGCCCCGCGGCAGGTGCGGCGGTTGTGGCGGTTACCGCCGTTGCCGCCGTTCCGTGGCGCCCTGAGGCGGCGGGGCCGTCCCGTCCCGCGCGTCTCCATGGCACCCGCCGCCGGCGGGGCGAAGGTGAGCCCGAGGGGCCGCCCCGCTCCCTCAGTCCCCGCCGGACCGCTGCTCCCCGCCTCGGGTCGAGGAGCGCCGCGAGTCCCGCCGTGAGGAGACTCTAGCGGGACGGTTGGGGAAAGGGCCCCTCGCCCCGCGGCAGCCGTGAGGCGGGGCAGCGCTGAGGGCGGGGGCGGCCCGGGCAGCGCTGAGGGGCGGCGCGGCGCCCCGCCGGCTCGGAGCGGACACACAATGGAGCAGGTTGAATGGGAGCGGGCGCGGGGCCGCCGCAACACCGGGGCTGGATCGCCGGCCTCAGCCGCCGCCGCCGCTCCGCTGGCGGGCGGGAGCGCGCTCCGCTCCGGGCACGGCGCCGCTCCAGGTTTCCCCTGCGCTCGGCGCCGGAGGGCGGGCCGGGCCGGGCCGGGGCGGGGCGGGGCGGGGCGGGCGGCAGCGCCGTGCGTTTGAACGGGAGCGCAGGTTGCGGCGGTGGCGGGACGGGACCGAGCCGAACCCGGTGCTACCGCGGTGAGTGCGGCCGGGCCGGGCCCCGGGCGGGACGCTGCCCTGCCGGGGCGCTCCGGGCCCCCGGCCCCTGAGGCGCGGGCGGGTGGCGGCTGTGGTGCGGCCCCGGGGGGGGCTCCCTGCGGCGGGGCTGGGGGTGGAGGGCGGCGGGCGCGGACCTGTCCCCGGGCGGGCGCGGACTGCCCGCCCCTCTGGGAACCTCCGCTGCGCTTTCGTTTTGGGAGCTAATGCCGGCTTTTCCCGGTGTTTGCAGCCGAAAGTTAAGATGAGGGGTTACAAGGTGTAACTTCCCTCCCCCCTTCCCCCCCCCCCCCCCCCCCCGATAAGCTGTTGTTCTGGTCGGTGAGACACCGTGTGTCTGACGGGACGCTGTTATACTCTCTTTATAAAGAACCCGCGACCTTTCCTTCCCCTGGAGCTGCGGAGGCGCGCCCGGGCCGGGGCATCCTCGAGAGCACGGTGGGGTCCCCGAGGGAGGAGGCAGCGCCCGCAGTGCTGCGGGCACCAAGGGCTTCTCCTTGGTGCTCCGAGGTGTGCCTGGCGTCGGCCGGAGGCACAAGGGGCTGCTCCGGCGGTTACGCTGGCCGTTATTTGTTCTGTTGGTTAAATAATGAATCATGCCGGGTAAACTTCTAGTCGTCTTTTGGCCTCTTTGCCCCCTCTCTTGGAGGTAAAACCTACTTTTGCCATATGGCGTGGGAGGCTCTGCTTTAAGGTTGTATCAGAACAGTTGTAGCACCCGCCTTGGTGATCAGCTAAAACCAGAGAAAACTGCAGCCACTTGGTATGCCTTAGACTTAGGCCAGACCGTGTTAAATGAGGCTTAACGTAAAATCCTGACCCCACTGAGAGGAGTGGAGGACATCATCCGAACAGTGGTGCAGGGTGCAATGCTTATGGAGCACACTTGGTCCCGACCCTGTGCTGAAATAGGTGGGAGTTGAGAAGGGTCAAGCCTCTTGCTTGTCCTTCCTAAAAATACCTTGTTTGAGGGCTGGTAATCTACTCCATAAACCTTTTTTCAAAAAGAAGAGGAAGTACAATGAGCTGGGAATTATACTCCATGCACGTTTTGTTGTAGTTAAGCAACTATGTAATTCTGGGAAGTTCAACCCTAGCTGACCGAAAAGTGTTTTTAGAAGAAGTGTTATTAAGTTCCAGGGAGAAAGATATAAACCTTATCTGATGAACTAGTCATAGGCTCTTTGTTTAAAGTGTGCTTTAACTCCTGAGTTATAAAGCACAATGTTTGCCTGTTTTCAGTGGACTCTCCTGATTTACTTGTCCTTGGGTCTTCTGGCCCTTATGCTACAAAACTTGCAGGAAGCAAAAGAAAACTTCAGGTGTCTCTTGTTCTGAAATGTGAAAGAATACCTGGACATAACATTACTGAAAAGATAGGCAGGATTCAACCCTGCAACAAGACACCTAAGTTAAAGATAACGTCGTACATGGAAAGAAAATGTGGACTTTTGGGGAGGTGAGAGACAGCAGAGTGATGTACAGTGTTAAAAATCTTAACAGTTTCTTTAAATGTTCGTTCCCTGGAACAAGTTTGAGAGCACTGCTTTTATTTAATTTTATTTATTTATTTATTTATTTTTAACTTTGAAGGATGCTTTTTCTAGGTTTAAAAATGCCAGTAGGCTGTTACAGTAAAAAAATGTTAAGTTTTATCAGTTGAAGACGCATGATTTGTGAAAAATGATCTGACTGGTTTCAGATGCTTTCTGGTTTTGGTACCTATTGTCTATAAAAATGGGGATCAGCTGGTGGTTTTGGATCAAGTGGTGCACAACTCATTATTTCAACAATACTGGCTCAGCTTGGGAGGTTGCCTAGGGAATTGATTTAATGCTTCTGTCCTTTCACCCTTTGAGGCGGGTGTCCCATGATGACTTTGATCAAAATCACCGGTATTTGTAAAGGAGAATAAAATTTTCACTCCATAAAAGCAAAGGAGAGGCCACCCGCTATTAACAGATCCCAGTTTTGCATGAGTTGATCTGTAATTTAAAACACTGTCAAGAAATACCTGTGGCAGTAAAACAGTTTTATGAGCATCAAAACACAGAATGAAAATTAGTCCTCTGTTCAGTATTTAGCTCCCCCTTATTTCTAGGAAAAGCTTTAACACTGAAGCTGTGTATTTCTGTTGGCTCTACAAAGTAATCTTTCTATAAATAGAATGGTTTTCCTTTAATGAAATCTGAATAAGGATTTTCTTTTTTTTTTAAGGTGTCACCCAAGATCCAATTCAATTTAAATTGATAATCTAGATGGTAAAGCCAGGGCCACAGCTACACAGGGTGGTGTGCTGGTGTTTTGTTTTGTTCTTTTGTTTGCTTTGGGTTTTTTACCAAGTTTAAAGAAGTCTTAATGTTAAAAAAACATCACAAACACTCCAGATTTGGAAAGCAGAGGTCTGTTTCCAGGTCTGTTAGAGGCCTCCTGTATTATCTTCAATAGGACAGTTTTTTCTCCCTTTGTCTTCAGAGGAGGTAAGGCTGCTGTGCATAATTGCCTTATAGGGTCTTACAGAAACTTATTTTATTAGTGCTTCAAATTTACTCGAATGTGTCAAAATGAAGGTGCTTTAGAAAGACAGTTATTATGTTTTCCTCTTGGCATAGTGGGATGCAGAGCATGTTCTGAGCAATCATCGTGGCTGTTGTACTGGAAGGGTGTTAAAGCCACTAACCAGCAAAGCGTGGTTCCCCCAGGCAGTGGAGCAGGGCTGAGCAACGCGCCAGAGATTAATTGGTTTGAACCACTGGGTCTGGACTCTGCTAGGGATAAATCTGTCTTTGCTTCCAAGTCTGTAAGCAGAAGGTCCTTCCACTGTAATGCTGCTGAGGTTGGCCAACCTTAGCGCAGACTGATCTAATTGCTGGGGGGGGCATGTGTGTGTGTACTCTTCCCCCCCCCCCCCTTTCTTTTTCGTTTATTTTCGAAAACCGGAATGTTTTCTGTAACAAAGGTGATTTCCTTGTTCCAGTCTCCATGGCCACTGAGGGCATTATCATTACTTCAGAGATCTGAGCTTGCCCTCTGCTTTCCTGACTCACAAAGCCTTTTGATAGTCGTCTGGCGTTACAGAAGCGCTGTCTAGTTGTACTTGGGTAGCTGAGAGTGATGTGGAGCACGCATTTGAGAGATGGAAAGGGAGGCTGGGAGATCAAGAAGGTGAGGAAATATCTGCTACTGTGGATAGGCACTTATTAAGGCTTCCACAGGAGCAGTGGGAGTATAGAGGAGTGGAAGGGAGAGGTGGACAGAGCTGCTGACAGTAGTTTGGAAGCAGATGCCTGTTGCAGTGCTAGAAAAAGCCAGGGACATGATGCCGGGGATGCAACATGTGCCCCTCCGGAGGCTCAGGTCCACCAGTGAACAATGCAAAACTGCTTCAAGGGCATTTGGCCATGTGCATTAAAGCAGTGTATCATTCTCAGCACGAGATGTCCATGTGAGTCTCTTCAACTTGAAATAACTCAAGGTTGCTTGCAAGAAACTTCAAGCAGAGACAATCTGTTGTGTAAAGCAGTCCATGCTCCATTAAAGACTTGATTTATTGCAACTGACACAAAGTTCACGTACCCACGCATACCAAGCATGACCAAGCGTGTCACTGAGATGGAGTATGGGATGATATGTTGACTGTAACTGCATGGGCCTAAAATGGGCATTGCTGAGCCTCATATCAATGTATTCTTTGCTTGGTCTTAGTTCCAGCTGCAGGTGATTGACACATGGGTTGGCAGTGAACTTGGTAGTATCCCCACAAGAGAAAATGGAAGAATATTGGTGGCAATTACCAGCTGTGTCAACTGATGACATACACAAAGGGTCTTGTTTGTATGAAATGTTTGCTCTTTGGGGGACTACATGTCAATCAACAAGTAGCCAAATATCATACAAGATGCAGATCATCCATTCACATGGCTGGCTGTGTTGGCACAAGTCCTTTCCAGACATCTTATTTTTTTCTTCATATTTTATCACATTGTTTCAAATATTCTATGCTACAGCTGAGCAACATCCAAGATTTCATAGGTTATAGCAATATCTGTAAGTTCAGCAATAGCTGTTTCAACTATTGAAATGGTAGTGTTGTCCATTACAAGGCATAGGGTCTCGTATATTAACAGTGTGTCTGAAAATGACTTGTCCAAATTATTAAATATTTACTCCTAATGAGAGATGAATGCTCCCAGGCATGATCTGGTGTGCTGCGTACCGCCTGCTTTTTACAGGGTATGTTTCTGCTGATCTGTTGAGGAAGAAAAGGTCCTTCTTAAAGCCGTTAAATGACCTATGGGAGACTAACATTTATTTTAATTTCTAGAAACAGAATTATTATTTTCTAAAATAATGATAGGTAAGAACAACATAAGCTTACACTTCACATTCATTATCACAACTTCATGTCTTTAAAGCATCGTTTTGCTGTTGGGAAAAGGTCTTAAAGTCTGTGCCAGGTATTTTCAGAAGTTCTTAAAGATGTTATTAACAGCTGTTCCGTAAATTCTTGCTGTGTTGAATCTCTGTGAGAACATCTGCTCCCTTCACTTGCCGTATGTGTTTCACGCCCCAGGCAGAGATGCATGTGGTGAAGTGGAGCTAACCAGAGCTCCAGCTAAAGGCAGTGCTGGATACGTTCTTGGCAGACCATCAGTCTCTTTTTACTGACACTTTCAATAGTTCACCCTAGTCAACGTCAGCACCACTGGACTGAGTGGTGTGAATGGGAGTGTCTTTTCTTGGCCACATGCAGTAGTGTAATTCATTGGAGTCTGTGGAAATTTATCATCTCCAGCATGGGAGGTAAAGTTTGTTTTTTTTTTTTTTCCTTGTCCCAGTTTTTACCTGGAGAATTGAGACATGAGTTAGGAATCTCTGGGAGTTCATGAGCTGCCTCTGAGATTAATCAATTCCCCCGACTTTGGGACTGTTCATATTGGGGTGGATGGCTCTTGGGGCTGACGGTTTTGGGCTTGCTGTACATTCCTCTGCCTACTTTGAAGGAAGTGGTGGTGTTTATAGAAGAAATTGGAGAACATATAAAAGAATCTCAAGGAGTATAATAGAATCTGAAGATGTGTTGTTGATGATGCATAAAAAATAGCATTGCCAATGTGGTGAAGTGAGTTCTCTCTCTGTAGATTAAAATCTCCAGTGTAGACAGACTTTTGCATTCAGCACCTAGAGTTTGAAAACCTTTGTGCAGCAAAAGCAAAAAATGATTGGGATTAGTAACTTCGTGTACAGAGAGCTGGCAAAAGCAGCAGAAAGGTGTGCAGAGTACTGGAAAGCTGTGTGAGGAAAACGTTCATGTACACTTATTCATATTTATCAGTTCCGTGTCTGGTGGGATGACTGTTCTGCTGAACACAGGGTGTGCAAGGTAGGTGTCTTCTGAAGCGGTGCCTGCTGAGCGATAGAGGCAGCAGCATGCTGCCCTCCTGGAAATAATTCCTTAAATAGGAGAAAAACAAATTCCATTTAGGCTTCTTGAGGAATGGGGAGCAAATGCTAATTCCTTTTCAGGGTCTGTTGCCATGGGGAGTCAGTTCAAATCCTTTCTAATGCCGTCCTCAGCAGCAAGTTGTGCTGACACATGCTTTTCATGACTTCCCTGAAAGAGCAGAGAAATGACTTGAAACAAAAGCTCCATCAGAATTAACAGCCACAGGAAGGCTAAGGTTTGCTGTTTGTTAGATGTGGGTAGGACAGATAAGAAAGTTGTCCATTATATGGGCTAACACAGCTTGACTGGCCTCCTGCCCGCATTGGGTGGGCTACACGCGGGGAGGAATGGGTGTCGGGTAACTTGTCGACCAGACACCACATATGGTGCTGTGCAGTGAATTCTACCTGCTCCTCTCCTGGAAAATAAAAGGGTAGTTTATGGAGCAAATTGTGGGCGTCAGTCCTCTGGCGTAATCCAGATTAGATGCTATTGGGGTTAGGCTGGACCTCATAGATCACCAGTGCCATTAGGAGGGAGATGTGCAGCTGCTGCTGCCTGCTTTCTGTGCCTTCAGCGCTGGCCAAATGAAGCTGGGTATGGCTTCCTGAGTGTCCCTGGCAGAGCGCTGGTACTGGGACAAGGGACCAAACCAGTAGGGGACAATGAAGAGAGCTGTGGTCTGATGTGGCAGCAGCAATGTCAGTGACGATAATGCTATTTCTGGCTTGATGGTGTAGATTGTTAGTTGCTGTAAAATGAACAAATACTTAGAAGCAGCTTTCTCAAACACTTAAGCAAACTAACATCAGAGTCTGTCTTCATCTGGTGAACAATGTATGACTAAGATTAGTGTTTAATGCTCTAATGGAGGAATAGCCAAAATACCAGGTTTAAAAAAAAAAAAAAAAATCTGCATTTTCAGGAAACCTCATCTGTCTAAAGAGCATGTAAGTGAAACATCTGTATCCCAAATCCAAACTCTCTTTTCCCTTTGAATAGTCAAATCTGACTTCTAAGAGTTTCCAATTGCTCCCAGCAAAATCCACAGGAAATTTTTCTTTGCTACTGTGCTGGCTTATACACTCTGACACCTTTACTGCCCGCATTGTGCCAGCACAGCTGTTCTCATGGCACATTAGATTAGGGAACTGATCTGGTGGAAAAATATACCAAACAAAAATCTCTTATTTTATTCCTCCAGACCAATTCCTAGAGAAATAAGAAAAGGATCAGATATTGGATGTTTTTCTTTTCTATTACAAAGTATTATCAGTAATCTTTTTTTCATGCTGATGATATTTATGGATAAATACTTGCTGTTGAAAAGGGAGTGTGACTTCAGGAGTATTTTTCCAGCTTTTTATTGACACAAGAGGATACTTTAAATTCTGGAAAGTATCCATGCATTTATGAAATAGTTTACACCATAGGTAGGTGAAACTTTGTTTTTTAAGAGTGACAGCAATTTGTGGGAAAAAATGTCTTTTTGTATCAGCTGTATTGATCTTTCATTGATGCAGCTAACTTGCCTATTCTGCATGGCTCCTATACGTGTAACTTTAGCAACATTTATGCAAGTTATTTTGAGTGAATGTAGATATTTGATGCTGATTAGAGATTTGCACAGATGATGTTTGGAACCCTTAGAGCCTGGGTTTGTATGACAGTTAAATCTAAATCTGCATGAATTCAGACCAGCTTAAATGCTTAGCAATATTTGGGTGATTGTTAGTGGCTTAGTGAAATAAGAAGCCCAAGACTGCAGATGGTAGATGCCCCATGAAATATTGTCATATTAGGATTTTATAATCTCTTCAGATTCTATTTTCAGGTCTAACTATGGCTAAGCTTTTCATCTGATGGCTACTTTGTTTTGTGGATACTGTTTAAAAAAAAAAAATACATCCCATGTTGTGCAGCAGCTGGTCTCTGAAAGCTTGGAGGTTGTTCCACCAGAGGATTTGTTGATACTTTCTTTAGAAAGTAAAAACATGAACTGGAAACAGCAGCTATTTTTCTGATGTATAAAGCCTGGAAAGAAGTTCCTGTTGATGGCTGCTAACAAACTAACCTAGGAGAAATCCTGCAGCATATTTTAATATGCTCCAGGGAATGAAAGTTGGTGAGAGCATAAATTTTCTTGGTTCCATGTTGTGGTGTAAACAGAATTGCAAATGACTTCGCTCCCTCTCTTCAGTATCTGTTATTTCATAATATTAGTATAACAAAGGGCTGGGCGCTTGGACTATTGAGAGCATGTTCTAGGATAAGTGTCTCGTCTTCTCTGATTTCCACTGCAATGTGTTTGCCAAGCTGCCGAGTGCTGATGGCACCTTTAGAAATGATGTAGAGCTTGATCTGGAACATAACTTTATAGGAATAAGAGATTGTACAGAAAGACCAACGATCCTGTCTGGGCAGCCCTCATTCTCTTCCTGAGGTGTGCAAGTGAATCTTTTGCTTACTCTCAAACTTAAGGTAAATCAGTTAACCTACCTCTGTTCTAAAAATATATGTAGATCTGTTGTGAAGCAAAATTGCTTAGCTTTTGAATACTATCTCAGTATTCTCCAAGGAAAGTTCAAAGTAGTATTTGTACTGTGATTTGGTGTTTATTTTTTCTGTTTGCAATAACTGGAAGCTAACTGGATGCATGTGATGGCAGTCAGCGGAGATTCTGGGTGCCCCCACCACAATCACAGCTGCCAGATTAAAGGCCAGTGTTTCTCTCTGGATAGTATATTCCTGCTACTTAGTGCCAGCCAGATGGTCTTTCTGCCCTCCTGTACCGATGTCTCTAATGCTTGTAAGAGGGGTCTCTGGCCATATCTGGAGCTAATACAGTATTATTTCCAGTCACACACTTAGTGCGTCCTTTCCTTGACTCTGTATCGCTCTTCTAATTTCTAATCTATTTCTTTTTTTCCTTTATTATACTTTCCCTTTGTCACTTGTAGTGTTCAGTATCTCTGAACTATTTTTCACTGTAAAATTTATTGTTAACAGATATCTGAAATCGGTGCAAGCTTCCAAAACCTAGAGTCCTCTGAATATTCAGTGTTTTCTGGACTTTTCTGTTGAAGGCAGAATTGCCAGGCACATGCACTTTTTCTTTAACTTTGGTAGAACTTTTTAGAAAATATTTGTTTTTACCATACACCATTTCATGCTAAAGAAAGGAATACATTTTTTATAAATCATGCTTTCAAAATGTGTTCACTGGGTAGATACTGGAACAGCGAGCTCTGAAACTGGAGCTGTGGTTTTGTCAGAGGAAGTGCTGGTGAACTGCAGTATCTGTCCTGTTAGTAGGAACTATTCATACTATCTGATTGACTTAATAATGTTATCTGTTGAAGTGCTTCAGAAACAAGAAGGGGAGAGGGCAGTTGAGAACAGGTGAGATTAGCAATCTCTCCACCCTGTTACTGCTCACTTAACTACCAGTTAATCTGTCTGAGCGGTCTCAAACTCAGAGTTCCTGTCCAGTGCTAAATGGACATGTGCTTAATACCCTCTTCACATTCGGGACCTGCACAGTGTCCAGGTTAAATATTGCAGAGAAATATTTAGATTATGCTGCTATGTTCTAAAATAGTTTACCGCTCACCATAACAGCCAGGCTGAGCTGAGAATGTTTTTTGGCTCAAGTGCTGCTCACCCTCCAGCTGCTGGTATAATGCATTGTGATTCCCTGGAATGAGTGTCCTGCTTCTCTGCACAACCCCTAAAGCATGGGGGTTTTCAGGGCAAGAGGGGAAACCACAGAATACTGTGAGACCAGGGGGTGTCCGGTGTTACGTTCTCAGTGTTAAGCCTCTTGTAATAAGAAGCATCTATGACAACCTAGGCAGAGCATATGCATCCTCTGCGAAGTTCAGAAGTAACTTATACATTCACCTCTACAACTTTTATGATCAAATAATTTCATAAAGCATACATATAACAAAACTTTTCTTATGAGTTCACCCACTATCTTGAGAACAACAACAAAAAAATCATTTATCTCATCCATCTATATCTACACAGACATGTATATGCATGCATAAACACAGGCGTACATAAGTTTAACTTATTTTTTGTATCAAATTCCTTTAAGCAACATAATAACTCTTTTGTAAAGTACAGTTCAGTAGAACTAATAATAGCTCTCGCTCTTCTCTTTGGAAGGACATCTCTTACGGAACGCTACTCAAAGTACTAAAATAATACAGCTGGCACATGTTTAAGGGAAACTAATCAGCTAAAATAGAAGATACAGTTCCTTCAAGTTCCTGTGTTTCTGCAGACCACATAATGGACTCCCTTGCTCAACTTACATGTTAATACACTTTATCCATATATAAAGTAGATGGATTCTTTACATGCTGGAGAACTCTTTTTGCTCAGGTAGTGAAGCACTGATTGCTTTACCTCTTGGAATGAATGTGCTCAGGGCTGAACCTGCAGAAATTTTGCTTGTCATGAAAGAGTGATGCCCCTAAGTTGAGCAACCTGCAGAGCGGAAAAGTTAGGAGTGTTTTCAACTCTCTCTCTGAATTGGTTGTGTTACCAAATAACCACACAAACTAGTTTTGAACTCAGATTTATATCTGTTCAGGATTTCGGTAACTTTGTGCCAAAATAGTTTTGGTGGTGCAGTCCTTTCCTATTTAAACATAATGATATGCTTACTGGTACTTTTTACTGATACAGCTTATTCTACATGTATAAAATAAGTTACACAGGTATAGTCTGTCTAACATTCTGGTCTATGACATTAGCAGGATGTTCTTTTTCTACTATGATGTCATTGTTGTTGAAATGGCGCAAATTTGTGTACAGTTGCATTCCTAAGTGCACGTTTATTTGAAATGATGGTATTTGGCCCAAAGTGTGTGGTTGGTTCGTTTTTTATTTGCTTTTTGTGGTACAATACAGTAAGGCATGATCCTGGCTGGGCTCTCCCAGAGCTCTGTAACGGAGAAAGCAAATAACTTGAAGGGCCATCCAAGTAACTGCTGGTGTTTCTTAGGAAGGTTTTCTTACAGGATGTTTGTGTCAGCTGATGCAGCCACTTTGGGATTCTGCCTTCATCCCTGACGTGCCAGGGAGAACCTTTGTTCCAAGGGGCCACCGTGGTGGTGCAAGAGAACCCTTTGTGCAAGAACAAAGGAGTATTGTATCGGCATGAGCCATGAAGGGGAGGGGGCCGAAGGGTTTCTTTGAGACACTGCGTATGTATATATATCATAGCAACATTTTCCCCATAAATCTGCCCCTGTGACATGAGTTCTGTGTGGGAGCTGAGCAGGAGATAAGATCTCGTTTTATTTTGTGTAAATTCTTAGTGATGAATATTTGATATGGTTTTCTTAATTAAAACATGGTGCTACTTGTATTTTTTTATAGCCTAAAGCAAAAATCCTGGCAGTAGGCTGGACCGTGATGGTAGAATTATTCTTACACATTTAAAGTAACTAACAGCTTGTGCCTTACTAATTAATGCTAGAAGAGTGGCCCCAGTTATGGCAAGCTATAATGAAAGCTCATGGCTGGCAAGGGCAAAAGTCCAAGAAATGTAGAAGATGAAGTCTGGCAGAGGTAACGGGTATTACTGCTTAGTGTTCCAACTTTTAGTAAAATATGCCTTTAGTGTAAACAATACATGGGCCGTACCCAAAACACATACTGTAATGGAGACTGTGATAGTTTTAAGATAGAGCAAAACAGAAACAGGCATTTTTGGCTCACACCTGCAGTGGATCATTCAGGCCATCTCTCCTCCCCACAGAGGCAACAATGGAGAGGCAAATCCCACATCTGCAACTGAACGGCCTCCTCACAAACCTGCAACAGAGACATCGTAGATATCAGATTAGTATTTGCCTATCAGTCTCTCATACTTGCACTGATCAACAGTGCAAGTAAACATAAAAATCACTTTACACTTTTTCACCAAGCTCTTGGCTGCAGCCCCATGCTAGCTGCTTCTCCTGCAGAAGAAAACCTTGCCACCTTCCAGATGGGAGCAGCCCTGGCTGGTGTCCGTGAGAGCCCGTCTGATCCAACAGCTCGCTGGCAGGAGAGAGGGAAGCTGGCTTCCCTCTACCTTGCCTCCAGGTCACAGGATACTGCTACTCCTTCACAGTGCCAGTGTTGTTGAACCTTCTCTGAGCTCATTCGGCTTGCTAGCCCCTCAGGAACAGCCTGCTTTTTTTCCTGGGTTTGAGAGGTGAATCAGTTGAGAGGTACCTGGTGACTGACAGAAGTGGCAGGAATGATAGCGGGGGAGAGGAGGTATGCTCAGCCATTGCAGGGGACCACGATAGAGATGGGACAGGGGTTGTTTCCAGGTGGACCAGAAATGGCAGATATTTCTGGGCTTGTCATGATCAGCTGCTTCACCTTCACTACTGCAGGGGACAGCACTGATGCATGGGGAAGGGGGAAAGTTCTCCAGGTTCTTCTTTTCCCTTACAGCTGAGTACAGTTGTTGGGTCCCAGGAAACAATTGCAGCTAAGGTGGTCATTAACAATATTATGAGTCCTTTTGGCTATGATTTAAGGTTACTTATTTTCCTTTTTGTTTTGAAATCACTTGAGCAAAATAGATCTGCGTTCATCAGCAGAGCTGCAGTCTGGGCATTTACAGCATGCTGTGGTATTTCATCCTGGCGGGGTTTGTTACTAGACCCCCCCCCGGAAGCAGTTTTATGAGGAGGCTTGAACGGCGGTGTCCTTGCATCCTGCTGGTGGTTTGCTTGGATAAAGACAGTTGGTGGTGTTTGTGCCAAGTGTGGGCGAGAAAGCAGCTGGGTTGACCAGAGTGAAGGTGGGAGTGAGATAAAATGGGAGACCAAAGCAGGCTTGTAACAGGAAGGGGTATCTGGATTGCTGAAATGCCAGTCTTGAACTTGATAAAATAGCAAAAGGAGAAGGAGGATCCAGTGAAAGGATTTGGTGTCAGAATAGGAGATCAAGGAGTCCATGGGGTTTTTTGTTTTTTTTTCCGTGTTTTGGTTTTTTTTTTTGTTGGTTGGTTTGTGTGTGGTGTGTTTTTTGTTGTGGTTTTTTTGTTTTTTTTTTTTTTTTTTTTTTTCTTTTCCCCAGCAGCAAATATCAAAGAAATACGAAATGCTGGTTTGTTTGGCTATAATACCGTGCATGCTAAGTCCTGCTGGGTGGGATGGATTTTTGTAAGGTCCAACTTGCAAAACAAAAGGGCTGACATTCTTGGAATGGAAGTTCAATGAAATGACTCAAACAAATACAGCCTTGTTTTGAGTTATAACCACCAGCTTATTAATGAGTTAACTTCTACTGTTTAGGTCTCTGAAAATAATTGTTCCGATTGTTCCCATTGTCCGGGACTGCGGCAGTGGAACAGCGGAGTGGCCGTGATGGAAACGCTCCCGGGGCTGGAGGGGGGTTGTTTCTCGCCTCATTGTCAGCGATTGGCTTCAGCCACTTGTGTTCCCCTCACTTGGCTGGCCTTTGTTTTGCGCTGGCTTGCTGTGCGTTTCCATTTTAACTGGTTTATAAATATTATTGACTGGATCCAAGAAAAATTGGCGGTCGGGGGCTTGGCCTAGCAGAGCTCTGGGGCCTGTGTCCAAAAAGACTGCTCTCCACTCCCAGCACTTATTGGTGATAGCATCTGCGGCAAATTACCCGTGAATACTTTGATGGGCCTGTCTCTGACGCTGCTGGCGTTAGAGGCAAAACTCATCCTGTGACAGTGCTGGGAGCCTCAGCCCTGGCAGGCGAGCAGGGAAGGCAGGGGCCAGCATGGACCCGTGCAGGGAAGGGTTGCTGCCCTACTGCTGTGTTCTCCTGGGAAGTTCTCTGCAGTCTGCCTCCAAAAAGAGTGCAGTGGTTGAGAGATGAATCCCCATCTTCCTCCTGTGCAGCAATGTGGGCTCTTGCCTGCTGTTAGAGGTGCTTGGTTCAGGCAGCCATCAAGGCTCCCACGTGCTCTGGGGTGTCCTCAGCTGGTGGCATTTCCCAGGAAGGGTATTGCTCCCACTGGTTCTGTTTGGTCCCGTTGGTCATTAGCTGTGTAACGGGGGTGTAACGGAGGCAGGGGAAGCAGAAAAGATGGTGAAGCAGATTGGCAATTTATCCCATGCTTCAGCACAGGGTAGCATCGAGGCTCTGAGTTGAGAGCATCACTTCCCTGTGCAAAGCTGGGATCCCTTGGGGCTGGAGGACACAAATTTTGCATGGCTGATGCAACTGCACCTCCTCAAAGGTGCTGCTCAAACTGCCTGTCTCCAGGAGAGTTCATCTCGAGCTCCCACGGGTGAGTGTCTGCCAAGGGTAGGGGTGCTGAGGGGGCTCCGCATCCACATAATGCTACTCTGTGGTCTCAAAATCAGGAGGTAATTACCTTCGATTCACCTCTTTTTTTTTTTTTTTTTTTTTTTTGTAACCTTCACTGGGGAGAATTTATAGTTTTGTGGTGTTGTCTGATGCATCTGTAGTTTGTTAAATATGGGACAGCATCATTAAATGGATTCAATTGATCATTTCTCCATGGCCCCACAATAGCCTGCAGGGGCTGTGGGGGTTGACTGTAACAACAGGCGCCTGTTGCGGGTGCAGCGACTGCCGGGTAGGGTGGGCTCACTTCAGCAGCCTTAAACTTGGTAGTTGTAAGCATCGCTGACGGTCCGTCCCTAGCACGGTCCAAGTGATCCACCTGCACCCTTTGCCTGGATATCCTTGGAGACGGGCATGTTCGGAGAGCGAAGGACTGCATTTGTTGTAATGCTTTGTATGAAACTAATGAGCTATTTTGCATAAAAGGTACAAATAAATACTCCTATAGCGCTTGCAGTAGTTATGTATTTCTTGTAAATGAACTCATAATTATCCGTACTCTCTTTTGCTTTGTAGGGTCGCTGCCTTTGATGGTGAGCAGAAAGTCATCTTACAATGAGTTACTGGAGTCTGGATAAGAAAAGCTGTCTGCAGTACTGCAGGCACTTCTTGGTGGACAATGGTGTATTTCACGGTAAGTTACAGGTTATGGTCTATTTTTGGCTTCTTCTGTTTCCTACTGTCAGATGTCACTGACGTTTCCCAGCGGTGTCTGTGTGTGGCGATGGTAACGCTCCTCTCGGGGCCAATTAGCAGTCGGTCCTGCACAAGCCTCGCTTCGCCCGTGCCTTTACCGTCCGGTACGGCGGCTCAGAGCGGGTGCCGAGGCCGGGCTGGCTACGGCGTGCTGCCGCGGCGGCTCCTCGGGCGGGGTGCCCGGCGCTGCCGCCGCCCCGGTGGTGCGGTGGTGGCGGGGCGGGGGGGGGCCACGGAGACGGGCTGGCCGCCGGCGGCGCCGCGCGGGCCCGCCAGGGGGCGCTCCCGGACCGGTGCTGCCGGTGCTCGGCCCCTCCTCCGCCCACACCGGCCGCGGCTCCGGGCAGGCAGAGGGGGGAAACCTCCTCCCCGTGGTTTGGTTTGTGAATGCATGCCTTCCCTTCCCCTTCGGGCGAGGCCAGCCCCACGCAGGTGCTCCTGGCAGGGAAACAGCTCAAGCAGTCACTAAAGCATTAAAGCCTGGAGAAGGGAAGAGCAGCAGTTGGAGCATAGGCGGTGGGCAGAGTTGCTCTGGGTGTAGGTGGTGATTGTATTTTGGAGTGAAATGGATTAGTTGTGTTCCCATGGTCTGGCACTGCCTTACGCTTAAATATTTTTTACGGAGGCATTTCTAGAACTGCTCCAGTGAAACCTGCAGGTATGCATCCTTTGTGCTCCTAGCGAGGAGGAATTGAAAGTGTCAGGAAGAGCTCGATTTCCAAGTATTGGTCAGACATTTGTGCAAAATAGATGCCTAATAGTGATCCCTAATTAGTCCCCTATCAACCCCTCATCTTAGTCTCTTGCCATTACAGATTATGTGCTATGATTGTTCAGTTGTTGAAGTATCCTTCCAATAACAAAGTTGGGAAATACTCTGAAGACATTTTGATATAAAATACTTCCTTTTCAGACCTCTTTTTGTATGCTTAAAACTTGATATATCAACTTAACTAGAGAGCCTGTGCATTCCCTATGTAGGTTTCTCTCCCTTTGCTAAGTTGCTTTACCCTTGGGCACGGGGTAAGGAGCAGTGCTGAGCCCAGCCTGTGCTCCTGCAGTGGGTGAGGGACCACCAGGATTCAGGAGCTATCCCTGCTTGGAATAGACTCCTGCAGGTCTAGTCTAACAAGACAGCTGGACCCCTACCTGTTCTGCTGGGGGAGTGACTTCCTAATGCTGTTTCTGAGAGACACAAATTTTGTATTCCTTCTTCCCTTTGAGGTCAGTGATTAAAAACTGTCACTTCAGGGCAGATTTATGGCAGTATTAATAACAGCAGCATGGAATGCCTATAAATTAAAGACAGAAATACTATTCTTTTTCACAAGCAAAGGTAATTTTTTTTCCTTAAAGAACCTACATCTCTGTTTTCACTGTGTTTGTCAGGAAGCTGGGGAAGGCTGCAGCTCACAGAACGACAATGCAACCCACTGTAAACCAAACTGTATCTGCATTTCTGTCACTGTGGTTATGTCACCATTGATGAAGCTAATGGTTTAGTGGGAGAATTAATCGTTTGTCAATTTGTGCATCTTCTTAACGAAAGCCTATTCAGAGATAACACCATTTTCCTCTGTACTGCTTTTTTCTTGCCCATAGGCACTGCTAGTTCTATTTGGGACACCAGAAGAATGTTAATAACTTTTCTGTAAGTCAGTCTGACAATGGCATTGTCATATTAATTCATCTGTGTGCTACATTTGCGACAAGCGTTACAGGGAAGATGGTTCACAAATCTGTCATTGGTGAACCTGTCATCTCCAGGCAGAACTGTTCTGCTTCTCAGATGAAACTGAGGTTCATTCCTGGGATTTATCAGGCCACTGCTGCAGTCCCACTGATTTTGGTGGGATCATGTTCCTTCTGAGTTGTCTTTGACATTGTGGAAGGAGAGATTTGTCTCCCAGATGTCTTCACCCAGGTCCCCCTTCACTGAGTCTGAGCAGTCTTGCAGTGTTTTGGTAAATGCCCGTTAATCACAATTCTCTCCAGGCAACAGTCTGCTCTCTAGCATGAGTGTATAACCGGAGCAGCTACCTTTGGGATGTGTATTTGCAGTTTTGCTGTTCCAGATCAAGTGGAAGAAAAGTCTGATCCATACTCTGTGACTTGAGGTGGTGTTTTATTGTAGAACAGCACGTCTTTATCCTGCTAATGGCGCGAAGGCTGGATAATGATCCATTAGTGCGTAGTCCAGTAATCCATGAACAGTTATTGAGTGATGAGTCTGCAAAGTGATAATCGTCTAAAGTAGAAGACAAAATTAGCAGGAATCATAGACCAGAAAGATTCTATGGCTTAATTTATTTGACTTTCATTCATGACCAGACAGGATTAATTATTTTTCCCCTGACAGAATCCTTCAGGGCTTCCCATTTGTCTCTTCAACCTAAGCAAGACACTGCAGTGACAGCTACTTTCACTCTGAGTATATGGAGGGAGCTGAAGTCCCTGCTGGACAGTGAGAGAGGTGGCAGTTCCCAACAGCATGACGTAAGGAGATGTGTGCATGTCCCCAGGAATTAGCATGTTGCTCCTGATGCTTGAGAGAAGTTGCTTTCCTGTGGGACTGTGCTGATGTAGATAAAAGGGTTGATGGAGCTTTTTAAGGATTTGCTTTTTGTCAGTGAGCCTTCTGATCCTGTAGGTCCTGACAAAGGGCAGTGGGATGGGTGGGGGCGAGCGGGCTGGGTGCTCGCCCCTGTTCCTGATGGCAGCTTTGTGGTTAAGATTGACCCATCCTCCTTGCCTCCCTCAGACAGACCAAGAGCGACCAAGCAGTGAACTTTGGGCTTTGTGTGACTTAGCAAGTGCCAAGGTACTCAATTGGGACTTACCTGTGCCTGAGACCATGTTTTCTCCAGTAGACATAAATAAATTGTACTTGTTTAAAACTTTTTTTACACTACTGAGAAATTATGAAAGAAATTCTGATGTGAACTCTATGTGGGAAGGTACTATTAGCAGGGAAGGTACTGTGATCCAACCCCTTGTGATTTGCTGACATTTCAGTGTTTGGGTTGTATGTGTCCAGCTGTAGTGTCTATTAATTCTGATTTACACAGTGTTTTCATGATTTTTTTGTAGTTATTACTATTATAGTTTCATATTCTGACATTGAGAGCATGGCTCTTCAGGGAGCAAGCACACAGAGAGGTTGATTAGCTTATTTTTCTACATTTTTTGAATGCTAATATTCTGTAATTGTTAAACAGAAAGAAGCTGCGACGTGTTTAGCAAATAGCTGATTTTGTCTCAACAATTCTGAAAGTGGCTGTTCATACTTATTAGAGTCAGTTACTTATGCCAATTATCTTTTCTTCTTAAGTTCCCTCAGAAATACAAACCTTTTGTTTAAATTGTATTTCCATAATTGTAATTAATTCTCTCTCTTAGTTTCTAATTTTATCTTCTGGCCTCTCCACTTCTTTCCAGATGTGTGTCAATAGGGACTTGACCGCTATTGGTAGGATGTCACATTAATTCAGTTTTGCTCGTATTATCTAAACTGCACTCTTTTGTTCAGAGCAATGGGCTAACTCAGTTGTATCAGGCTTGTCTGGAAGGCCACATTACAGTGGCACGGTTATTATCTGTAATTGAACCTGTAATCTGGAATAACAGTTGCACCTCAGGTGCAAGCCAGCCAGATAAAAATATCCCACTGCATCAGTTGGTGTTCTTAAAAACCATAGGAACATCTTTCTCTGTAGAGACTTCAGGACTGGAAGTGTTTACAGAGACACACAATATGAACTTTGCTCAACTGTGTTCATCTCTGGTGTTTCCTTCGTACCCTTCTGGGACCTGCATTGCTTTAAGAACCTGAATAGATGGTATTCCGTTTGTTCACCTCCAGCTGAGGTGTTTAAATGCAAGACACTCTTGTGGACTGCGTAAATAAGAATGCTGAAGCTCTGTGTTTATTTGGAGTAGTTTAAAGATCGTGTTTTGTGTTCAACCAACCAACCAACCAAAACAACCCCCCAAAAAAACAGCCAAAGGGAAAAAAAAACCCAACTTAGAGCAGAAACATCCAAATGACACTGCAGCACTGCAGGTATCATGGTGCCTCTGTGTGAATGTCAAAGAACCTCACTTAGGAGACAACCAGTGAATGCTTCTGCTCCAATGTCGGAGACCATCAGCTGCAAAGGAGAAAGTGGTGGAGACAAAGCATAGGAGATATGTCAACAGGAGGACAGCACCTTGCTTGTGTGATGCGTTAGTTGAAGGCAGATGCAATTTTGAGTGATGTGGAGTAAGAGGGAGGTGCTAGTGCTGTGAGGCCCAGCCTAATGCAGTTCTGGTCAGCAGTATTCGAGCAAGGAGAGCTCGGGAACAGGCAGAGAAAAGGACTGCAGAAGTAGAGATGAGATGAATCTGGTTTGTTTAGCTTGGAAAATCAAAGATTGAGAGGGGGTATGACTGCTGACTCTAAATGCATTGCAAAGGGAAAGCTCAGGGAAGAAAAGGCTTATTTGAACTGATGGGGAAAGTTGGCACAAGAGCAAACTGAAAATTGTCCATGAATACATAAATAGATACAGGAAAAACTAACGTACTTTGAGGTGGAGATTGGTAAGTTTTGGAAAAATTGTTAAAGCATCCTATCTGTGCTCTTGCTGTGAAGTTGTAAATGTAATTAGTAGCAAGCAATATATTGACTAATGTGAATATAAGGCTGGAGAACTATTTAAGTGGTCTGAATTCAATTCCTGTGTACAGTGAAAAGCAAGTACAAACAGCAGTTCTTCCATTCCATTCTGGAAAATGCTGCTATACACAGATCACGCTGCTCTCTACCACATTATAATGATGCTTTGAGACACTTGCATGTTGTTAGGCAAGAAGAAGTATTGATAAACAACTGTGTGCCTTTCCATTCATGGGTTGTCTTTGAGTAATGACTGAACATTCATAGGTGTAATGCTGAAGTACTATATGCATCAAAATTGCCTAAGGATTTATCATAATTTTATAATTTTATTAGGAAAAGCTGCTAATAGCTGCATTTGCAGGATATTAAAATTCTTATCTGTTTATGTATGAAATTTTTGGTTACAGAAGTGGAGATTGCTGCTGTGTCTTGCGGTCTAGGCAGTCTTATCTGCCTAGAAGCAAAAATGTCAGTTTTCTTCATTAACAGCAAGATACAGCACAGTGTGTGCACACAGAGAATAACAAACTGAAGACAGATCTGGGTTTAAGCTATTTTAGCAGTTTCTGTAGAATAGAGCAGATAAGCAATTATAATGTTTGCAATAGCCTTGAGGACTTGATGGACCCACTTTCTTTTCCTTCCTGTTGCAAACTGCCAAAATACAAAGTACATCATGCCTCTAGGCTTGGAAAAAGATTTTTTTTAATTTTCTCAGGTTTTTCAAGCATATTTTGTTTGTTAGCTGGCAATAACAATGTAGGAATGGCTGTATTGTCAGACCAAACATCCATCTACTTTGCTAGCAGATGTTTGGGGCTAAAAGTATAAAGGGGAAAAATCCCCAGTGTGTATGTAATAACCCTTCCTGTGGCACATGCTCCCAGTGCCTGCTGGTCAGCAATGGAGGTACTTCCCCGGCCAGAAGATGCATCTAGATAATTGCATTTATTAACTTTACATCTGATAAGTTTTTTTTTTTCTTGAAGTTTTTTTAAAATGCCCTCACGCTTGTGACCATCTGTGGGAATTAACTCCAGAATTTATGTTGGTTGGTGTAAACCTTCTGCTTGAAGGGAAACGGTAATTTCATGCAACCTTGCCACATTCAGACTGTAATGGATGGAGCAGATTTGATTACTTCACCTTTGAAACCATTAACTAGATGTACTGAACCGAGGGCCAAGCCTGTAAAGTAGACAGGTACTTAAGTCGTGTTAGGCATTTTGGTAGCTTTGAAGGTCTGCCTTGTAACGTCTTACTGAGGAAATGGATGGAGAACATTGTGGCGATAACACTTTCTTTTGCCCCTGGGAAAGGAAAAGCGGCAAGAACGGGAACTCCATTCTAGACTTCAATATTGAGGTCCCGAGCCACTGCAGTGCAGCTTTGGTACAGTGCTACCGTGAATATCGGTACTTCCGCTTACTTCAAATGGCACTTTGAGATAGGCCACTCAAACATTTGTCTCGTGCTGACACTAAGCAAACAATATTTTTCAGTACTTATTTTGCCATCTGACAATGTGCCAATCTGACCTGTCTGTCCCAGCCACCAGTGAACTGGCAGGGGAAATTGCTGACTGCTGATCTGAATTCCTGCGTGTGCTCTTAGTCTCTTTTTTCAGGAATATCCAGCTCATCTTTCAAACGGTTCTTCCACATTGCCTGCTTGTATACATCCCAAGCTGAGGGGGGGAGAGAGATGTAGTCCAAGGCAATTGCTTATTTTGAGAGATCATCTCAAAGATTTCCCAAATGTAATGGATGCAATTGTGCACCGCCTTTATTAGGTGAACACCTACTGCTGTTACACAACTGGTTTTGGACAGCTTCACAAGAGATTGCTTATGGCAGGTGTTATTGCAGTGTTTTTCCATTCATTTCAGTCTGAGAAGCTGAGCTTTTGTGCAAGTTCTTGCAGGATTTTTTTTTTTTTGCTTCAGTGATCCTGAACTTTTGTGCCCAATGAATGGGAACATAAAATGCATTATGTTTTACTTTTTATACAGTAAAACGGTCTATTTTGGTTATTAGAGCACAAGAGTTTTGGGGGAATAATAGTAAATCTTTGTTGAATTGCATGTATATGTTAGGCTTGATGTTTGCTGATGGGCAATGCTTTATAATTAGCTCTGCTGAAGCTTCTTGCAAGCCCTGTGCTTGAGGCTAAGTGCTAAAGATGCCAGATGTAGACTGCAGAATTCAGGCTTATATCTTAATAGTTGGCTTCAATTTAAGTTTTATAATGATGTTTGGGAAAGCAGGACAAGTTAATAGTGCAGTAATTTATATATTTTGGTTTATATTCTGATTTACGTAGCAAAATATCCACAATTCATTCCTTGAGACAACCAGATGTAACTGAAAATGTATATGCAAGAAGGGCATTAAAGAACTTAGTTATTAAAGTTCACATAGGTTAAAAAAGTGCCTAAAATGCCTGAAGAAACTGTCTCTCGGTGCTTTGTTGAATGTGTAACTACCTTTAAGAACACTGTGTTGAGATGCATCCTTTGGTGAAAGGAGGAGTTTCATGTGTGGGATCTGTCTTGAGCCAGTGTATCAGGTGATGGAGTCCTAATGCCAAGTGTTTTTTCCCTTCCATCTTTGTATATTTGTCATCTTTCCAAAGAACCATATCTTCATTAATGACAAATGAGTAGAATTTATAAAAGCTTTAATCTAATAAAAATGGCAAGTTTTTCATGCAGCTAATATAAAGTTTTATTCATTGCTAGCTGACTTTCCACGAGGAGATTGTATTACAGTTTAGGTCTAAGATTAAATTTGGATGATGAATATGAAGATGATGTTATCTTCTTATTTCATTATCTATTTACTGTAAGAAGTTCCCTAATCAGCTTTTCTTGCTCTTTAGCAGAATTAGTCTTTGTACCAGTTTCCAGCTATTTTGACAGTGAAAAAGGAAAAACTGATGAGCCAGAAAATGAATATTCTTCTGATGCTGTAATTTCAAAACTATTAGTTAAATCATATGCTCATTTATTGGAAAATTAATATTTTGCAGTAGAACTTGCACTGTCATGTGTCTGTCCAGTAATCTAAGCCTTGTGAGGTACGGTTTTTAGTGCTCAAAAATTGGGCTTCCATTTTTGGCAAAGGCTGTTTTTAGTAATAAATTTTCTTTAATTGTGAATGGGGATGCGGCAGCTGCCTAGTGCCACGGGCAGTTTCAGGTGCTGCCAGGCTGTGGGGAGGGAGGGTGGTCTCCTGCGTCTCCGGGTGCGGGCAGCGCTGCACCACAGCCAGTTTTCCAGCAGATACCTTGGACCACGGCCACTCAGCCCTGCCAAGCACAGGGCTGTCGGCTCTCGAAGTGGGCCTCTGCGTGAGCTCGTGTGGGTACAGCCCTGCACGGCCTCTCCGCGTCCCGTCCAACCTATAGCAGCAAGCATGAGGCAGGATTTTTACCCTGGAATTACTGGTTCAGGTTTACGTGGCATACATGTATGTTCTGTGCTTTTCAAGGGAGTTTTTAGCTGATTTTGTAGCCCAACAGACTTGAGTTGCCTGAGGAGGAGAGGCCTGAGCATAGCGATTCCCACAGCTGTCCATCTGCCCTGTTGGTCATCCATTTTGCTATGGGAATATCTGCTGGTTATCCCGTGGGCTATTCCCTCGCATGGATGAGCTGGGAGTACCTTGGTGGCAGGTTTACTCTATCTTTTCTTCCAGGGAGCTGAAAATATTGGCATTGGTTTGGCAGCTATACCCCAAGACAAGCCAGCACCATTTTGTCCCTCTGGCATTGCTTCTAGCACAAAACAGGACACATTTCCCTCATCTCAGCCAGAAGCTGTGAGCTGAAGTACAGTGTATTTTAAATGAAAACATACCTAACTATGTACATAGAAGAGAAGAAGTACAGTTTGCAGATATTACAAGAAAGCTTTAAATCCCCTTTTTAAATGAAATGACAGGGATAGTGCTTTGACACTGTCTCCTTTGTACCTGGAGATACTTGCTGTCTTATCGCAAAATAATTCCAGTGGTTTAATGACAGAACTTGTTTTTGAACAGCAAATTAAGACGACTGGAAAATACTATTAACCTGGGGGAGATGGATTTTGAGTGAATGAACATCTTTTTAATAAATTGCAGTGCTTTTGTAGCTGAGATTGTCAAAAGCTATTGGTGAGGTGAAGCTTGGAGGATGGTTCATGTGTTTCTTGAAACCAGCTTAAAAAGCTGAAAAAACCCAGACTTTTAAGCATGCAAGGCATTGGCAAAGGTCTCCCAAGGAAGGGTTTATGGGGCAGAAAACCTAAGTAGGAAAAACAGGCATACAAGTGAGTCTGTTACCTTTCCTGCCAAACCTTATGTTGGGATTGTGCGATACGTATGAAACAGTAGGGGCTGTTGAAAATATGTGCTGTTGTCTTACGGTGATCATTGATGTTAATCAAATACAGGTAACAGAATACCAATTCTATGTTGGGAAAGCTTACTTGTCATCATCAGCTCTGAGACTTTGATAGAACTTTGTGTGCTGTGGCTCCGCAGAGCACTCCAAGCAGGAGCGCTGTGATCCCCCTGAGAACAGGGGATGTATGTGAAAGCGAAGCAAACTGCAAAGATGTGAGGGTTGCTCGGCCACCGCTTAAATAAGATGTAAGTGCAATGTCAGATGGTATAAAGTGAACTAGTTGCCTTTTGACTTTTCCCTTTGCAGACAGTCAAACTTTAATGTAGTACGTCTTCAAGGACACACCGCTTTCAGGCTTGACTCTGACAGGGCTAGGGATTGGATGCAAAACCTGGCTTGTCAGTGAAGAGTTGTTATGGTGATTTTTTTTTTTTTTTGGAAGTTGAGTAAACCTACAAGTACTTTCATACCGTTTGGCATATGTCTCCTGAATGACATAGAAGTCTTCATTTGTTTGCTGTCATGTTCTTGCTAACCCATATAGCATGCTCTAATTTCTAAAGCCATATAGCATTTAAGTACTTCTGTTTTTAAAATGAACTTTATTTTGAAGACAAAATAATACGGAATGTATTAATGATTGGGCACGGTTTCTTACAGAGAAGCTTTGGTGTTAAAGATGCTTGTGTACAGCTCCTCTCATAATTAATAGAATGATAGAAGTATGGAGTAATTTGCACTTAACACATTAACAAGTGCAATCTGATATATCAATAATTAAACTATAGAGTGGTGACAGTTTATTTTTTTGTTGCTGAATTTATTTTTTGTTGTTGAATAACACATCAATTCATTTGAATGTAAATGCATTGATAACTATCTAGAGGCTTCAGAGTGATGACTTTATCCGTTAATCTTGTGAACTGAGATGTGAACCAGTGGTGGGGTAATGATGTTGCTGTTCCATTTCCCTTGTTGTAACTGAGAATGAGTGACACTTCTCTTTGCAGAGCGTGACATCTGCCATGTCCTACCATCCTCAGCTGAAAGTTTGATTAGAAGCACAAACTTCGAGTGCAGCCAAGAATGATCCTACAGTGGGTTTGGGGGGGTTGTTTCATTTTATAGATTGCTAGATGTAGTCAACATATATCTTAGTGTTCTGCAATCTATCGTGACATGTGGTGACTGTGGGAAGTCTTACTATTGGTGTTAGCAACAGCTAAGAAATAATGATTTCTCAGTAAGTAAAATGTGTCAGCTCTACTTATATCTTGTCTCCCATCTCACTCAAGTTCTACAGGCATGTAGAACTATGGGACTTTTTTGTTGGGTTTTTTTCCTCCTTTCAGTTACACTGTCTATTGTGTAACTTTTTCCTAGCATGCACTAGACAAATTCTGTCCTCTTTTATTGCTGTCACAATCTTTGAGAATACAGCTAGGTATTCCTTTGGTGCACTGATGTAAATGTCACTGTGTAAAAGCCAGCTGAATAGTGAAACAATTAGAAAATGCAGTAAGTCGAAGATGTGAAGCGTTATATATGGAGCCTACTTTATTCTTGCCATGCATTCCAGCACTGTGTCCCCTTGGGCTCCATCATAAGTAAATGCAATTTATGCAAGTCTGAATATTTCTGCCCATTGTTCCACGCGGACTATAAACCTACTAATTTCAGTAGCATTGAGTTGGCTTAAACAAGCACAGTATTTAGCCAGTAGCATGGTAATTTTTTATAGCTACTGGGAGACTTAGTGCTCAGCATCTCATAGGAGACTACTTGTTCTTACGAAATCAAATGCTCAGTGATGCACAGACTAAACCATTTGCATGCTTTGTGCTCTAACTGGCCTGATTTTGCAGAACGGCTGTTTTGCTTCAAGTTAGTCACAGAGGCAGGAGGAGGGGGCACAAAACCTGGGGAAAAGGAGTGCAGTCCACAGAGGTTCTCTCTTTCTGCCTCGCAGAATCCTGTGGCTGCAAATGCTGGGAGTCACTTTGGAGTGAGGGTGGTTTTTCTCTTCTGCATTCAGCCTGTGTCACTCTCCCATTCTTTAACTGAAGTATGGTAATCCATTCCTGACCAGCCTTCCTAGGTACCAGCAGGATTTCCTTGTGCTTGCCTGTAGAGCTCTTCTTCCCAGGCGTTACGGACGCTTTATGCCTGGAGCATCTTAATCACTGTGCTATGCTTGCATGTCTCATACCAAAAGTAGTCGCTGCTCCTGCATTCCCACAGCAGCAGCAGCAGCACAGAGCAGATGCTTCCAGCTTCATTCTCCGGCTGTGCTTTTCGGTTTTGAAGAAAGTTGCCTAGTATTGTCTCTGGATTTGTGCTTTCCTGTCTTTGTGTTATGGATCACGAAGATTTCGTCGTTCCTCGTAAAGAGCAGTGCTGGCAATGTTCTCCTGTACTTCTAAGGATTGCTTTCCAAATGTTTTGGTTCTGGAAACATGAAGATTAAACTGAGGCTTTCCTACAGTGAGAATTTCCATTCTACTTGCCAATAATGCATGAGTTACAAATTTAATGGCAGACCTTGAAGTATATAAAAATTTAAGTCCAGAAAAAGGTAAGGATATTTGAGTTTGGAATTACTGTAGGAAGAGCTCATAATGTTTCTGGAAGTGCTTATAGAAAAATCAGGTAACTTTATCCTTGTGATTGGTAAGTTACATACAATATTTATGTGGACATTATTAGTATGAAAAATATATGTATGTATATATATATATTCCTGAATATTTAAGAGGAAAACTTGGTATTTTTGTATTGACTTGAAAGTACATTTCTCCATGAAAACATGTGGATTGTATGTGAGATACTGCTTCTAAGATATGGACAAACTGCACTTGTGTGTTATCTTAAATTATTACAAATGTATTTGCCTTTAAAAAAAAACATTCTTGACCTTTTCATCTATTGGTCATTTTGCTGTGGCATAGCCTTCTATGGAAAAGAGTTTCTGTTTGTTTTTTTTTTTTTATAGTAGCACTTATAAATAGTATAGTACATATGAAAATGATGTGTAAAATTCTGATCAAACAGCATTGGATGAGAAAGATGTGTCTTTTCAAGAATTGTAGGAGGATGATACAAAAAAGGAAGACATCTTGAATAACTTTCTTCAGTAACTTGTAGTTTATAATGTCTGATTTTGTTTGATTTAAGTCAGTGCTGGATGGAAAGTGGTAATTAGTTTAAGCCTCTAAGTGGGTAGAGAGTAAATGCTGTAGAGAGGAGAAATCATGGTAGATAAAGTTTATTTTTGTATTTTGCTCATCCTTAATGATGATGTGTTATGTGCTTTTAAAGAAAAAAACTTACAAAATACATTTAGCAAAGAGCTGGTTTGTCAAAATTGGGTAGTTCAGAAGATATTTTCTAACAAGATTATCTATAATTTAAGAACAAACTAATCTAAAATAAAGCCACCAAAAGTCATGGGTCGTACTTTGAAATATCATTTTGCCCACTATGAAGCATGTTCAGAAAATTTAAGGGCAGTGTTGGGGGTTGACATATACTGATTTTTTTTTTTCTTTGTATTTAGCATGGATGATTCTATTTGGTGAATATTTTTTTAACTAGGGAAGGTTACTGGAAATAGACACAGCTATTGTATAAGAAATTGAGACTATTTTAAGAAAAATTTGGAGTTTTTTGTATATCGTCTCAGTGAATGGCCTCCTATGTCGGAGTTGGTATACTACAGTTCCAAACGCTGTATTTTTATTTTGGAGGTTTCAGTTACACAAAACTCTATATTAAGCTTTGATGCATATAGTTAGGTAAAGGAGACCAGGTGTTACTCCATCTGCTTTCTGAGAAGCAGAAGGTAATGGATATGTGCCCATTTAATAATTTACACAAGATAGATTATTTGAAGGGGGTTTTTGGAACAGTCCTAGGAGAAAAGCATCAGGTTTAATTTTTGAAGCTCGTGTAAATGTGTGTGTATGTGTAGATAAACACATTTCATACCAAACTACTCAGTGGATGGTGAACTTCTGAGTTAATTTTGCAGTCCCTTTTCCTTAGCCAGATATAATAGCAGCTGCCAAATTTCTGTTAATCTTTTTCAGTTAGTAGCACTACCATGTCTCTGTCCGGTGGAGGCGGTTAAAGGATGCAGAAGCAACAAGTACAATGCGGTGTCCTTTGTGTTCAGGTTTGGCCGCTTTGGTGGCGTTGTAGCAGTGCGTGTGGGGGCACGGCTGGGCTCCCGAGGTGCTCCCCGCACGCAGGAGGGCTGACACAGCACTGCGCAAGCGTAGGCTCTGGATGTCGTGTTTTGTAGGCATGAATATATTCACGTGCTTGGATGGTGGAAGAAGGCTGAGTGCCTGATCTTCCCCTTATTCAGGCTGGTGATTACTTAGGCCTGCCAGCACCGATACTGATAACAGCAGGATCACACCCCTCGCACAATTTATGCACATAAGAGTGCTCGTATGATAGCGCCTGGATAAAGGGATAAGTGAACAGGCGGGTACCGTGTGTGCCGTCGCTGGCTGACCGTCTGTCTTGGCTCCGCAATGAGCGCTTGCAGGAAGCAGCAGCTCCGCGCCTGTCAGCGGTTTGGCTGTAAGTTTGTACGCGACTGCTAACCACTGTGAATGGGAAACGCGCTTGTGCTCAAAGAGGTGTTGGCAGTGGGACGTTAGCGGGCATGGCACGGGAGGAGCGTTACAGGCTTCCCTTGGTTATGGGTCTGGGTCTTAGGCTGATGGGTCATGGTACGTAGTAGTTACCTTATTGTTGCTGCCTTAGCAGAACACTGGGGTTGCAGTTGGTACAGCTAAGCAGAGAAACAGCAGTGAACTACATCGCATTTCATTCACAGGAGCTATCGCAGCAGCCATTAAGGTCATTATTAGTCCTTCTTTGGGACTCTTGTATCTTTACATCTATCCAAGCACCTGTAAAACAAGTATTGAGTATAGACGCTGGAATAGTAAGTAATGTGTATCAGGAATTAGCTCAGAACGGCATACTGTTCTGAGTGGATATTGAAGGCATCAACCTCCTCCTATGAAGAACTTGGTTTTCCACAGATTTAATTCCAATAATAGCTTTAATTTATCACAGCATTAGATGCACGCACAATAAATTAGTATATGTACATAGCAGCTTTGAAAGGTTTAAAGCCTCTGGGTTGTTTGGTATGTTCCGAGGATGTTACCCTGCGTGAAGTGAAACGCCTCACCTGCCAGCCTGAAAGGAGTGTCGCTGCGCTGGGGCACTGTGCAGTGCCGGGTCCCTTCCCTGGCACCGGTGAGGTTTCAGAAGATGCTGGAGCTGGATGCTGAATGCTGATGGCTCCGAGAGAGGTATCTAATCTGCTTCTGCAGAGCCAAGGGTGCGGTAGACCAACTAGTAACTAGGTTATATGCTTGTTAACTACTCTGTATTCTTTTGTTTTTGTGCTTATGAATTAAATATACTCTTGTTTCAATAAATATATAGAACACTGTCATCGTGTGAAACTGCAAAGGTTCTTAGAGTTTTCTGAAGAACAGTGCCTTTCTGATACAATGTGGCATAAACTTAAAACTGTTAAAGTAACTCTTTCACTGCTTTGATGAAGACTAAAGTGGCCAAATGCTATACTGGGATCAACATTAGTGGTGTCAGTGTTGTGGAATGCAGTAGCTTAGTGAACCAATGGTTGGTGAAGGGAGCTTGCTGCAAGAAAAGTTTACAGCTTTTTCCAGTACTGAACTTATCTGCAAGAAGAAATGTGTGTGCTTATTTTTCCTCTTTACCATACATTTTGAAGTAGTCACTTAAGAAGCTCATGTCTTAGAGGACAGCCTGTTAGTATGCAGGCAGCATTTTGTGCGGGTGTGTGTGCTTCTTAGATGACTGAAATTGAAGTTATGGGAAACCATAAGCTGGCTTTCTTTGTGGCATTACAGGAAACCCAGCAGTAGGTGAGGAAGTTTGTGCCTGTTCTCTGTCACATTACTGGTATCCTCAGCAGTACAACAGATAACTGATTTGGAGACATTTTCACATGTTACCAATAGAAACATTGATCAGCATGAGACTCAGATGCACAAAACATTATTATTTTCGGTAATAAAATTACTTTGGTGTTTGAGACTCAGTTCATTGTTTGTCCACAGATGACTCACTGTTGGTGACTTGCACCAAGGTAATTTGAGAATAGAATAGATAAACATGTTTCTTTAGCAAAGTGACTGTTTCTGAGGAGTGTGAATAAATTAGTTCATATCATCAGTTGCACTGTAGTCTTCATTACTTTTAAAGGTTAATTAACTCCACCTTCAGTTCTTCTCTGCTTTTTCCCTTCCTACTTACTAATCGAGCCCCAGATGTGGATTTATGTGGCAGCCTGAAGGGGAAGCAATGCTCCCTCCAGCCCAGCTGCTCTCACAGCCCAGTGTGATGAGTGTGCTCCAGGTCCTGGGGACTGGATCCCCCTTCCACCAACTTCATCCTGGAGTTACAGCTGCTCTTGTGCCCTGTGATTTATTCCCCTCACCAGGCTGTGATGCTGTACAGGTGCCAAGATTGCTGTGACATATTGCTGTTTGCTGATAAATTTGCAGACATCAGAATTCACTGTTTGTGCTGAAGCTGGGACGGTTTATCCTCTGCACATCTCCTGCGTGGGGACAGGAGCAAGCTTTATACAGGGTATTCTCGTGGGGTTTTTCTATTTTTTGTTTTGTTGGAGAAGTAAGGCAGGAGTAGGATATAAAAGAATGGCATATCTTTTTGGAGGGGTGAGGGGATCTGACCCAGCTCAATATATTGCGGTGGGAATTGTATTTCATTGAAGTCCTGGGTAGTACGTAAAGGATCGAGGAACAGGGATGACATTTAATGCCGTACAGCAGAGGCAGGGTTAGAACAACCATGCTTGGTTCTCGGGCGTATGATCCTTCTTTATGTAGTTACTGGTTTTTACAGGGCAGATGTGGGATTCTGGAAAAGAGCTTGTGGCTTACTGTTTTCCACTGTGGCCTCCGCATCCAGAGGCATAGCTCCTGGGTTGCATTTTGGGCTGTTCTTTATCGGTTGCTGTGAGGCCTCAGAGGAGGTGCTCCTGTTGGTGAGGAGTGTGCACAGGTGACTCAGCTGAGCTCTTTTGAGTGAGTTACTGCCATCCTTTCTGGTACCTGAGCAAAAGCTTGCCTAGCAAATGGGAGACGCTAGGGTTTCCTTTGGAGACATGGCCACAGATCCACAAAACGATGTCTCCTGTTCCTTGCGAATGGTTATGGCAGCGTGAGGCTGCTGCCCAAGAAGCCAAATGCCTCTCTGCCCTTTGCTTGTCGTGAAACTTGCTACTGAGGCTGTCACAACAACACGTACAGACCTGTCCACTCATCCTCCTTGTTGGCAGGTGTAGTGGAAACTATCTTCCTCTGTTTCTCCCTGTCTGCTGCTGCTTCCACTTGCTCTGTAGTGTCGTAATCAATTGCTATGCCCTCCCTGCTTGAGGGATCCTCATGCAGTAATGAGGGTTAGGATGTGCAAATGTGTTAGTTGTGTTTCCTTAATAAATCTATGTTTCTTGTTCACTCTAATGATGTGACAATGTGTTTTGGCAGTTGGCCATGCCTGTGGTTAAATGATTGTGCTTTTCAGTGTTGATAAAGAGATAATTCCATAGTCTTAATGGAAAACTTATAGTCCTCAGTCATGCTGGGTTGCAGTGGCACCAGAGCTCTCAAAACGAGCAGCTTTGCAATCTGTTTCTGAAGGAAGAAGAGGAGATCTCAGAGATGTTTATTGTATTTCAGGAACCAGTAGCAATCACGTTCCCCTGTAAGTTGTCACACAGCTGGTCTCTTGGCTCTGTGTTGGCAGGCAGTGGCCTGTCGAAGGTGGTGCTTTATGGATAAGACTTAGAGCTGGGGTCCCGAAGCCTTGTGACCGCTCAGGCCCTCAGGATGCCTCAGCAGGGTAAGTGTGCAGCAAGACTGCAGGGAAGCTGGACCTGCTGAATGATCTGTTCATCAGCTGCTTTCCAAAGTGCTGCTTGAATGAAACCTGGGCTAATTTCTTGAAGATAATAATTAGGAGTCTGAGCTAGCAGAAGGAAGGTATCCTTGAGCAGAGGTGGAAAACATGCATTATTCATTGTATCTGGGGGCTGCTCTCTCAGATTTCAGTTGCTGTACTGAAGTGTAGATCTCAAAAAGGGGATCATAGGCCCTGTAAATAAGGCAGTGTCCTAGCAAGTAATTTTCTGCATTGCACAGTACTCTGTAGAAGATAGTCTCACTGTAGGGACAAGATTTATGAATAAGGATGATTAAAACTCTTTTGGGATTATATTGTCATGCCAGGTCTTTGTTTTGATGATGCTTGTTCCTTTCTGATCCCTAAGTGCAAAAGAGGAGGGGGCCTCAGTCTGGGAAAGGACTCTGGGTGCTCCCATGGGAAGAATAATTAATTATTGTCAAGAATCCAATGTGGAGAAGGCATACAGCAAAAATTTTTCACTTGTAATATGAAAATAAGAGGAGTTAAATTGATCATCCTAAAAGCATTAAGCCAGCAATCTCAATATGGTAGGCTGAAACAGCAGTTACTATGAAATACCTATTACTCATAAATATAACTCCTGGGAATTACTGCTCCCAGGTTTTTTGGTTTTGTTTTGTTTTTGGTGGTGTGGGGTTTTTTTGTTTATTTGTTTTTGTTTTGTTTTGAAAAAAGATAACACCAGCCTGTTGCCAGACCTACAAAGAGTTAAAACTATGCTGATAGATTTTTTTTTCTCTGTGTGTGTGTGTGCGCACGCACACGCGCATGTGGTATATATTTTTTGTTCTTAAGCTTCACCCTTTTTTATTTGGTTATTATTTAGTGAATTTATAAGCATGAGTTGTTTTTCAGATTTAGTGATTTTTCATTGATTGTAGGCTATTCACAATTGTTTTGAGTAGTCACGGTTTGTGTTTTGCTGGTTACCCTACTTGTTTTGATTCTCTACCTTCTTGAGGGCTGAAATGAAATACCTGCACTGTTTTCAGCTGTCCTTGCAAGGACTAGCACCTGCCTTTGGTGTCTCTGCTGGTGTGTGTGACTTCCTCAAGGATTTCTTGAGATTTGCAGAAGTGTGAGAGATTGTCCATCTCATGTCCATGAACTTCACAGAGATTATGATTAAACCTGCTGAAGAAGCTTAATGTAAAATTCTGAGAGGGGTTGGAAGAGTTGCTGCAAAGCACATTAAAAACTGGCATAAAATATGAGATGTGGCTATTAAAAATAGTTGATTTACCCAACCTGCCTCTGTGGTCTCTGCTCTCCTGGGCTTTTTGGCTGTTACATAACAAAGCAGCAATCAACAATTTGATGACATTAGTGGTAAGCTGTGTGGTGTGCTGGATATTAGTGCCATTCTATGGGATTTAGATAAAATGTGCTCTCGGGGGGGATAGGGGTAGGGAGTAAATGGCTTTTTAATTGCATTAGCGTAAAGGCAAACTTACAGCACGCTCAGGATGTATAAATGGCTGCCAAGTAGGCTGATGAGAATAGTTCAGAAAAGTGAGAATGTTTTTTGTGATCACATCTAGAGTATCTTCACTACTTGGATTGTGATAGTTTAATTGCATACTATTGTCTAGTTCAGGGGCGTGTGTGCTTTTTTCTGTGCACATTTCTTCAGTGCCTGCTTCTGGGAATGTGCATCTACGTCACTGAAAAATGGACTCCAAGCTGGATCCAGATACATGATTCCAGTGATGGGAGCATGCTGTGACTCCTCTGTCACCCACCAACCATCTACTTTTTGTATAACAGCCTCACTCGGAGTTCGGTTTCTGGAATATTGGGGTTTTTAAATCTGAAAACTTGAAAGAATCACTACGATGGCATTTGGGAGTTTAAATAAAGTAAGATAAGCCATGCTTTCTGTAGTGAAGAGCAGTCACCCTAAGGTGAGGTGTAGGATCCTGTTCTGATTCTTGGGGTACTGCAGCACAGTGAATCACAGGAGATGTCTGCAGAAGTCCTGGCAATGCGTGTGGGTGGGAACAGCAAGTGGTGGTGGTAGTGGAGGGGTCTTTTGGTTTTTTCTTCTCTGAAGAGAGAAAAGAACAATATACCTGCAAAGTATACAGTAAAACCAAAAATACTGAATGTAGGGGAGAAGAGCTGATGTTGCAATTGAAAAAGTAACTTCTGCGTTTTATGGACTTCTTTTATCTCCTCCAGCTTAAAGTTGGCTTAATACAGCTTGCTGCATATAATTTAGAAACACAGTTTATATCCTCTTTCATAATTATACTTCTCATTGTTTGGGAATGCTCTTTATACCTTAGTTAACCTTTTGGTTTTTCAGATGGCTGTAACATTAAGTCCATAAAAGCAAGATATGAGACTAAATCTTTTTTCCTTTTGGTTGCACTTTGAAATATTAATTTCTTAACATATAGTAATGTAATGGGTAGAAATAAGAAAACTGTTTTTGTGGACAGCAGTAACAAATTTAAAAAAAATTGTTATTTTTTTTTTTTAAAGACAATCTGTCTCCCAACTTGAGTGGTGTAATCTTTATACTCAGTTGTAGGACACTCCTCCTAAAGCTATTAAATATATTCATGTCCTACTGTATTTTTAAGGGCCTACTGTATTAACTTACTAAGGGTTTGCTGTGAACACTTGAGCTGTTTGCATGTAGCAGTTGCATGCACTGCCCTTTGCCACAACAGGTTTTACTGGCTGTCCTGAAATTGAATTAATAACTCATTATTTAAAGACCTATGTACATTGTCTAATGGCTTTCTTGTACTATCTCATAGAAGCTGAAGGAAATGTGAGTGAGATTCTACTCAGGGTGAGCCGAGTGCCACTGTGGCAATAGGTTGCTGTGAGTAAACTTAGGACAAGTTTGGAAGTTATTTAGTTGAAACTTTGCATGTGCGTGCAACTTACTGCACAGGACCCACAGAGTAAAACCTATGGGGCCTTGAGCCTTTTTGTTATTGTTGTTGTTCAAATAGTTAACATCATCTCTTTTGAAGTAATGGCTCTTTGAAGGCAATGGTGGAAAAAATAATGTTTTTTTTAAAGTGAAATCCCACTGAAACTGGCTAAAAAAGTGAAATAAACCCCTGTTCACCTAAAACCTGTATTCCATCAAGGTTTTGCTGTAGGCTCTTGACAATAGAGAGTTTTGCCACTAATGGTTAGGTAATAATATTATCTTGAGTAACTAAAACGCAAAATATAGCAGCAAAAAAATCTCAAACCTTTTCCTGCTGTTGCTTGCTTTTAGGGTTACATGAAGTGTTGGGGAAGCTCATCGGGGCTGAGGGCATGGCAAGACCAAGTGTTCAGGAGTTGGGGTAATCCAGAAAACCTTGGTGCAGTGTTGGCTGTCACGTGCAGGCAACGGGGCAGCCGGTGCACACCGAGCATCCCAGCTGGCATCCTTCGGGTGCCAGTGCTGCTCCTGCACGGTGCCTGCCTGTTGGCTCCAGTTGTGAAGTGACCAGCATATTTACTTAATCTTGGATGAACAGGCTTTATGGGGAGGGGATGTTTGTTTCACTGCTGTGATGTGCCCTGTATATCAAAGCACACTTCTCTTCTATGGAAGGCGCTGCAAGGGATAATGTTTTAATTCCCTAAATATTTTCCTTCAAGTATCAACTAAAGGGTCCAACATGCATTAAAGGCTTTGTAATAAAGCACAACAGCAGGCAGGTGTGCATGTCATGACTATCGCTGTTGAGAATTAAACAAAATTAACTGCAAACTATTGAAAACCAGGACTTGTACAGGAAATGGATGTTAAACCTGTGAACAGAGCTGTAACTTTTTGTGAGGGATTCTCACAGGGTGCAGCGCTAAGCTATTCCCTTGTTATTAAAGACCCGATTGCACATGGGGATAGATTAGAGCAGAGTTGGACGGAAGGTAGCGTTGGCTGATTTGGAGCGGATTAGAGTGCTTTTTGAACGTAAGGCCGCGTATGGTTAGTGGTCAGAGTTCCAGCTTAGTGTTCTCAGGCAGCAGCTTGACTTATTAAGCAGTGAGGAGCAGTGTTGTCAGGTAGAATAAATAGCATCTGCCTAACGTGCAAGATTTCAGGTGACATCTGGACTTACCCGGGGCTCGGATGGCTCTCCTCCTGGCTTCAGAGGTCTACCATGTGCTGGGGAGTGTGGCCACTTCAGAAAAAGTCCAGCTGGCACAGATGGGTTTGTATTTGGTTTACCATTCGATAGAGAGGCAGTTCCTTTGGAAGAAGAGATATGTGTACTACTGAGAATGATTATCATTGCTTGAACTAAAAATTAAAAAATACTCTTTGAATTCAGGTCTGTTTTGCTTTAAATGGTTATTTTGGGAGGAAAAATAGGCTGGTATTTCAATATTATTAAAAGCCATTAAACTACAGGATCTCTGTTAGGATGATTTTAGACTGTCAAGGATAAATTTGCATAACTCTGGAAACAGAAGTGACTTTGTGGTTTTCAGATTTTGTTTCATTTGAAAGTAAAGCTTTAAATATACAATGCAAAAGCATAATACTTTATTTGAATTTCCAGTTTAATTAACTTTCTTTGTTCTTGTAACATGTAAACTACGTTGTATTCTAGTTTAACTTAGTCTTTTTCAGACTTTGGGCAAAAAACGCACAGCTAGTCCTTGTGGTAGAAAAATACCACATAATGGAAACTATGTCTTGCTTTCTCAAATTTTAATATATGTCTGCATTGAGGAGCTGCTTCATTTACTCAGCATTCGTGGTTTATCTAGAGGATTAAATTTCTCTGGAACTAGTTTTCCTATTCCTTAGTAAAAGCATTCTTGAATTGCTCTTCTGGAGCTTTATTCTGAACTGCCTCTGTTCAATAACTTTATTCAGATGCTAATGTGCAGTGTGTCTCTTGTGAATGTCTGGCTAGAGACTGAAATTAGCATATTAGGAATAGATTTGAAAAAAAAAAACTTTGTTTCTTTGTGTGCTTATATTTTATAAATAGCTAAAGGAGAGGATGGTGTATTTTGTAAATGGTTTGCAGAGTTGAAATCCAATAGGCCTATGAATGGTGTGGCATTTCTATTATTGTAGTCCATTCTTTAAAGTGGATTCTTTCTGTTATTAACACCTACACAGTAGGGATGATGCAATGAACTCTCTTACACATTTACTATTCTTCTTTAAATGTTTGCATTCTGATGGTATTTTCTTGGAACTGGAAAAGTGCAAGCAGAAAAGATCGTGCTTACTTGGGCACTAGACTACTGTAGGTGGCATTTGAGAAATGGAGGATGTTGAGATATTTGGCAGGAACTGAATTTCTCCCACTCTTCTCTATTTGTGAAAAAGGGGTTTTAAAATCTATTCCATATAACTTTGATTCTGAAGTCTATCTGAAAACGTGTATGCGAAATGCGTTTATAACAATTGCAAATGTGTTGTAGAAACATTTAGGCAATTGAAACAGTGAAGAAACTGGATCGCCTTTTATGACTTTTTCCCCCCCCCATGGTTTTGTTGGCTGTAATTATCTGAGTGTGGCCCCTTTTCTGCTTTTCTTACATTAAAAAAACGTAGTCCTCTTTCTTCTGCCTTTTGCTAGCAGTCCTCAACAACATCCTAGTGAAACCAGTTTGTTGGTTTTTTTTTTTTTTTTTTCCTATGGCAACTGATCTGATCATAATAGAAAGACTTATGTGAGAATTAGTTATTTTTGTAAGACTTTTGTTAATAACTGGTAGGCTTAGGTGCAAAGAAGCAGATTTTCTGTGTTGAGTAGCTTGTTGCTAAACCTTTTCCTGAGCTAAAACCCTGTTGCAATCGATCACGCTAATAGTGAAATAAAAACGTGCATGCAGTTTGTATGCCAGGCTAACGCAGCAGTTCAAACTTGCATATCCACACACACTGGTACAACCTTTTCTTATGGAGAGCCTTATTTTTGTGCTGGAGGACAATTCTTGTTTGTTTGTTAGTTATGAATCCAAGGCACACTTGATCTAAACTCAGTTCCAAAGTGAAAAGCTTAGTCTGCCAAGAGAAAGTGTGCGTGTATGTACGTAGTAAGTTTTAGAGACTTATTTTTGCTTCAGTTAATCTTTCTTCTTTAAGGTTCTGAGTTTTCCATCCCTCGTGGTGTAAAGGCTTGGCTTCCTCATACTTTGTGCATCTTCAGGTAGATGCAAGTTAAAACTGCCACAGTCAACGTGTGGATACTGTGTAACATCTTGATGGATTGATTTATGTCATTCTTCTGGCTCATCTTAAAGCACTTCCAAACCCGCCCATTCATTAAGTATGTGTGATGATTCAGAGAAGGCCACATATTTATGGACATAATAAAGGACAAATTTATTTCACTCATGCACAGCTGTGGTGCTTTCAGAAGAGTTCGGTTCAGTTCAGCTCAACCTGAGTCCTCTCATTCCTCCAAGAAAGACAACAACTCAGCAAAAACACTGCTACTGATGCAGTTATTTGATGTGGAGTTTGGCTTGCCAACAAAAAGGGTTTTGTGCGAGGGAGCCAGGGGAAGCTGGTCCAGCAACAACGGCTGTTTGCCCCATGTTTGACTGATGGTTAGGATGCTGCTCTGCCTGTGGCTGACCCAGAGGCGCTTTGTAAGGAGCAGCAGGCTTGTTCTTCACTGATGGCCTCAGGGTTGTGCGGGTCTCTGCTGGAAGGCATGCTCTGGCCACGCTTCTGCCGTGGAGGTGAGCTGAGCAGGGCCACCACAATGTGCTTTGGCATATGGGAGCACTGTGGGCTTTCAGCTGGTGCTGAGTCCACTGCTGCTTGTGCTGCTTGTGCCACTTGCTGTGGGAGCTGAGGAGCTGTTCAGGAGCTGAGAAAATAAATCCTAGCTCCCGGCCCAGAGGAGTAGTGTATTAGTCTTTGTTGTGGTATCAAGAAGAGTACTGAAGAGAGAAGTGGTAAAGAGAAGAAAGGGCGATAAGAAGAAATAAAGATAGACCCAGATAGTATTTGGGAGCCAGCCAGAGTGTAAACAAATCATCTGGGAGGTGAATTTGGAGTGATATGAAGTGAGGAAAGACTGTGAATGGATAAAAATAGGAGAAGGTAATTTAAGAGCATGGATATATACTGAGATCAAGAGGAAATGTCTTGATCCTAGTGTTTGGAAGACTGTAGGAGGGAAGATGTGAGATGAAATGGATGAGATGGGTGTGTTTTAGTCAAAACATAGAGAAACAAAGCCTTATCATCCTGGATGGGATGGGTGGGTAGAAGGAAGTCATCACAGTATGTGACTGAAATTTGGTAGCAGGATGGAGAGGGTGTAAATGTGTGTAGTAGGGAGAAGGGATTGTGTATTTATAATTCTGTTAACAGTTCTAACAGTGTCAAAAGCACAAGATATAAACTAAAGGATTACTGAGCCCAAAGGAATGTGGAGTTTGAATGATAGTCTCACCATTCAAAATTTGCAGAGTGCTGGTTTAAAATTACAGTACTGTGTATAATAATATAAAAAATATTTAAAGGAAGTAAGCATGGAACAACTGTAAAATATTTTCCTTCAATATATGGTAACGTTTTCTTTGCCTCCTTTGCCGTGAAGGTGTTTTGACAGATGATTTTCTTTTTTTTTTTTTTTCTGTGTGGAGAAGCTAGTTGCAAATCAGAAACAGTATGTCTCTTACACAGCAATGACTAGTTCCTGTCAATAAAGGTGCAAATAAAAAAATTTATATGCTTCGCAGATGTTGGAAAGGCAATAGGTCATAATAATAAAGTGGAATCAGATGGCCATTTAGTTGAATTTATTCTGTTCTGCTTTGCAGTTGAAAGATGCATGAGTGTTATGCAGTCTGGGACTCAGATGGTTAAGCTGAAGAGCGGAACCAAAGGGCTAGTTCGTCTCTTCTACCTGGATGAGCACAGGACCTGCATCCGATGGAGACCGTCCAGAAAAAGCGAAAAGGCAAAAAGTAAACGTCTAATATTTCTTTTAATTTCTTGGGCAGTTCAGTATTAGAATGTGAATCACAGAGAGAAAACTGAACAATATTTTTTCGATCAATTAAATAAATGCTTTTTGATGCTTATTTTAGATGTGATGTGATACTTACATGAAGGTTTTCAAGAGTGTGAACAGAGTTTAACCACCTACTGAAAGTTCAAGGTTATGAAAGGAAGGGGAGTGTAATTCAGTCAGACATCAACATTTTCCATGAGTTTATATGAATTATGAGCAAACTGAAGAGTGACTTGATAACAAACTATGCTGAACTCTTTTCAATGTATACATCACAAATTTAAATACAGAACCTAGAAAAGTTTAGATTGAGATTTCTTCATCTTAACTGTGAAAATTTTCTTTAGGCATTATTACATCTTGAAATTATTGTGTAGCATTATTTCTCATTGATACTGTTCCTGCCACACTGTTTTAAATTGGAAATTCAAATTAGTGGCTTATTGAATAAAATAAGGACTAGAAATTGACAGAACTGTCGCAGAGGCTTGAGATTAAAAACAAGCAGTTGGGAAGGCTACAGATAGTGACAGTTGATGTTTTTGGGCCTGTGTGCAGTGGCTAAGAGCTGCTGTGTTGAACAGCATAGCTGTTTGGAGCCGTGGCACTGGGAGCCACGTTACCTTAGCACAGCGATGGGTATCCCTGTCTTCCTGCTGTAGAAAGCGCAGCTGTGGTGGGTGCAGTCCCTTTGGAACTACAGTGTTTCACTGAGTAATGGAAGACTCTTGGCATCTGTCTCCTCATGCTCCCCCTTGAGTAGCCTACAGTCTGATGTAGCAGGGAGCACTCAAAGAGCTTTGCTGTAACCTGCCTGTACCTGCGCTGGCCTGCCATTGAGGCACCTGTACTGTGCAAATGGCATGGCCAGAGCAAGGATAAGCCTTGAAATCAAAAACCCCTTGTGGATGTGAAGGTGTAGTATTGAAAAATGTTTAATGACTTTTAGCCTGAATAATTCAGAATTGCTCGAAAGTGGAAAGAAATTGGGTAGATATCCAAGCATGTCTATTTTTGTTTTCCCTTTTTCCCCACAGTTGTCATCGATTCCATTTACAAAGTCACCGAAGGCCGGCAGTCTGAAATCTTCCACCGCCACGCAGAGGGGAACTTTGACCCAAGCTGTTGCTTTACTATTTACCATGGCAACCACATGGAGTCACTGGATCTGATTACATCCAACCCAGAGGAAGCTCGCACCTGGATCACAGGATTGAAATATTTGATGGCTGGAATAAGTGATGAGGACTCTCTCGCTAAGCGACAGAGAACACACGATCAGTATCCTTTTATGAGCCTGAGCTCCAGCTTCTGATTCAGTATTTCTGGCTTGTTTTTTGTGACTTCAGCCTAGGGTGTCCTTTCATCTCGTGTTAAGTGACTAAAAACCTTACCATTGATTGCAATGGAAAGTTGAGTTATGGGTTTGACATGGACACTTATCTGTGCAATAAAACATCAGCTGTGCTTTAGGGACTGGATTAACTCCATTGAAGTCAGGGAAGTCTTGCATTTTGTTAGTAAAATTCTTATTGAAGGGTTAAAACAGTCATTTCTAGTTATCTCAATAAATACTAACCCCAGCATGATTTCAGAATTTCTGTCATCTTCTGTGTGCCAAACTGTGCTTTTCTTCTGCTGCAAATTGCAAGGTCCATTAGAAGACACTGTTTTCAAGATATTACTAATTGAAAACTTGAATTTGTTAGCCTCTGCACAGGTGAAACCCTAATGTTTTTGTGAGTCTTTTAGTAAACTGACTAGTAACTCCTGGCCATCTCTGATATCTGGCCATCTCAGATATCTGTGTATACTTCTCAGCCTCCATTGATTGTCAGAAGAACAAATCTTTAAAGCTCCTTAAATGTTTGTTGTAGCCTAGTAACCAAAATGAACTTGTAAAGATCATGTCCATTGAATATTTTCTTGACGTGATTTCTTTCACAACAGTGCTGACTAGTATGTTAAATACAAAGAACACTCTTCCCTAAACAAAAAAAAAAACCCACACGAAACCAACAAACCCATCTTGATTAAAACTGTAACGTGTCTCTTCTGCCACACAGAAATCTACAGTGGTCACATGTAAATACTCCTTCTGGAGAATATACACACTTCAGGTATTTTTAATTTATATTTTCAGTGTTTAATTCTGATACAAGATAGGCCCAGATCCATTTGGGGGATATATTGCATGCTCTGTTGCACACATACTCAGCTTGCTATATTTATCCATGACTTTTCCGAGCTGCTCTGTGTTCTCTACTGTTGAAACATCACTTCAAGTCTTGTTTGTATTATCAAATGTGGCAGCTGGGAGACTGCAGACAAAATGACCCTGTACCAGTTCCAACTACTGTAAGAACTTAGCAAAAGCTGCAAAGGGGTATACGTACAAAGAGGGGGTAAAAGGTACTGGTTAGAAAGTGGAGAAGTTCAAGCAGAATGAAGGGAGAAGTGGAAGAAGGTATCAGAGTAAGCCCAGCAATATTTGAAAATTTAGAGTACCTCTTCAGAGGGAGAAGCTAGTAGCAGAAATGCAAGCACAACAGGGCTAGTATTGTGAACCTAGCTGTAAATAATTGTCATAAACCAGTACTGGTTTTAAGCATTTGAATGAAACTGTAGCAAGGGCAGGGGGACAAAACTTGTTCAGTGTCACCTCAAACCCATGTAAACCTGCAGAACATCCTCAAAAAGGTTATGTTAGAGGTTATGCTGTGTGAGGAATCACCTCTTGTTTTCTGAATTTGATAGCTGCTAGCTTTGTTTGATGACATTTTGTCCTTGTGAGGGGAGAAACAGCAAATGTATGAGTGCTATCCATCTTCTCTGTGCAACTTATGATTCTAAAGTTGTTCCTGCCCTGTGGAAGGTGTGGCACAAGGTGAGGGCAGAGATATCAGAGAGAAAGTAGTGGACAAAGAAGTTGTCCAGAGATGGAAGAGTTACAAATATACAGATGGAAGAACTGTGTGGCAGTCTTGGAGGAGAGAGCATGGAAAAACAAGAGTGGTTAATTTTTAATGAGGTTCTTGTGGAAACCACAGGCTGATAATAATGTACTTGGACTGATTTCACAGTGTCTTCCTTATTCTATCCTCTTGCACTAGATTAATGTCATCCCTGATACAGATGGCTATTGAGCTTGATTCCTTTGAGTCGAGTCATGAAACCGATAGCCCTCAGATATAACTCCATGGAGGTCAACAGTCTTAGTTGCACCAGGTAGGAGGTACAATAGCAAATTGTACCAGAAGGCATATAGTAGTAAAAATGCTTTGGTTTGACATAAGTGTGGGGAGGACCATGCAGATAGTACCAGATCTTTGCCATCAATGACTTTATTTCATGGTGTACCTCCATAGCTCTAATGCAGGCTGTGGGAAGTCTTAATTTAAGTGTTTAGCCCAGAGACGCTGACTTTAAAGAGACATGTTTGTGAAGGCTGGATTGAATAATGCTCAGATCTACTCCCTGGAAGATGTTAAGGTCCTCTGCTAAGGGGAATTATCCACCTGCCCAGAAGAGGTGGGTCAGGGTCTTGTTCTCTTGAGTTCGAGTCTTGTCCCTTACCTGCCTAGCCCCTCTGCCTCCCTCCTCTGTGAGGAAATCGCCCTCTTCTACCTTTCCTTGACATGTTTGCAGCTGGGTCAAACAGACCTTTGAGGAGGCTGACAAGAATGGAGATGGCCTGCTGAATATTGAAGAGATCCACCAGCTGATGCATAAACTAAATGTTAACCTGCCCCGCAGGAAGGTCCGGCAGATGTTTCAGGTTGGTGGCCTCTAACACACAGCCTTGTCGTGGTAAGATAGTGGTACTTACGGTCTATTTCTGGACAGATCCAGAATAGGATCGGCAAGTTGGGACTTAAACTCTGTCCTTTCCAAGACCTTTTCCAGGTCCTACCTTTTTGTAGACGAAGATGCATCAGAACATTGTTTTAACGACATGAACCACATAGAAGACAATTTATTAATATTACTTTTTCAGATGCATTATTGTTTTCATTTCTGTGAACTGAGTTGTTCTATGCTGGCATTGATGGACAATGAAGTTACTCTGTTTCTATTGAAATCCTTTTTCATTTCCTTTATGGAAAATTGTTTAATACAAGCTAGCTTTATGAAAGTAATTAGTTGGGGTTTTTAACAACTTCCTCTTACTTAGCCAGAATCAATTTTTTACTTCTGTTGTCTGAAAACAGCTACCATTTTCCACCCTAGTGTTTAGTGTAGGAAAGGAAAGATGAGCCAAGGACATAATGGAGAGCAAAATAAAATTTTCTTAATTCTTCAAAAACGGTACCAGCCAAAAGCTGGTTTGCTCTAAAACATGGGGAAGTTGAAGAATCTTCTATGGTCAAAAGTGCTTTGTTTGGCATAAAATCTGCGTTAGAGGTATATCTATAGAGTGTAAGTTAGTCCCCAAAGACTTGAGAAGTGTGGAAACTGGTGGGGTTGGGTTGTGGAGGTGAATTTGGGTTGTACTTGTTTCCACAAATTAGAAATGTCATTTAAGATATGTAATAGGTACAAAATGATTTAAAATCCCATTTGACACCACATATCTGGGAATTATTTTCTTCTCTGCTTACTTGCTGTGATCTGAGTTTATAGCTCAGATGACAGTAGGACTAACAAGGAGTAATGAAATGCAGCTCCCTGAGATCCTTGGGTTTTACTGATATTGTTGACTGCTGCAGGAGAGGCAGAGGCTTGTGAAGCCATGTACTGAGAGGAAGAAAATGTAGTTCCACTTGGCACTTTTAAAGTGTCTAGTAATGAAGTAGGGCACTCTAGCATCCGTCAGCCTTTGTATAATCAGGGGCAACTTTTGGTTAAAAATAAACTGGTTTACTTTTTTTTATTTTGTTGCAGTTGCTGCCAGCCTATACCCAAGTTAATATCCTAGACCTCACAGGCATGGTTAAAGTTATTAAGGTCGAATAGAAAAGGAGTGCTGAAGGTTTGTTTACTGTTAGTCATTCAGGGCTCAATCCTAAAGGCCTTGCCCCATGAGCAATGCTTTGTGCTAGCAGTCCTATGGACTTCCAGGACTTAATGCAGGATAAAGGGAATGGCAAAGTAACTCTGGGACAAATTCTTGGCCCTACATCTAGCTGCTCTGCACTGTTCTTGCACTTGATCTGCTCCAGTGGCGGTGTTTGTGTGACTTGGTGTTACGGTTTTGGACACAGCACAAACAGCCCCCAGCCTGGGGGAGCACCTGTGGCTCCACGGGCATGGCCAGGCTTATGAAGCAGTCCAGGTCCTGCATCTGGGAAGAGGTGCTACTTTAGTTGTGTGTACGTACTAGGAGTCACTGGTGTGAAGATCGGTTCCTGTTCTAAGAGATGCTTCAAAGTTAAGTGCAGATTTACATAAAGGGAAAGTAAAACTGGATCCTTGGAAAGCAAACAGGCCAGAGATGTGTTCGTTGCATCTGCTATTAGACAAGCTTCTCTTCAAGAGAAGTGAGGCTGAGCACCCACTGGAAGACCTTTCTTGAGAAGGAGGAAGTGATACTCTCCATCTAGAGAAGAACTTGTATTTGGTGTACCAGTGTAGAGACAAGCCAACAGGTTCAAAGCCAAGTTAGTGTTAAAAGGACCCTGCACACGTGGCGTTCTGACCTGAACAGAAGAAAGCACCATTTTTAACAGAACATGACTTGGGAATGGCAAGGGGGTTTATAACTACAGAGAAAAAACCACTATATACAGCTATGAATGAAGGACATTATTCCTGGGAACAAGAGCACATTTCTAAACATTTATTTCACTTTGTCTCCATTATCTGCTTACAGCCTCAAACTTAGCAAGAGTTGTAGCTTCCCTGAAGTTCGTTTTTCATGGAGACCTACATAATGTTTGACAGCAGTTCTCCAGAATATATTCTTTGTTTTGAAAATCCAAAGCAATCCTCTTAGGCAGATGTTCACAGTAAAAAGCTTGTATTAACATGCGTTAAGTACTGTTTTCTTCTCTTAACTACCTCTGAGGATAAAAAAAAAAAAAACTGCCATCAAGACTGGGGCCACTGGGCATATATTTTGGTGTGGAGTCTTACTGCTGCTGCAGCCTTGTCTCCACTACAGAGTGCTGACAGGGGGCTGAGAGTGTTGCAGTTTGAATTAACGTAAATTTAAGGCTGTGGTATTGTCCTGAATGTCTTAAAATGTCAGACTGTGGTTAGAGGAAGCCACAGGGTGAAATTGTTATGTTCCTTGCTATGTTTTAATCCAGGATAACTGCAAGGCATACAGGAGAGTAACAGAGATCAGAATAAAGCCCAGGATGAGCCTCTTTACATGGGAAACAAATTCAAAACTGGAAATGGAATTGAGACTTTCGTAGGGAACCTGTGGCTTTAGTGTAGTAACTATTTTCACCAAAAAGTCCAATAGATGGTATTATAATTTTGCAGTTATTTTAGCCTACTAGGATTTGAGTCTGAACAGAATCTTGCAGACCAGAATTTATTAAATTTATATTTGTGTACATAAATCCTGTTCTGCTTTGTTCCCTGAATTTATCCATGTTTAGCATGCTTACCTGAGTGTCTTTATCTCTTAGGAAGCAGACACAGATGAGAACCAAGGAACCCTAAATTTTGAAGAATTTTCTGTGTTTTACAAGATGATGTCCTTACGTCGTGATCTCTACTTATTGCTCTTAAGCTACAGTGACAAGAAGGATCACCTCACTGTTGAAGAACTTGCTCAGTTTCTAAAGGTGGAACAAAAGGTATGGGAATACTATGCACCCATATATATGTACATTTAAATACATTCAAGTATAGGGAAAGAATTTTATGGAAAAGTTCAGCTTGGGGCAGGGGGGAAAGAGCAGATCTAACAAAAAAGAAATCTAAATGCTTTATTGTTTTTTAAATGGTTCTAGAAAGAGTTTGAACTTTTTCAGACTGTGGTAGAGGAAAGGCAAGTGTAGGGCAATGTGGTTAATGTTTGTTAGTTTATAATGGCATTCAGGTAACATTCACACTACTTAGTTACAGCTGGTTATCTTCTGTCTTAGCATGGTTGCTTTCTCTTGCATAGCTTGTCTGGATTGTTTATTGGTGTTGGGGCAGGACGTTGATATTTCCAGGAGATGCTTTTCATGAGTAAAGATCTTGGCAGATATAGCCTAAATTAGGATGATACATGATATGTTTTAAAGCTGGAAACACATGACAAAATAAGAAGATCAAACTATGTAATACAAAGTGAGATATTGCACCAACCTAGCTTGAGGGTAAGGTGTCCTGGATTCTATTTTTTTTTTTTTTTCCCCCCTTCTGCCTTCTTTCCCAATTTTTCTTCAGGAAGGTCTGGTTTCCAGGCATCATTCCTCACAGATGTGTGGGACTTGCACAAAGAAAATTTCACATCTGAAGGCTGCACTTCTAGGCTCAGGAAACCACAAGAACAGCACACTGATAAGGAATTAAAAAAAAAAAAAAAAAAATTAAAAGAAGCATAAGTAACTTAAGAAGCAAAGTTGGGTCAAGATCGGAGATTTTCCCCTAATGTGCTTATGAACAAACTTGCTGAACAAAAAAATCTAGCCATTCCTAAATATGTGGCACCAGTGGAGATTTTCATGCCCATCTTGGAAGAGACTGAATTACTACAAAAATTATCTTTGGAACCCATGGAGAGAACTTGCACACTGGATAGTGAGGAGCACGGAAGGAACCTTGTGATCTCTAGGACTCTTGTTTGCTTCTGGCAATTGGTCCTGGGTTGTTTGCTCACCCCATGCATCCTTGCAGAATATTGTTCCAAAACAATCTCACGAAATGAAATGCTAACATCCAGACCTACTTGAGCTTCCTGGGTACAGATGCTGTGTTTTGCCTGCAATCATTGGATAATCTCCTGTGCCATTCTGGGATCCTGCCTGTGATGACTGCTTTTTCTGAGTTATACCTAGCATAAAACATCAACAGTCCGTGCTATTTTGTTGCCGAATTTCCCCCTGTTGGCCATTGGGGCAATTCCGTGGCACATACGACTCCCCAGTTCTTCCTTCCTTCCCCCTTGAAACATGGAGCACTATCATGTCACTGATCTCTCTGTGATAGCCTCAACACACAGATTCTTGCAAGCAATCTGGTCCTGGCAATTCTGCTAATTACAACTTTAAAGCACAAAATGTTTTTATCTTTTTCCCTTTATGCTAATGCCCTAAGTCTTTTGAGCTCACTGGTTTTTCCTTTGTTTCCTTTTTAATCGCTGCCTTCTACTTGAGTGCCTTTCAGTGGAGCACCCTTGAAGGCAGCAGCAAGGTTGACAATGATGAGAAAGCAAAGAAGTGCTCCAGGGAGGACATGTTCATGGAGATGCTGAAGTGCCCAGGAACAGCTGAAGAGCTGTGGTATGAGAGGGCACTCAGGGACTTGGAGCAGGAAGAAAAACATGTGAAAGAGGCAGAAGAGCTGTCTTTGTGGGTGCACAAGGACATTATGAAACTACTGATGCAGCGGAAAAAACAAGTTGACTGTCAAGTCTGGCACACTGCATCCTTTTCTCTGTCTACACAGTACTCAAAATGCTGAATGTGGACAGGGCTATCGGCTATAAATGCTCTGCTCGACATTATTCCAAAAACAATAAAAAGAGTAAAAGCATGATCTCCTGTAGATCAACCTCTCGGCAGTGTAGTTTAGAAGCACCTAGCACTTTCTTTGCCTCTTCCTACTAGTAACAGTGTTAGAGCAGGTTTACCCTTTAATGTTTTCAGAACACAGACGTGATAACAATGTCCTAGGGTAAGGCAGGATTGCCTTCAAAAGCAGAGAGTGGTTCAAATCATAATGCAGCTCTCGAGTGCCTTCAACCAAACAGCATTTCATTTTTGCTCTTGTCTGGCTGCTTGGAAATCTGTGGACAGTCTGTCCAACTCCATCTGCTACTCTTTTGGCAAGACTTTTAAATATTCTGCAGCCTGAGGACAGAACAAGAGAGGCTTGTGTTTTTTGTTAACTTGCTAAGCTGGGTTCTTTCTTCAGGAAAGCTCCCTGTTGCCTTCATCCCAGAGCTTGCGAATCAGATTACTTCCCCTTAGGTGCAGTTAAACTCAGTTCATTGCTATTGAAATTGCAATTATATGGCTTCAAATGTCAGAAGAGCAGAAATTAGGCTGGTTTCCTGGAATGACTCCTGGTCCTGCAGTCCTCTTAGCACAAGTGGCTGTGAGGGAGGAACATCCCTGGATGTCCAGTCACGTCTGCATGCCTGAGGGTTGTCCCTATGGGATTGCCCTCTCCTAATAAACCAGTATCGATGCCTGAGTTGGTCCTCCCCAGAAACTGGTCTCCTGCTAAATGACAGATTGCTTCCACAGCAAGATCTCCAGGCTCTTTTGACTGACAGAGCTTGTCTCATACTTGTCTTTGGGTAGTGGGGCATGGGTGAAATAGGCTCTACAAACATAGTCTTCCCTGTTAAGGAGCAGCTTTGTAGTTGCTGGCCACTCTGGACCTGCATCATAGAGTGAATGATTCCGCCCCTGTCTTGGGAGCCCCATAGCGATGCTGCCCTGTGTTCGGGGGTCACCCAGCCTGCAGCTGTTGTCTGATTGCTGTCTGTCCTTCTCTCCTCCTTTCTGCTGTATCCATATCACATCAAGTGCTTTTATTTCAGTCATAGCAGAGACCTCTGACACTTGTGCTGGTGGTTTTGCACAGTTACAAGGCTACTTTGCTGTTACAAACCTGAAATGTTTGGTTTTGGTTTTCTGAGGGTGAGGTTTCCTGTGTCCCTGCTTGCCACCTGCTGCCTTACCACGGATCAGTTACTTTGCAATACAGTTTTCATCTCTCCTGAGAAAAAGGACAGCCCGCTGAGATCTTGCCTCCAGCAGTGTTCTCTGCATGCTCCACAGAAGTGCTGCTGCATATTGTATGATGTGCCCTGTCATACTCCCAAGTGACAGGAACCAGATGGAAATGTTAATACCATGCCATTGTATTGGTACCAAACCAGTATCTTCTAAAACGGCTGCTGCTGTACGCAGCCCAAATGAAACTGCTTGCAAAAATTAATGCCCCCCCGTTCATTTCAATTGAACTAAAGAGAAAGTAATTTTGTAACAGTTACACCCTCAGAACATGCACATATAATTATGTAAAGCTTTTCCTTAATTATTCAATATGGGCTAGTGCATTTTGAGTTAAGCCTGCTTGAGAGAGTAAGTTTGCTCTTACTACTTGTCTACACTAGTTATGCAGTATCACAGAAATAGCTAGTGATGTGGTGAATAGTGAAAATATGACAAAAAGTGGTAAGAAGTGGGGATTAAGTACACTTTTAGAAAATGAATGTTTTGAAACAACTGTATCTGCTCTTTTGGAAGAAGTTTTAAAGGGATATAATGAGACGGTATATGCCAGGGCATGTCAGTATGTGTTAGGCTGTGATCTGAAACAGTGTGTACTGAAGGGTATCGGGAACCAGTATCCCAAAAGGAATAGGAAATGATAAGAATATCAGTGTTGGTACATGGACTTGGAAGAGAGGAGAGACTGTGGAGCTTGTTAGTATCAGACAAGGAGGACAATACCAGATCATCATGCCTGATCAATCCTTGCTACTTTCCACAAAAAGCCCTTATTGCGGCAACACAAACTCTCAACTGGAAAGCAAGCTGATGCCTTTCTCATGCTTACACAAAAGGATAATCAGTATAACTGCTTTATGTGGTGACTCGATATGTCATGACATATTACATCGATATCTTGCACTGAAACTGGAAGAATGTCTTTGCTTTGATTATTTATATTTTGATTTTTCTTATAGAATGATTAACTATGAACAACTAAAGCCTAGACTGTTAGAGCATCCTGTCTAGAAACACCTGTCATTAGCACTGCACTTCTCTTCTAACTTCTCCTTCCTTTTTTTTTTTTTTCTAACTTCTCGTCTACTTTACATTCCTTTCTCTTACTTCCTTTCCCATGAGAATGGGAAATGAGAACAATTCCCATTCTTAGTTTGTGGGCCTTTGACAGAAGAGGGCTCTCCCGTTACCTGGCACTGCAGTGTGCTGCAGCTTCAGATGGCATTAGATTTTTGGCAATAGGTTTGTCTGACCTGCTTCCAGTGAGATCGGTTGAAATGAAAAGTGATTCCCCTCTTCTTTCTCATACTTCTGCACTGAAGATTAGGGATAATGTTGCTTTTTTTTGTAGTTTTGTAGGATCTTATTTTAGGAAAATTTAACTGGTATTTCATTTACTTAAAAACCAAGGTCTGTTGGTTATTCAATAGCTGATACTCTTAAGGAACATATCTGCATTAAAATTGAAGCTTTTAATCAGGAATATAAAAAGCAGCCATGTATCCAAGAGATTTTGGAAGTTCCACTATTGACCATCTTCAGTAATCCATGTATCTAAATACTCAGTCATCAATAATGATCATTACTATTTGATATTATTCTTAGTGGAATACTTTAAAACTTAATGAAAACAAATTTAAATGAGTAGCATAAGTTGTCATCTCTCAAGCTACAGTTCAAAAGCACAAATCGGTGGACTTCACCCTAGCAGGTGCAGCTTTGGACTAGATTAGACATTTTCATTCCTAGAGCATACAATCACCCTGCCACTCAGCCATCAAGGAGCCATGTGGGATAATGAAAAAGTTAATTCTCGCCAGCTTGTGCTGAAGAAGGGCCTGCTATGAATAGTGTTTGCAATCAAACAGCAACATCTACTTGAGCTAGGATAATCAGTTATTTTCTCTACTGAATTGTTCTCATTCCTATTATCCTGTGTAATTCCTGCAGGCGTCTCATATTGTTGGCTTAGCTAGGAGATATAAATAAAATGTTTGGCGAAGGAAATGGGCTGAGCCATGCTCTCCCTGTGCAAGGGAGAGAAACAGAGGGAAGGATGACTGAGAAAAAGGCTGGAAAATATCTCCCAAGTTTTTCAGCTCGAGTCACCATATGAGTTGAACTGCTCACTTGCTTGCCTTCTGTTACTATACTTCTGTTGTTGACATGGCTAGTTTTTCCCCTCCTCTGGTAATTTTTCATACTTAGGCTGTAGCCTTTTAGGTGTTACAAGATACGGTCAGTCATGGCACCCACGTTTCTTAGGAGGACCTCAGCACTTGGCAGGATCAGGTCCTTAGAGAAGACCAGATCAAGAGAGTCAACCTACTTTCAGAAGATTTCATGAATGCCGATGCTGGGAATACTGAGCTACGGGAAATAAGGGAAAGTGCAAATTCATCAAAGGCTAAAGACAAAGCAGAGTAAATGGAATTGGTTTTGCCATCTGAAAGAGAATTCCATTAGTAAGAGAATAGTTCACAGAGGGACCATTTTTGCATTTAAACAATAAATACTGTGTAATCTGCAGGATGACTAACCTCACTCCTGCCTTTGCCTGAAGCAGTCATGTTAACAGAGATGACACGCTATTTAAGAGAGGGGACTGCATGTTCCTTTACTTCCAGACTGCTCCACATGTCAGGGTGTTTGAGCTGACTTTGGCAAAGGATGCAGAGAACAAACAGTAAACAGGATAATGGTACAAATAAGCTGCCAAAGGTTTTAGTGTCGTCATTGCCATCCTGTGATATTACTGGAGGAAATGAAATACACCCAATCTTAGTTTTCACTTTGTTTCTCTACAACTTAAGGGGAGCGGGGGTGAGAAAGGATGAGATGAGTGAATGGAAGCTACATCTTTCCTTTAATTTTAGAGGAGATACAAGTGCGTGGTGATACTCTCACCCCAGTAGTCAGTTAGGACTTCAACTGTGGGCTATTTGAAGCTGATGACAAAATTCTTACTTGTTTCAGAGCAACTGCTGTTTTTCATTTCAGAATCTAATTATTTATCTCAAAGCCTGTATATTATAGTGAACTCTCTTGGAAGTAATGAAATCACAGAAGTGGAAAATGCATGAAAATGAAATCAAACCCTGCCAAATCTTTTTGCATGTCTAAGTAGATTATATTAAAGAATATAACTTCATAGTTCTCATTTCAGCACTATTGCCCAGTGCAACTATTATTAACCATGCTTAACAGCTACTTTTCATCTTTAAACTAAAATGACACAGCTTTTAAGTGACCACTACCTCTCACTCCGTTTTTTTTTTTCTCCTCAAAGGTAAGAGCTGTGAGGCTTGTGCAGCACTTTGTGACAAAAATCAAATCAAAATCTTAAAGTCCATTTACAGTGGTGTTACTGACTGTCCTATTCATATTTGACTGAATTCAATGTTTGATCATAAGGTTTTTCAACTGGACCCAGAAGCCTAAAATAGATTTTGACATGCTGGTGACATGGTATTAATAAGTGTACCAACACTGTTGTTTTTGTGCAGATGAATAATGTGACGCCAGAATATTGTCTTGACATCATACAGAAGTTTGAAGTATCAGAAGAAAACAAGAAGCAAAATGTTCTTGGGATTGAAGGTGAAGTTTTTTATTTTGAAATTAATTTTGTCTTCATATACTGTAGTGGAATAGAAATGCTTTAACAGCATTTTGGTGTAGTTTATAATATTTGACTGCAATAGAAAGTTACGTAGAACATCAGCAGTCAGTAGCGTAGGTACATTTTTGTGAGACATGGGAGAGACGAGAGTAGGTGGGGTGAATTAGCAGCTAGTGTTATACAGCAATACGTTGTAGCCATCATACACTAATGTGCATGCCTTAGGCTTGCATGAATTTATTGCTAAGTGTGTATTTGTAAAACACAACCATAAAACATTCTATACTATATACTTTATACTAGAGCTTGTTCTAACTGAAGTAATAAAAGCAAAGTTTTCATTCTGCTCTGTCTCTGTAGGTCTGGAATTGCTCCTGTACAATCCATTGATTTATGCTTATGTGAAATAAAATATGGATAGTTGCATTTTCCTTCGGTTTTAATACCTTATTCACCTTGTTTGCTAAAGCAATTGTAAATGGTGTATTTATTCAGAATCAAATTTAGTGTCGAATCAAAATCTGAGTTGGAACAAAATAGATTAAATGCTGTAGTGTGTTAATTTGCCCAGAAGATAGCTTTCATGAAGCAGCATAATTTACATAGTGATTTTTGGGGTGGTGGGGGAAGAAGAAATCTTCCTTTGGATGGTACTTGAATCCTGAGTATGGTCTCCCAGATCTTAACCGAGCTTGCAGTCTGACCTAGAGCACTGCAGTTAAACTGAAATAATGAAAGCCAAATGAACAAGCTGTGACATTTAAAAAATATTTCTGAAAGTGTTTCTGTTCCTTTTAATCTTACTGCTGCTTCTTTTATGTTTGAGTTGCTTTCAGGATTGGTATTGTTTGCACTATCCTTTGGAAATATTTTACATTTCTCATTCTCAAAGGAGGTATTTTTAAAACTTTCTCTGATGCTGGTCTGATTTACAGGGTTATAAACCAAGTACCATCTTCTCACATAAACTTGCAGCATAGAGAAAACTGTAACCTAGAGTGAAATTGGCTGGATTAGTGAGTTGGCTAGCACGAGCCCCCCTGCTCTTTGTGCTGCAGTGCAGCCCTTTGGGTGGCTGCTACCTTGTCTGCATGGTATCTTCAGTGGGAGTAGCGCTTATTTATCACAGAAGAGTGGCACTGGGACAGAACCTGAGTGTCAGCAATAAACTTGAAAAAAGCATGTGCTTCCACATCAGAATGTCAGTTTGGCTCCTGTTTCTGTCCTGTGATCTGTATAAATTGTCAGATGTTTCTTTAACTTTGGTAGGAGTGTAAATTGTCAGATGTTTCTTTAACTTTGGTAGGAGTGTGTTCTTTTGTTTTGTTATTGATGCTGTTGCTACCTTCTGAAGATTGCTTCTCAACTCGGGACCCATGGGGCATCAACAGTAGCATGAAATCCTGGCAGATCTGCAGAATACTAAACCTATACTCTTGCAGGTGTCGCATCCTACATCTCTTCTGCTGCCCAGTATTTGAGGGATTTCCTATGCTTCCTCTTATTTACAAGACATCACAGTTGTGATGGAGCAGAACAGGATAGCTCTTACCTGTTACCATCACAAGGGTCCATTGAAGGGAAACATAGTGCGCACCTTAAATCTTTTGCATCTTGCTGAACGTGAGGCTGAGGTTCCCTCCCTTCCACCTAGCCAGCTATATTCCTCTAAGCGGGTCACTCGCCCTCCAAGGCACAATTCAGTATCCCAGGAAATGCGGACTGATGCTGCCTAAGTATTTTACCCAGGTTCTCTGTTACACTGATGCTTTAACAAGAACCAAGAGGGCGTACGGGATACCAGTTTAAGAAGGAGAAGAAGGAGGAAAAGGCAGTTTTTCTAACAGTAATGACTTGTGGTTTAGCTGCATACTGTCTGTTTGCAGTAGCATCTAGATGAAGAGATCATTTTTATCTCACTGAATAATTGTGAGGGAGGATACTTTCTTCCACCGATTCTGACAAAACCAATACACCTTCTTCTGTTCCGCTTATTAGTGGTGTGGTTTTGTCTGAACTGCAGAAGGCAGTTGGAACACACTTGTCTTAGTCTGTGCATTGATTTTGGTGTAGGGAGCTTTTTTGGGGTTTCAGAGAATTTTTACATGTGCATTTTTGTCATCTGCCCCTTTTGAGGGTCTGAATGAAACATTAGATCTGAAAATAGGTTGGGCAGTGGCTGTATTGATCTGTGGGGTTTTTCAGTCATCTCATATAGCTACTATTTGTTACTTCTATGCTTCTCTTAGAATCCTACTTTCTTTTTTTGCTATTGTTTGTTAATTTCTGAAGAGGCTGAGCTCAATGTCATATTTCGCAAATGCTTGTTGATTTTTTTTTTATTTTTGGAAGTCATAAATGTGTCTTTCTAGATTATATTTCCTTTTCTAGTTCAAAGCTGTTTGAAAATTGTCTGGAAACAAGGGTTGGATCTTGGGAATGTATTCTTCTCAAAGGTGCTAGAACTTCCATAGGCTTCAAAAAGAAATACCTGTGTGTGTGTGTGTCAGTGGTGGACTGAGTCTGTGCAGCCTCTTCAGTTTGCAGAGAACCAGGCAAGCCACAGACAGCAGTTAATATGCTGAAAACATACGGTACAGGAGGATTAATCCCTGCTGTGTGATTCAGTGGGTTTGGAGACATAAGTTAGCCCTGACAAGCATAAACAGAGGAAAATGTTAGAGTGCAAATCACTGGTAAGATATACTGCATCCATGGCAAAACTGTTTCTCTTTGTTCAAAGGTTTCACCAACTTCATGCGCAGTCCTGCTTGTGATGTATTTAATCCACTGCATTGCGAAGTACATCAGGATATGGATCAACCCCTTTGTAACTACTTTATTGCTTCATCTCACAATACATACCTGACAGGAGACCAACTGTTGTCCCAGTCCAGAGTGGAGATGTATGCACGGGTGCTGCAAGATGGTTGTCGATGTATTGAAGGTATATTTTTAGTGTAACTTGCTGGTTGTGAGAAGTATGATGGATATTTCTTTTAAGCGCAAAGTAGTGGCAAACTCAAAGCATTAATGCTTCACTGTCTGATTAACTTCAGTGGTAAACTCCTGTTTTCTAGCAGTCTAAACGGGAGTTTTTCTATTGGGAATGACCTTCTCAGATAAACTTCTTAGACACCGCTATTTTCTCCTGCCTGCTGCTGTGTTGTTATGCCATTCTCAGTCAGTGCAAGTCTTCCATTGTCCCATGTTTGTGAAGCAATTTTTGTTGCACAAGCCCCAGTAAAGCAATGGACAGGCATCTGTTTGGGGCCCTGCAGTTCCAGCAGAGCAGCCCCGGTTGTTTTGCTCTGTGGTTTCCCCGTGCTGGAGGTTACTGCTTCACGGGAGTGTTTCCTAATCCACATTGTTCAGAATGAGCTGAGCCAGCAAAGACCTTTTTCTTTCATAAGCTGAATGGGAAAGTGGGTGTTTGCATATGCAGTTCTTCCTGCAGATGTAAAGGGAAGATGAAAAGTGCCTGTAGGAGGAGGACAGGTGAGCTAATAGTGCCTTCTATCAGCACAGCTGCCTATCTATTTCCGTCACCATCTTAGAGCTGAGAAACTTGGTTTTGGTCTGCCACAATAGAGAGGTAGGATGCTGTTTCATTGGCTGGATGCTGGTGGAAGAAAACAAGATGCTGTTTGTCTGATAGCCTGCAGATCATGTTGGATTCTTGTTGAAGTTCCGCATGATTTAAATAATAACAAAACATTAGTATTTTTCTTTTCAAGACTCTGGGTGGAATAGTCTTTTGACAACTTTAAGCTCAATATTAATTTTTTATGACTAGTATTACAAAACTCATCTCTGGAAGAACAATTTGTTAATCTGACTTTAAAAGTTAATTAGAGAAAGTGAACCTGAGAAAATTGGGTGGTCTATTGCTATAATTTCCCTTTTGTAGGAAAGTTCACTGAAACGCACAGTAGTGTGTTATTTTGCTTGACCTCAAAACTATTGTAGACACTGTACAGCCTAGGTAATAGCTCTGCAGCTTTCTCTTTGCGAAGTTTTTAACTTCATGTAGAGGTAACAGTAGTGACAAGTTTGGTGTAAATCCAGGGTATAGTAATTCATTAGGAAAAGTATTACTGTCCTAGTCCATTCCACATGTGATGGATTTGATGCTACTCTTACTATAGTCAGTTATAAAACTGCAAGTGTAATTAGGAGTGGAAAAAAGACTAAATTGGTTTTGAATAGTTTGTCTTCAAAAGCAGAAGATGCTTTCCCAAGAAATAGCTGTAAACATTATTAGACCTATTACACCTTTGTAATTTTATATATGAGGAAAAAACCTCAGTTTAATCTAAGGGGGAAAAACAGGTCTGGGCTGCAGATTTCTCATTTGATATAAGAAAAGACTGTCTTGTCAGTCTTAAAAAAATTGGTAGGTCATAATAGATTGAATGAAACTTGTTGACACCTGCATGGTTGAGTAGTGTACATGAGTTCTGCTGGCAAGCAAGATCAGCAGAAATGTATAAGATCATGGGCATCTCTTAATGCATAGCTTTTTTTGTCTTAATAGTGGATTGCTGGGATGGTCCAGATGGAGAGCCAGTAGTGCACCATGGCTATACTCTTACTTCAAAAATACTCTTCCGTGATGTGGCAGAAACTATCAATAAATATGCCTTCATCAAAAATGAGTAAGTGTAGAGCCAGCTTTGAAGCTACACCTGTCTGTTTTGTGTAGTTAATCCCATGTCAAAAATCAACAATCAACATCAGGAAGTACATATATTCCTTTAAACACATTGAGAAATTATAAAGTTGATTCTGTTCCCCTGTTTATTGCCTGTGTCATATTTATTGTTCAATTGCGTGAGCTCTTTCCATCAATCAAGTTAGAAAGTTCAACCCAAGTTATAAAGACCTTTCATAAATTGTAAACTCAGTAATATTTTGAACAGTCTGAGACTGTTGAATAACTACAAATTATTTCGGTCCTTTGTTTGAAGAGAACTTCCCACTCATATCCATGGGGAAGTTCTCCTTAAAAATCAATACTGTAATATTCTCTACCTAAGGAAAATACTTTATTTCAGTAGGAAAATTGAAAAGCTGTCTTGTACATAGTATGAGGAAATACTGACATGTGGGGCAATGTTCAGATTCTATTTTGTTTGCCATGGTACTTTACAACAGTTTATTATAAAAATCATGGAGTTTAACCATATATATACAACAGTCTCAAATCATGAGTGGTTGTATAGAATTTTCAGTAGTTAGAGAGAATAAAGGGAAAATGCTTACTACTCTTTATTTAAAAAAAATTAAAAAGTGACTCAACAATGGGCGTGGAGGTGGGGGTGGGGGAAAGACCACAAAAAACCTGAGCCCAAAAGTTGGGTGTTATTGATTAGAAATAGGAGCTGGTGAATTCAAAACTAAAATACCTGGTTCTTCATTTGGTACGTAGTTGGGCTCTGGGATTCCTTGCCATAGGATTCTGGGGCTGCCAAGCGTTTAGAAAACAACTGGGCAAATTTGTTGAAGAAATAGGTTGTTATATACAGAAACAATCTCTTTAGCTCAAGAAACTTGAGCTGCAAATTCGTGGAGCCTGGGAGAGTATTCTGGAAAGTATTGCCAAATAGGTCACCTTCTCCAGAGCCTAGGCATCTTCAAAGATTTGATCTGACTCGCTGTAGCTGCACTTATTAAGACAAAGGCAAATCGTTTATGTAGCTGTCAGTCTTTGGAAGATGAACAGAGAGGTGTTAGCAATTCCTTTGAATCTGTTGATTTCAAAACGCTTTTCTCCAGGAGCTGCTTGCTGATCACTTACAGCTTATGAAGACTTTGTATATGGCTTGCAAAGGAATAGTGTAACTTCTGCTGAGCTACATAGAACAAAAAGGCTTTGTGTTGCTGATGAGCTTTGTTGCAAGTTTCTCCGTGCCTCATGCTCAGTGATCATCGGTTTCTGTCACCCTGTGCGCTAGTGGGCAGGCTTGGAGGGAGAGGGCAGAATCATCTGCAGGGACTATCTGAGAGATTCTGACAGAGCAGGGATTTGGGAGTTCATGTGTGAAGTCCTTCCTGCCAAAGTGAGTTTGTTTCCAGACTACTGACAATGCAAAAGCAAACTGCTTGAATCAGTTTATGTGGTAAGCTGTGCAGGTCTTCTCTCTTAAAACACAATTATGAAAATGTCTGGGGGTTTTGTTTCTAGGTTTCCAGTGATACTGTCTATTGAAAACCATTGCAGTATTCAACAGCAAAAGAAGATCGCTCAGTACTTGAAGGAGATACTTGGTGACAAACTCGACTTGTCATCTGTAATCACTGGAGATTCCAGACAGCTTCCTAGCCCTCAAAATTTGAAAGGGAAAATCCTAGTGAAGGTAACTTGCTATTGGTGGCGTGTTCAAAATGCAACAAAAGTCAGCATGTGATATTTATCATAGATTTTCTTTGGCTTTGGAGAACCAGTTCAGCAGTACCTTGTGCAATAGTACAGATGCACTAAGTGAGTTAAAATTCTGAGCTTTTCGGAGACATTGAAACAGACTTTACCTTTGAACTTGGTGAGTGTCCCAGAGTACTTCTGTAAGTGTTTCGACAGGGAGGTGGTATCAACAGCAGTGGAAAGAAAATTCTTTCTATTTCTCAAGCATCTTATCTGAGAGTCTTAAAGTCAGAGGTGCTTATTTTTAAATCTCAGCACTGAGTCTGGAGAGCAGAAAAATGCTATGGAATGCATTGTTATGAATAGAAGGAACTGTGACACAGTTACCTGAACCTGATATTTTCTCTTTTTTTGAAATTTGTCTAATTTTTTATTAGTGGATATTTTTCTGTATGGCTCATATCCCTATAGTATCTAAACATTATCCTACAGTCCCTCCTTGGACAAAGTATTTTGGAGTAATATAAAAGCATCTGAAAATTTCTTGCATTTCCCCCTCACCCTGCTACGAGCAGTAGTTCATTACATGAAACTATTTTCACAGTTCATCAGCTGTGTTTATGAAAGAAGAGCACTTCAGAAGGTATCTATAAGGAGCAGCAAGAAAGGAGGCCCTTGAGCACTGTAGTTAGTGTTGTATGCATGATTAATTGTTTGAGCCTCAGTTAAACGGATTTGCTCTGAAAGGAATTTCAAAGACCAAGATGGATATAATAAGAAAGAAATGCAAGGGAGACCTTTGACAGGATGATTAATAGAGTTGTGGCTTATTAGGTTGTCTAATTTACTTTGACACATGGGGGCAATTACTTCGCTGTGAGCTCTTGAGATACTGGTTTCTGTGCCCCCCCCCCCCCCCCCCCCCCCCCCCCAGCTGGCTATAAGGATTCACAGTTTTGGTTTGATGTTAGGTTGAACATATTTCAATGTATAGTACAGAGCTGACTCTGAATTAGAAAACCTTTGAGTGCTCAACTGTGATTTTGAATTTCACTGAATCAGTTTTCTTGTGTAACTGCTAGTTAATGAACTATGCAAGCATGTAGTGTTGGTATTTTAGGGAGTCAAGCAAAATAGTATATAATATCAGTCATGTGACAAACCCAGCAAACCTGGCTTGAAATACTATGTCGATGCACAAAACGCAAGAGGGGTTTGGTACCGCGCTGTTCTTACATGAACTTTTGAGCTGGTCTTCCTAGCACATTTGAGTTTGTAACTTTAGTTTGATTCTTCAGCGAACAGTGCTGAAACTCCATGAGTAGTTACAGAATGGTGTGGAGCTGAGCTAATATTTTCAGAATGAGGAGTACTATTTTAAGCATCACAGTATCTTTTCACAAAGCCCTGTTCCCCATCTCCTGTTCAATGTAAGCAGCCCTGTTGGAAAAGGTAAAATCATATTTGGAAATTGGCATCTTGTTAAGAAGTAAGCCAGTTTCTCATCTTTTTGCAATTACTTTGCTCTGTTTTATACATTTTCCTTTGAAACACAGTATTGATTCATTAGCCAAACAATTTCAAGTAATGGTGTAATTTTCATCTTACTAGTGTATATAAAGAGTAATTCTAATAATACTCATGGATTTAAGCCAGTATAAAGGTGCCAGCATGAAGTGAACTTGACCCACTCATTAGCAGGGCAGCATTATTAGTTTCAAAATGCAGTCTCTAAATCAATCCTCTTCATTTCTGCAGAAATCTGAGTGCAGTTCTTATCTACCTCTGTCACAGATGAAACAGGTAGACCGCTGACATTTCTACAATCAGTGAGGAAGACACAGAAGTAATAACACGAAAGTTTAATAGGTGATTTATTAAGTAGCAGATGGTAAAGCAAGAGGCAATGGCCATAAGTTACAGCTTGGGAGGTGCAGATTGGATGGCAGGAAAAGCTTTTTCAGCTGTGGGTAGTGCTGCATGGGAAGAGGCTGCCCAGGGGGCTGGGGGAGTCTCCACCCTTGAAAGCTGGCAAGACTCATCAAAGCAAAGCTCATCTAGAGCTGGTGGCAATCCTCCTTGAGTGGCAGATTGGACCAGAGACCTTCAGAGGTCCCACAGTCAACATTTCTAAGTTGCTGTGACTGAGCTTCACTATAAGCCATCACACGGGAGAATTCAAGATGAATGTTCTAAATAGGATAATTGATCCGTTGGAGCCTATTTTTTTTTTTACCAGAAGTAGCCAATAACTGTTGTTTGATGCTCGCCCCTCTAATTAGATGTTGGAAACCAGACATGGAATTAAAGTAGTTCCTTTATAATGTAGGTATATGACATTCACAGTACTGGATTAGCAACTAATTTTGGATTGCTGACTACACTCTTGCATGAGCATGCAATATTAAAAGAGGGCTTTGCTGCTTTCTTCATGTTGATGGCTGCTTGCAGTGACTTCGTGTCTGCATTTTCCATTCTGATGAATAGCCTAATACAAAAACTCAGCTTCTGATTTTTTGAGTTTTATTTTAAGTATATAACAGTCTGCTTACTAGGGGCAAGCCTGAAATATCTGGGAGTCAACTCAAAAAAAATCTTTTGGACACTTGCTGGCTTGCTCCAGAGATGGGAAATGCTATTTTTTTTAAGAGCTTGCAAAGATCTTTCTGTAACAAACTCTTCCAGAAATACTTAAATTATCACCTGTAATAATCTGGAGCCAGTTTGCTTGAGACTCTGAAAATGAATTCTAAACTCTGGTCACAATTTACATACGAAATAGTTGAAGAATGGGCTATTTTGGTCTTTGCACTAAATAACACTGACCATGTGTGAATTCATTGTGAATATTTTTCCTCATTTTAGGGTAAAAAGTTGCCATACAGTCTTGGAGCAGATGCTGAAGAAGGAGAAGTTTCAGATGAGGATAGTGCTGATGAAATTGAAGATGACTGCAAATTAAAGTCCTGCTATGTATGTGCATATACACAGTTCCCAGAACCGTTACATTTCTACATTTCTTACATGCATACTCTGTAATCCTACTTAACAGTTGTTAACAGATTAAACTTTTTAACTTTGATTTCTAAGTCAGGTCCTTAAAATACAGAAGTTATGTAATGCCACATTTAGATATGGAATGATATTGTTCAGAAATGCACACTTTATCATTTAGATCATATAAATAACAGATTTAAGTGCTTCTGGTACACTAGACTGAAAACGTTGATGCCAGCACTATAAGCATGCTAGGCTTTTTTCAGATACAAATGTGTAGTACTCAAAGCAATGGCATGATGGAATTGCTACACAATTTCTAGATGAAAATTATGAAAGGAGACATACAAATGAAAAGAATTTGAGGTGTGAAACATTATTTTCAATCCTTCTGGTTTTTATTTTTTTGACACTGAAGATTGCTTTCTGTTCCCTTTATTTCTTAACTCCTCGTTTATTTTTCTGCTGTTAATTTTATTAACACATTTTTTGCTAAAAACTGAAACTGGTGTGCAGTGCTAATACATGTTACTCAGCAGATGCTTTTTTCTAGTCAGGAGGCAGCCTTGGCTTACCAGTTCAAACTTTTGAACAAAATAAGTACTATCTAGGGAGATGCAGAAAGAATAGATTGAATTCAAATTCATGTTTAGCAAGTATAATGTTTATCTCCACTTTTGAATGTAGCCCAGTGAGTTGGCCTTGTTGCCACATGAAAACACCTCTCTGTAGTTCTCATTAACTGGTTCTGGTATACATATTGAGCTTTTATTTTGTCTGTATCATTTATGCCTGCTATTAGCAATTGAAGGTTTTTCAGAATAGCTTGGGAATTGCTTTACAGGTAACTGAAGTCCGCATCTGAACTGGTTCAGAGGCAGCATATGTTTATGCTGGTTCTTCCCCTACCCCGATGCTGCTAAAATGCTTGTGTCAGCAACATCTTTTTGGAGATTCAAGTACACCACACAGAAGGGCTGATTTGAATCCCCCCCGCCCTTAGATAAACAAACCCTCTTTACGCTACTAGACAAAATAATGATTAATTCATGTCTTAATTATTTAGAGGTTTGATTGCACTTCAATTTCTTTCAACCCCAGTGTTCCACAAGGCAGTCTCATACAGAAGTACAGCCTTGCAGTAAACGCTTAAAGTATAGGATAAAATCAGCTTGCTCAATGACTCAGAATGTTATGTTTCTGTTAGTATTTACTACAGAATTGGAAATATTTGGCATTAACAAATTTATGAGGAAGCTTGAAGGGTCCCAATCCCATAAATCTTTAGGAACAGGAACGATTGTTTTAAGTACAGTTACAAACTTCCACAGGTGTAAATTCAGTGGAAAAAGTGTATATTGAATGAACATAACTGTAATTATGGGTATAGTAAGATGAGATAAGATTGCTCAACCAGTTTTGAACCAACAAAATGCCTGATTCGTTGTTATGTGTTGTTCAATAGGAGCGGTCTGTGTAATCCACATATGCTTTACTAATATGGCTTGAGCGCTTCTGATGAGATAGTGCTTTCAACAGGAAGACCTAAGACAAAATTTGTCAGTCCTTAAAGCCAGTGCAAAACACAGTATGTCTTTGGGGCTAGAAAGGGAACATGCTAGGACGGAACAGTTGCTTTCCTCTCCTGTCTCAGGAGAGGTCTCACGCCCCATGGACAGAGGAATGCTAGGTGCATACGTGTTCTATAAGATCCACTTTTATTTTAAGCACCTTATGTAAGAGACCAGTGTGTGTCTGTATAGTCCATCTGACTGTTGTTAAGAGTAATTGCTTCCTCTGTCTTGCCATTTGGAGCAGGAATCTAATGATGCTTAGGTTGTCTGATATTTTGGAGGAAGTGTGTAAGTGCATTAGCTGAGAATTCGTGCCATCTCCTGAAGAGAAGGTCAGACTTGTGACTGTTTTGAAACAAAGAGCTAACATCAGGGCCAGGTTCTGGGGTGATCTACGTGGTGGACTGTGCTTTGGTGAGGCAGGGTAAATTCTTTGTCAGGCGGACTAAAGAGAAAAAAGAAAAATGGAAATGGCAGTAAAAGCCACCAATAGAAAAGGCAAAATCAGGCAGGATTATGCAATAAGCTTTTTCTTGCACAAAGGAAATGTTGGGAGTGTTGTGTGGCCTGGAGCGTGTGTAATGCTCCCTCAGGCTGTCCCAGAAGTGATGGATGTAATAATCTACTTTAACTGAATTTCTTAATGTCTTTCAGAGTAATGGTGCAACTGAGCACCAGGTGGAATCTTTTATAAGAACAAAACTGGAATCTCTGATAAAAGAATCTCAAATCAGGGACAAAGAAGATCCTGACAGCTTCACTGTGAGAGCACTGCTAAAGGCAACTCATGAGGGTTTAAATGTTAACCTGAAACAGGTATGCGGGTTTTTCCCCTTAGCATGCTCTGTTGAATATTAGGCAATGCAATGTGTATTGCACGTTTGTCCGATGAGAAAGCTGATTACTTAAGAACAACTTCTGAGAGTTTGTTTCATCCAAAATGAAAACTTGGAACTATTTCAGGAAAATATCTAATGAGAGAATTTGAATGGTCTAATGTGAAGAGTATGTTCTTTCAGTATGTTCTAATCTAGTTTATTCCTTGGAAGCAACTAATTCAGTAAGTACTAATATTGCAAGCATGTGTCAAGCAATTTAGTTTGTGTCTAGGTTATTGGTGAAAGATCCTTTTTCTATTGCCTTAGTCCTGTCAAGACTGGCTGTGATAACTGAAGGCATTGTCTGCCTGTAATGCTGATGGCTGTTCTGTACAGCACTAAAACACAGGATTGTGTTTTTACTGCCCTAAGCAAGGTTCTGTTCTTTCGTGCCCAGACTGTTTTATATCAAGAATGGTATGTTTCTTTTCCTTTTTGACATCAAACTATTTTTGTAAAACAGTAAAACATATTGGAATTTTGAGTACGTCAATGGACAGTTAGTACCTTGAATCCACGGTTACCATACTTACACCTCAGCTGGATGCAAACCCCAGTTATGTTAAATTACAGAGTGAATTGTCCTGTGGGGGATGTGCCTACTCTGTAACCGGTTTAGTCTTAAAGGTCAAGTACATGTAGCTCTGCTTTCTGCACATCTTCCCACTCTGTAGGTTTTATGTAGTTCTTATCAATCCCTTTCTCCAAGGCTGGACCTATGAGCATTTTCCCTGAAGCCAGGCTTGACTGCAGAAAACATACTCGGCTTGTGCTGATGCTTGAGACATCTGGTCAAAGCTGTGTTGCGGTGGGAAGAGGCTATAAGAATGCAGAGGACGGAGCCATCTGACCTTACAGAGAAGGGTTATTTTCAGACTGTGGCTTTGCAGTGTAAGAACAGAGTCAGCTTGCCTGTTCCCTTTGGCCTTCATGAGGTTGGAAAAGTGGGATTTCAGAGAACAAACTCCCCGTGTTAGTAAATATGATCAGATATGAGCCATTTCAATATTATTTTGAGTTAGAATAATTACATTCGGTATGTTCTCTGGTATCTGGAAAAATGTTTGACCCCTAGCTAGCATTTGAGGGGGCAGGGAGTTTTGTTTAAAGAACGCGTATTTCCACAAGGTGTTTGTGTTGGATATGAAGGCTGAGGTTACCCATTACATATCATTGACATGACCATAATACTGAAAATACTTCGGTAATGCAACTGTGTTATTTGAACATCTGTCAGTTAATAATATAAAGTGACAGAATTTTCTAATTGACTTATGTTATTAAGGGACATTTAGAGATCTCTTCCCTTGTTGCAACAGTCCTGTGTGAGGACCGATTGTATGTCACTGTTGTTTTCAAGGGTCTTAAAGTAATACAGAGCTGAACGATTAGTAATAAGTTAAAACAACTGGAAGATTAATTTTTATCAACTGTTGACCTAGATGGGAGAAAACTAAATGGTTAAACATTGTGATGTTTTGGTAGTTCTGTAGCTCGTCAGCTAGCCTTGTTTGGTGGTGTTGTAAAGCTGTTCTCTAGTAGTTACTGTGTAATTGATGTACCAGAAAGGGATCTGTTGGGAAATTTTTCTACTTTTTTGCTGATCGAATCTCATTTTCCTTTACTTTGTCACTGATTTGCCTTTAATTTTCCCAAAGAGTTGCTATTATTTATTTAAAAAAAAAAACCAACAACAAAAACCAAAACAAAACAAAAAAACAAACAAACCCCAGCATTCACAATGCAAGCTGATGTACTAATGTCCAGTCATTATCAAGTGGGGTTTTTTGTGGGGAGAGAGGAAGGCAATGTGTACCGTACTGTCAGTCAAGCCTGATACTAGTTTGGATTTGCTGTTGAAACTGTCAACTCTCACTCTTATCTGAGGGAGACAAGTACTTTATCTGCTAAGGTTTCCTTCTGCATTTTACAGACACTTTCAGCCTGAGCTAGGAACAAATCTTTGAACGTAGATACAGAGGTTATTGACTTTCTTGGACCTGAAGAAACTATCTAGTGCCCTTATTGTTGTGATAGCCAGAAGCGAATTCCAACTCAGCGCTGAACAGGGAATAACTTGAGTTCATAGGACTTGCTGAAACACTGGGGGAATATTCCTCAGCACCTTTAGGTCTTTGTTTTGCTCTTTCAAAGATGAAGGGATGTGTTTTTCTGACAGAAAAAGCTAGATGCTGCCAGGAATTATCAAACTGATGTCTAGGGGCATGGTTATAAATGTGAAACTCTGATTTCAGGCTGCCTATGAAAAGTCCAAATTTATCCGTTAGGGGAGATTCCCCCCCCCCTTTTCCTTTGTGGCTATTTTCAAGTACACTTTCAAATGTTGTTAGTTTTGTTGTTGCTTGCCTGTTTTTGCTAGACAGTTATTTTCTACATGGTTGGCTGTTGTCTTGAGTGTTAGTGTTAATATTTTTCCTTACTGTTAGAGGATTTCTGAGCTATCAAGTATATAAAGAAATTAGAAAAGTCCTGTAATGAGACTTTGGATTTCAATTTGTGTTCACAGATCAGTATATTGTGTTTAGACTTTAACTCACTTTCATTCTCTTGTGCAATCACTATACTCTTGTAATAGTGAATCAGGGTGACATACTTATAATTTGAAACTTATATAACTAACTTTATATTAGGTTGAAACTATGTCTTTAGAGACTGTAGCAGACTCCTTAAAGATACTTCTGAAGGTATCTAGTCACATTGTTTATTGCACTCTCTCTGCACAGAACCTGGACACAAAAGAAGGTGGAAAAAAGTCTCATAGTCGATCGTTAATGAGCAACTTCGGTAAACACAAAGTAAGTAAAATGAGAGACTCTGTTCTAGATCTGACAGCATTCTAGAGACACTGGGTATGTTTTATTGCTTGAGACAAGCATGGTGTGTATAGGGGCAGTGAGGAAGGACTACATGATTACACTTGGTATGTTTACTGCTGTTCAGAAGAATATAGCTGGTAGCAGTATGGAGAACCCTTTAAAGATGATCACGCAAACTCAAAAGAAATCTTGCCTGACCAAAAAGATCATCTTTACTAGTGATGTGGAATTGCTGATTTTCTGATCAAGCTTGCAGCAGCAGAAGAGCGATGTAGACAAATGCCTTGGTGTATTCTTGTTTTCCAGACCTCTGTCCACACAGCTGACAATGTTTGTTTCATTCACAGTCCAGTTTTATCCTGTTTCATGCCCTGAGCAGCGCCAGGCAGACTGTGCTTTTACTGCCTTTCCACTTGCTTTAAGGGACTGCTGTGACTGAGTACTGGTTCTGGGCTCCTGCTTTGTAAAAATGTGTTCTTTTCTGATCTCTTCGTGGTTTTGCATATAGTATTTATATGTTTGTGTAGCTGCTAGGTCAAATTGTCTGCTTCGCTGGGTCTGCACTGGGGCGGCTTTATTGAACCAAGCAAAAGCTAATGAGTGTGAGGTTTCATTTTACAGCTGGACAGATAGCAGCCACCAAAAGTGCGCCCATGTTTCCTCCCGTTCGCATATTCTGACAAATGTGTTCCTGTCATCTGCCTCCCCTATTCCCACACTCCCACAGTGCCTTGAGGCTTGGTTTTATTGAACGTGTAGCCTCAGCATGAGCTGATTCACCTGAAAGCTTCCTTCCTCCCTGAGTCAATTAGCAAATACCAAGTAAGTAAATCAGCAGATAAGCTTGTCGAGAGAGAGGCATGCAGCAGGTCTGCAGCCAAGTCACTGTGCCACCAGCAGCTTCCCCTGCCCCCAGCCTGCTAGACGCCTGTATATTCCTCTTCAGTGCTATCCGTGGTGAAAGCTGCAGCCGAGCAGGGAGCACACTCTGTAATTGATAATCTGGGCAGCAGTTTAGGAAAAACAGCAATTATGAAATACTTCATAGAACTTAATCAGCCACCAGCTCATCTGCCCTGAAGCCAGCTAGGAGCTGTCAAAAATCCTCTAGGCAGACAATACCAGGACTCATATTTACACTTCGATTTTAAGCTTACAACAGTTTAAAGCGGTCATATTTCTTTCAGCAGCTTTAGCTAAGTGCACGTTATTCACTCCATATGTGTTGAGATCTGCAAGTACCTGTTGTGCATGATAGTTGACACTTCACATTGTAACCTGTGCCTGCAGATGGGAAAACAAATGCTGTGGAATGAGATGTCACAGACAAAAGGCAGCCACTAAAAACTGCTAGTTACACAGAGGGCTGGAAAGTATGTCAATAATTTAATTACATCAACAGATGGAAAGCCCGTTCATTTAACCTCTCCTGAAAAAAATGAGAGAGTATATATAGATTTTTTTTTTTTTTTTTTCTTTAAATAATGATTGTATTGTAGACTGAGGCAACAGGGATGTTCAGTAACTTCCCCCTTATGCCTTTCCAGCTAGAGGGATGCCTGGGAAGGATTGATATTTTGCAGGTACAGAATTATCCACCCAGGGATATTGAATTGTGATGTTTTCAGCCAGCTCTTGTGCCAAATATATCTGTGTATAAACTCTTCAAAAACTGCCAGTGGAGGGACAAAGGTGCTAAGGCTGGCAATTCCTGCAAGTTAACTGCAGGAAACATCCACAGTGCAGACCTTTGGATTCCAAAAGTGGACAATGCAAATGATTTCCACTATAGTCAACTTTATTTCAGCACTAAACAGAGCAAACTAAATTATGTACAGTATTGGTGTATCACAGCAGGAGAAAAGAAATCTGCTCTCAATTGGCATCTAGCCATATGAGCAAAAGGATAAGGAGCATTCAGATATATTGTTAATTACCTCTTGATGAGAAGGGAATTAAAGAAGCTCTCACTTGAAGCTATAGTTACTGTTACAAAAAGTATAATGTTGTTGAAATTGGAAACTGTATTAACTAATAGGTGCTTATGAAAAAATGGTGCTTTTGAGATTTTAATCTTATCATTGCTATTTTCTTTACTGTATACTGTAATAAATAAGGAAAATTTGGACGCTTGTATGTGTGGCTCAAAAGGCAGCAGAAAGGATGTTTGAAAATTTTGCCCAGACTTTGTTCTCAACTCCATGAATGAATTTGTTAAATTTTCTAAATTGGGGGTGGGCGTGTGGAAGGTAGGTGGAAGCAATGCACTGTACATTTAGATTCTACTGTGTGTTGCTGTTTGTTAAATAGGATAAGATCCATTAGAATATGAGCAGGACCAGTGCCAGTGTACTGGAGACAGTGAAGCAATGTTGTCCTCTCATGTCAGGAGGGAACAGGGGAGGGCAGCTGCAGAATACGCAGTGGCCTGCAATGGACTGGCCAGTTTGCAGAAATAAATTATCTTCAGGCTTGTATTTGTCTGCTAGCCAGCAGATAAACCTGCTCCATGGCTGCTGGCTTGGATCCTTGGAGTCAGATGGAGTGAGATCAGGGCACAGATGCTTTGTGTTGGCTTTTCTTCTCCACATGTATGGAAACACTTGACATACCAGCCAGGGTTTTCTGCTGTCAAACCCCCAAAGGTCATTCTGCATCCTTGTAGGACACTGGTCCTGTGCTGTAAACCTGCTGCAGCTCACCCACCCACCTGATGTTAATTACAGTAATGTGAATTTATAGAACCACCCCATAAACTGACACAGCTGTGCTTGATTCCTTCCCAACAGAAAGCTGTGAAGGCAGCATCCAAATACCATAGTGCATCAGATGATGAAGAAAGCCAGCAAAACTCTTCTGGGAAGGAAACAGGGCAGCTCCACAGGTGAGCTATGAATCACCATGGTTTTACAGCTCAGTTAAAGCTAGAAGCATGTTACTGCTACCAATATTTATATGACACTGCCTCAGGGAAGTCTGTTCTTAAGAGCAGGTAATTTATGACACTACTGTTGGGGTGCATTTTGCTGTAACTGCTATAGCCCGGTATTTTGATTGCATAGGTTTCATAGGTTGCAAACAGCAATTACCCTTAAACTGAAAAGAAGTGTGATAGTAATACTCGTCTAATGGAAAAATGCCAATCTACATTTTGAATGCTGTAAATAGTGCTCAAAGAAAACTGTTTAAGCTAAATAAGGGTACATCACAGCCCAGCCAACTTTATTACATCTGAGAATGTAAAGAAAAAGTAATCAAAAAAGTGCCATTGAGAATGCATTTGTTGTCACTGAAATGCTCTGTTTTCAGATACAGCTCAAAGTTGTCTGCCTTGTTTTGGTAGAGAAGAGCCATAGTGCATCTATTTCATTATGTTTTAAATGAAAAATTTTGTTTGTGTAGTGTGACTAGAGAGGTACAAGGGGAACAGTCATCTCAGAGCCCTCTCTAAGGAGGTTTGCTGCATGTGGTTCCCTGGTCACAGTTGTTTATTTCCTTACTGATGAAAAGAACAGAAAAGGGGATTGAAATATGCTTCAAATATTGAAAAAATCCTGATTTGTTTTATATGTTAAATATAACTCAGCAGACTGGCTCGTCGAAGGAAAACGGTGAAGCTGTGCCGAGCTCTGTCTGACCTAGTGGTGTACACGAACTCTGTGGCAGCCCAGGATATAGTAGATGATGGTAAGGCTGCTGGCATGAGACTTACACATGCTTTTTTTGCTTTTCTGTTCGGATAAGAAACATGTCTGTGTTCTCAAGGTTTCCCTTGTTTTTCAAAGATATTTTAAAAGCAGAGAAGTTAGTTACCTGTCCCATTTACTTAAATATGGAGGAAGAGTAAAGCACCACCTTTTCCTTCCCTAAGAAATATCCTTTCCCTTGGTTTGTTATGACATTCATGTTTTAGCAGCAATTTTAAAAATGAAGCTTTTTCAGGAGAACCCTTTCCTGGTTTCACAGTTTTATTGAATTTGTCATCATCTTTTAACATTATCGATTTTAAGTAGCATTGAGTAACATGATAGATTTGTATCATGATAAATAGATGTGTTACCTGTTCAGAAAGTGTGCAGTTGTTTCACTAAACATGTTAGAGGCAAAATGGAAATCAAAAAAGTTGCAGAGGGATTTGTGGGAAAGGCCACCAAATGTATGTGAACAAACTGTGTGTGAAATTCTGTAATTACTATAAAGTTAATTCCTAATTTAATAGAATTTAATGGTAGAAATTAAGGAGGGTGAAAGCAGTGTGGAGAAACAGAGTCCAAGAAATCCTACAAGAACATAGTCTTGTAGAGTTTCAGTCTCGTTTTTCCAAGCTGAGAGACAGCTCAGCTTTTTCCGCAGGTCCATGTGCAGTTAGGTGGTACTGCTGAACCCGTCTGGTGGCTCGTGGCCCTCTGGAAAGGAAGGCCTGCTCATCAGAGCACAGTATTGCAGCTGCTTTTCAACTAGATATTGTGCTTTCCTGATCCTAACTGAAGAGATGGGCATGCAGAAATGGTACAGTTGAGTTGGTCTAACTGCTCCCTCGAGGACGGGCACTCTTGCCTAGGAAACTCTTCTGGTCAGTCTTTTTCCCAGAGGGCAGAGATGATCAAAGAGGGTCTGCCTAAGGGGATAAAATGCTCAGAGGGGAAGACTTATGAAGTGGAAAAGATTAATTGGATTATTTAGAGAAAGGATGAGTTTGCAGAAACTCTCTGTGAGAGAGAAATGGGTTGAGTGCAGCTATTAATGTGTTATAAGGACAAGAGCAAAATCAGAGCCCTTCTGGGCTCATCTTTCCCCCAGCTGTAAGCTCTTCAGGAAGATAGTTTTGATCATGCTGCCATTAGTAGATTTCTCTATAGATTATTCATAGCAATCATGTCTGGGGTTCTGCAGGAGAATAGACCCTAGCAATTAGCATAAGCTCTTGCTCAACTTTCCTTGTAAGTCTGGAAACTTGATGGTAGAACAAAAGACCCTCCTGGAAGGGGAAACTGGTGCCCTTTGGTTACGCAATGTACGTGATTTGCATGTGACAGGACAATCCGTCATTGTAACTTTGGACTAAATCTAATGTTCCCCTTGATTAATACCAGTGCAACTAAGGTCTGAGTTCAGTCCCTTGTCTCCTGGGATTGCTTTGTAACTTGTTTGTTGATTTAACAATACACACAGGGTCAACAGGGAACGTGCTGTCATTCAGTGAAACAAGAGCCCACCAAGCAGTGCAGCAGAAGGCTGAACAGTTTATGCTTTACAACCAGAAACAGCTTACAAGGGTCTATCCGTCAGCCTATCGGATTGACTCCAGCAACTTCAATCCTTTACCTTACTGGAATGTTGGTTGCCAGTTAGGTAGGTGTTGCATGAATAACTTAACTTTCCACTTCTTGTGTATGTGCTAAGTAAATATCTTACACCTGAGTCTTCTCTTTCAACAGTGGCACTAAACTACCAATCTGAGGGACGTGTGATGCAATTAAATGATGCAAAATTTAGGGTAAACGGCAACTGTGGTTATGTCCTCAAACCTCAGCAGATGTGCAAAGGTAATGTCCCACTATACATTTATTACTGTAAGTGTTAAGCCTTTCAGAAAATGTCTTCACAGTGAAGTTGCCAAGACACAAGAAAGAAAAATAAGAACATATGTAGAATCTTTCATATTTCCATCAATTCATAAGCTTATTTTACTTCAGAATTCATATTTTTTTTTCTCCTCAAAAAATGAGGTCTAACTCTCAGACTGTGTAAGTACCAGCCTACAATCTCTTGCTGTTATTATAGATATATTTTGAGGGCTCCATCTTAATATGTGTTTAAAAAAAGAAAAGGGCATCCTAGGATAGCCAACTGCAAGCAAGAAAAACAGTGTATGTAGTGGCCCAGGACCAAGTACCCAGGACTTGGTCCAGCTCCCAAGCAAGTCAATGGAATTTTGTTCTCTTTAAAAGGAATTGGTTCAGTCCACAAAACGCTGTTAGAACAGGAGCCAGTGGTTTTCAGTGTCATGCAATGACAATCCTTCTATATTTTGAGGACTTGGGATCTGATTGTGCCCCTATATCTCTAAGTAATTTTCTTAATGTGGCCATAAGAAGTAGTGGCATTGATGGAAAGGTTCTTGAGAAATGGTAGAGGGAGTTTGGGTACTTGAAGCAGGCACTGCTGCTGCAGGAAGCAGCTTACTCAACCCTGGTTGCTTGTTCTCATTAACATCTGGGCAGCTGTGCAAGAAACATGATCAGAGTGTTGATCTGGGTTATAACTATTGGTTTTTTTGAAGCTACTACTTTACAGAAGAAAGTTGTGTTGGGTTTTTTTTTTTTTACCAAAGGAGTCTTAATCTTGCAAAACCCTACTGTTAGAGAGGTCCCTTCTGTCTTGTAATCATGTAAACAAGGGGTGCTCAGCTCAGTAAAGGCTGTAAGAAAGTGGAATGGAATTTTAAAATTCTTTAACAGCTGCTCCATACTCTGTAAGTTACTTGCTTATGACTGAATTTTTTGCTATATGTATGCATCTTGGGGGGGTGATATTTATTCTGTGTATCTTTTTCCTTATGCTTTTCATTCCTTGCCATCTTTTAGGCACATTCAACCCCTACTCTGCTGATCCACTTCCTGCCAGTCCTAAAAAGCAGCTTATTCTGAAAATCATCAGTGGACAGCAGCTACCTAAGCCTCCTGACTCAATGTTAGGAGACAGAGGAGAGGTAAGATATTCTAATACCAACAAATGATTCCTCCTTGTTTAAACACACCAATAAATTTCAGATATTGTCAAGCTTTTGGTCACTAAATACTACATTTTCCCACAGAGTCTGTATCCTGCACATGATGTTTAAGAACTAATTTGTTTCGTATTTTGAGGGTGACTTCACTTTTTTGAAAATTAGTCGTAGCTGGCCATAGCTCTTGAGACAACAAACCATACAACAACTTACACTTCATGAAGCTGTTTCCCATGGTTGTGCTGCTGGAAAATTCATGTGAATCAAAGGTTTTTAAATTCTCATATGAATTTAAATTAACTCTCTGCATGAATTTCTTTAAAAGTTGACCTTCACTTGTATCATTGGCTTGCTTTTAAAATACTTTGTTTTTTAAAAATAGATAATAGATCCCTTTGTTGAGGTGGAAATTATTGGGTTACCTGTTGACTGCTGTAAAGATCAAACCAGGGTGGTTGACGACAATGGTAAGATAACTTAGCTGATTTCCTCTTCTTAGAGTAAAATATTAAGTAATTATAAATGATTCAGTGTCTGTTATTACTTTCTAAATTGCAAAGCTTCTTACCTGATGAAATCAAATGATTGTATTTTAACAAATTAATTCTGCTTTCTAGACGGAATTTCTGGTGTAGGGAGACAGACGAGCAAGAGGTGAAGGACAAGAACTGTTGAACACAATATCTTTCTTCTGCATTGTTCTTAAATCTCCTTTATGCAGAAGTTCCAAATATTTATTTATTTGAGTGAAATACATGTATACCTTCAAATGAAATGAAAACAAATCATGCCCTAGGCAGTTTCACTGCCACCTCAGCCTTCACAGGAAGGAGATGAATAACAGAGTGGGATAGTCTGTTGCAGCAGGAGAGGTGGCCATCAGTTCTCATAGGAAGTTGCAAAACCATGGGGGAAAAAGGAATTGGTTCCTGTTTGTTTTGGTCTGTCTTTAGCCTACCATAGTTTTGCAAAACAAGATCTTGCCTTGGTATCCCTGCCAGCTCCCCAACCAGAACCATTTTTTTTGTAAAAACGGTCCAACAGACAGATCTCTCACTTTTAATTACTTACATAATGGAGGTTGAGAGCATCTAGATCTAGATGAGCAGTAAGTAATGAGTATTCATTTGTGTATGTGTTCTGCTTGTTTCTTATGCCTCTTGCTATGCATCATGAAAATTGAGGCTAGTGCCTGTTATGGACTTGTTTCCCAAAATTTCTGTTTGTTTTACAGGGTTTAATCCTGTTTGGGAGGAAACACTCACTTTTACCATCCACATGCCTGAAATAGCTTTGGTGAGATTTCTTGTTTGGGACCATGACCCTATTGGACGAGACTTTGTTGGACAAAGAACTCTGGCCTTTAGCAGTCTTGTGCCTGGTTAGTCCCACTTGTTTTCCTTTCCTTGAGATCTAACTGAAGAACAAACACCTTTGAACTTAAAGTTGAAGATGAGGTTATCAACATAGGATATATGCTTATATTTCTGAGACTTCATGTATGAGCTTGGACAATTCTCCTGGTATCTTAGGGTGGTATATTCGCCATTACTTGAAGGAGTTTGGGTGTCTGGAAATTGCTACTGGTGTCTTATTTATAACTTGGAGGCAGTTTGTGCTGTGGGGCTTGGAAAACCAGTGCGAATATAAGATAAGTTTTACTAAAGGCATAAGGTGGATTACTGTATATGTTTCACTTTTATAGACAGTCATTGCCAATTGTGCATAAAATGAAAACTGTTGATTATTTGTGGTACAATATTTTTGCTTCACTAGGTTATCGTCATGTGTATTTAGAAGGACTGACAGAAGCATCCATATTTGTTCATATAACCATTAATGAGATCTATGGAAAGGTAGGTATAGCTGGAAATTTACATCTCTTATGACTTTTTGTTTTAATTCTTCTGATAAAAATGCATTTAAATGTACCACAGAACCTCACAGGACTTGTGTGGTTTCTAAATGATTCTGATAGCTTAGGTTCATGGCATTTTGTACACTGGATTAGCAGTACCTAGCTCTCTGGCAGTGATCAGTAATAAAGTTTAAACAAATTACATGGCAATGAAAAAGCACAATGTCTGATTCTCCTTTGCCCTCAACTTGATGTCTTCATTTATACTTGTATCTGTACAGGTTCTACATACACTGCTAAGCATCGGCATGCTCAAGGAAGCAAACAGCAATTCCTTGTTCATAGTGTTTTCTCTGAGGAGCACTGAGCCAGGGCACCCGTTCACAGCACACCCATGTCCAGTAAAACACTTGGCTCTCTCCAGCTGCGATACCCCAGTAACAGCGCAGACACGCTTCTGTCGGAGTGCTCAGGAAGCAGAAGGGTGTAGCTCCTAGCATGTGTGGGGGTTCCTTGCAGGTGATTAGCAAGGAAAGCATAACATACTGTTATTCTAGTCTTAGCATGCATGTACTTATGAATGTTCTTACTGTTAGCACCTAATAATTATCATGTCTAGATACAGTAAGTACATTTCTTCAGTGTGTTAAACTAAATTTATTTTAGACATAAATGTTGAGAACTGAAACTGCACCAGAACGTGGTATTTGACAAGCTATTTTTAGAAGCTAATTTAAGCTTTAAATCTTTTAGGTTTCAGTGCATACATCTTTCTTTTCTGCATGATTACTAATTTTAAAATGTTTTTAAAATGGAAGTAAAAGCACAGTGCTTTTTCTCTGCATTTCTGCTTCAACTGCTTTCATGAGCAGTTTACAAGAGGTTATTGGAGATAACTAGCACAAAGAAAATAAGGCCATATTCAACAGGATGCTAAAATAAAATAGCCCTTTGTAGTGATTTAAGAAAAAAGAAAAACAAACACACCAAAACCCACAAACGAAAAACCCCCACCTTTATGAAGGGGGTTGAAAAGAACAGTTAGTCCTCAATCTTTCTCCCTTATGGGAGTGGATGCAGAGAATGTCATGTCAAATATGTAAAACCACAGTTCTGCGAGCACCCAAGGAAAGCTCAGTGGAACAGGGGTGGAAAATAACAGACAAAGCCTAGGGGCTGTGATTTGGTATAGTCCAGATCCTCACTTAACGCTACTACCTTTATCCTCACTGATCCTATTAGATCACTGAATGATCTAATGATGGCTCTGTAAACCACTTAAATATCTGTCTCACTCTTGGCATCCTTGTCTCAGTGCAGGGACCAATGTTCCAATGTGCTCGTCTGCTCTTGCCTCCGCAAGTGTTCCTCCCGCCAGGGAGGACAGCGGCCAGGCAGCGGAGGGAACGGCACTGACCATAGCAGACCTGTCCATGTTCTGTGTGCAGAGAGAAGCTTTTAGTATTCAAGGTCGACTTTGTTATTCCTAAATCAGTGTAAAAAGAAAAGCAGTACTAAACAGCTTGGAATGCATCTCCAATATATACCCAGATCTGTACACATCTGGGCACATGTGTGAAATCACATACAGTTTTGGTGATAGTCTGTAGGGGAGCCTGTTTGGCTGTTGCTCTTGGCTCATGTGCTCTTCAAAGAAGAACTATACTCAAGAAAAATAGTAAAGAGTAGCTTCATAGGGAAGACAAAAGCTGAGAGGGAGGACCCATTGAGATTTGATCTCTGTATCATTTAGTCTATTCATCTAATGCTTGCCTTAATGATGGGCTGTATGATTGTTTCTAATGCAGAAACAAAGGCTGAATGCACATTTGCATCCTTGTAAATGAGGATATCTTGTCAACTTTCTGAGAGAGACTGACACTGGATGAATAAATAGTTTTAAATTATTTGTTGTAGAGGGGTTATATTTACAGCTGATGTATTATTACTTTATTTGCTTGTATCACAGTCTTGAAAACATTAGCCAAATGTATTTGCATTTTTTTGCCTTTCAGTGGAGCCCTTTAATCCTCAATCCCAGTTACACAATATTGCACTTTCTAGGAGCCACAAAGGTAGACTTCATTAGCATGCACTTTGCACTTGCTGGGCACAGACTTTTCGAATGGTTCCTAATCGCATGATCTGCAGCTACCAAACTTGCATCATTCTTCATTCAGACTCTGAAACATTTGAATATTGCTTTGATGAAGCCCATGCATAAAACTCCAAGTTAATGTGTAGCCTGTCACTGCAGTACACTTCTTACAGTCTTGTCATCTCTGATTAGGAGACTTTGAGCAAACTTCTCTTGTAATTGTGGCAGGCTGCCATCCTAATGAGGAGAAATACAGACATGCATGAATTCATGGAGACCTATGCTGATAGTTCCTTGGTCAGAATAGATGTGGATTGCTTGGTGTGAATTTTTGCTTTGCTGCGTTTTTAACTCTGTCTTCATCATTCATAAATACTCTGAAAGCAGGCCTTTTCATTGTACTCGTTATATAATAGTATGAACTCACTTGAAACTGTGGTTATTCTTGTCCTTTCAGAATAAGCAGCTGATAGGACTCAGAGGGTTGTTTAACAAGAACCCTAAGCACAATTCTGCTGAAACCAGCGGGCACTATGTACGGAAGCGATCTATTGGTGATCGAATTCTCCGGCGCACAGCCAGTGCACCAGCAAAAGGTAGAAAGAAAAGTAAGATGGGTTTTCTGGAAGCTACTGAAATTAAAGACAGTGCATCTGAACCAATAGACTTGAAAGACAAAGAAGGAGTTGTAAGGCGTACAAGCCGGAGTTTGCAAGCACGTCCTGCTTCTATGCCCGTGGACAAATATCTTCTTGTAGGACTGCCATGCCCAGAAGATGAAACTGCTCAAGATGCCAAAGGAAAAGAAAACACATCTGGTAAGATGCTTCCAAAATTACTTTTGAATGTAGTAAGCTGAAATAGTCTATTAAAAGGCTTAGTTCTGCAGTCCCTATGCAAATAGTTTTGTTCATCTCAAATAAGAACTACTGGGCAAAATTACATATGTTTAAGTTTGTAGTATTTCAACAGCTCCTTCAACTCTTTGATAAGTGACACCCTGGAAAGCTGTCTACACTCCAAACTAGGCAAATGAATTACAATAATTTCTGGAAGTGCTCTTAAAAGGACATTTGCCAAATTTCTTTCTGGAATTTAAGAACTAACCTTCAATTACGCTTCATCAATTTCTGGTTTGCTACTGTCCTTACTTATGAAAAGTAATGAACTTATGAAAAGAGAGCTGCTGGCATGGTGGGTTTTCTCTCCCCATTTTCAAGGAGGAAGAACAGCATGCAGCATATGTTTTTGGAAATAGTGTGTGTAAAGACTAACGCAGACTTTCAGATAGATGTAAAAGGCATAAAAGTAGGTCAAATTTTGTATCCAGCAGTCTTGATATTCTCCTCTTAGCCTAGGTTACTTAATTTGATTGATTTATATGGAAAGCATGTGTTAGGATAAAACCTTCGTCTTGTATTATTGATACACAATACAATTTAATTCTTAAAATAGCTTTTTTCTAAGTGTATTCAGCAATAATATTCCTGGTTTTGAAATCCAGTTATTCCCATGACTACAGCAAGGTTAGTGCTTGACCTGCCTAATATTTGATGTACTGGAATATTTAAATAAGTCTAGGAAGCTTTGAATACAATGGCTGTAATTCATTAGACTTGCTCTTTCCACTCTGAGCTTGTCGCTAGTCTAGGGTGTCTATACTGCTTTTTGGGGCTGTTTTTTGTTTGATTGGGAAGAGCGTGTGCACTCGTACGGGCTGTCCCCACGAGGCTGCAGGGCTAGCCGGATCCTCAGCTTCTGGTCAGTTCTGACAGCGCAGCGTTTCTGCAGTTAGTCCCACAGGGCTCTTCCTCAGCTGGCGCAGGACAGCCAGCAGCACCGTCTGTCTTCCTTGGTAAGATGCAGAGAGCACACCGAGAGCCCCTCTTGGCTGGGGGGGTGACAGAAATGATGCTCTGCTCTGGATATTCTCAGCTGCGGAGCAGCAGCTTCCACCAACCACAGGAGCCACCCTAAAATAGGAGAACTACCAGGCACAGGTGAGAACGTGTTATTAAGCCGCCTTTGTTCTACCTGCCCATATTAGTGGCTTTGAAGGAACAGATAATCTGGACATCGTCTTGTAAAAGAAGTTGCTTAAGAGAAACAGCAAGCAAAATCAAACCAATTCTTTTTCTACAACCCTGAGAAGAAACTGTAGACAGGAAGAAGGACGTTCCTAGTAAAGGAAGTTAACTCTGAAATGCTGTATTTTAAATTGAAAGATCCTCTAGATAAACCTGTGAAGATGATACAGCTCAGCCATTCTTTGCAACAAAGTTAATTTCTTAGATATTTCTTCTTAAAGATGCTACAGACAAAGACACAAAATTCTTTGAGAAGAAACTGCCACACTTTTTGGAGGTCACAGATACTCACGTAACCACCTTTGCAGAAAATACAGGCCCTGGTGAGATGACCTAAAAAGCTGTCACAGGGAATGAATCTTGCCCCTTCTAACTATGAGGGGACTAGATCCTGTCCATTGGAGTTTCTGTAGGCCTTGCTCTGTAACCTGTGTGGAGGAGGACTGGCTACCTTAGACATAAAGAAATGAGACATGAAGAAGATGAAATTCCAGATGGAGTCCTCTCCTGTCCTCGAGGGACCTTCTCCCTTCCCTGTGCTGTAGGGCCATCCATGGCTTAGTGGTGGACATAAAGAAAAGCAACTCTGGCCCCTTTTTTTTGTGGAAGCACTTACCTTGAATCATAGTAAGAAAAGGTACAATGCAGCCTTGTGCACATGCAGGAATAGGCTTGGATATTCTCAGAAAGTAAGTTCAGTCCAAATATTTCAGATTGGGAAGTGGCTTCACCCTCAGGGAGGTACTAGTCAGATGAAGTGTTTGTTTTTGCAGGATGCTGTGAATAATGGAAAGGGCTAGCTGTCCAACAGAGATTTTTCTTGCTAAAATACTACAGCTGAACATAACCTCTACTGTCTCAATTGGAATTATGCCAACTGGACAGCGTGCTGTGCGTTTTCTCCTCTGTTCTTTATAGAAAAAAAAAAATCTACAAATCAAAGAAATGCACATCTCTTCCATCCTTACGTAGGAACACTGGAAAGCTTGGGGAACTTTTGAGATTTTTTGAAGATCAGCCTTTAATGCCATGTTCGTTAAAAATAGCTCTTACTGTATCACAGGTGGGTTCAGTCACTGTTAATGAATGATCAGGGCTTCTCTTGTTTCTTCCTAGGGTACCTGATTTCTAGTGAATGTTAGAAACAGTATATATTATGCTAAGCTTACTTCTGTAGTCCTTGCTTAATTAAAAACTCCAAAGGAGTGAGTCATGGAGCTCTGATTTGGCATATAAAAACAAGTAAGAAGATTTGGTGGAGGAAATATCTAATGCGTATTTTTCATGGAATTCAAAATCTTGCTGTCTTATGAATACAATATGCTAATAGAAGATCAAAAATCCTTAAATTGTAACGTTACAATAACTACGTGTAAAAAACCCACTGTCTGGAGTCCATCTACTTGATGCTTTTAACTCAGGTCTTTTAAGCATGCATCTTGTTTCACAGTATTATGTTTTTTTTAACAGAGCTGTTTTGTTCTGTCTTTATTGCCATGCTTCTTTATAGTACAAATCTGAATAGGAACACAGCTGAAGGTAATACCATGTGCAAGCTATGATATGGTACCTCATTAACATTATTTGCAACAAATATTACATCACGTGCTTGATGTAATAGACATTCAAAGGAAGTTTCAATGAAGTGCCTGCAGTTGTATTTTTCCATTTATTCATATCACACAGATAATTTGTACTAAACCTGCACAACCCCATAATTAAGTTCTGTCACAACTGTACCTAATTTTGCATTCTCCATTTGTCTGTCTAAGGACAAAATAGTTGTTAATAAACAGAACACAATATTGTATACAACTAATATGTTTCTTATTTAATTTAGCCAACAGTGATGACAATACAAATGAAAAGGAAACAAACTTGAAAGAATCTGTTTTTACACGTTCTGAGAAAACAGCAAATACTTTACATTTGGCATCTCAATTTAAGAAGGAGAATGACCAGAAGGAGACCACAGTTGACTCTTCAGTACCACCTCTACAGGAGCAACCTGAAAATTTAGTTTTTACAAGTGGCGTAGCTGAAAGAAATCACCTCATAGACTATCAGGAAAACAATCTTTCTGATGAAACTGTCCCTCTAATGCAGGGCTCTGATTTTGAAATTTCCACAGAAAAATCAAATGACAAAAACTGTGCAGACAATAAAAAGGAAGATGACACAAAAGGGTCTAAGGAGGGGGAAATAACTCTTGTGGGGACTTCCTTTTCTCAAAAAGTAGGGATGGAAAATCACAAATATGACATCATCAAGAAAAGCACTGCAGCACCTCTTTCTTTGACAGATATTTCTTCTACCATTTGCTCTGATATTCCTGATTTGCACTCCACTTTAACCATGCAAGACAGTGACATTTCTCGCCTTATAGATGAAGTTTCTTTAGCGAATGAGAGTGAGATGGATAGTGCTGTCTCAGCTCTGATTGGACAGTTTGATGTCACAGATGACCAAACTAATCTTACTGCGGTCTCCAGCCTCCATGGCACTAGCAGCCAGACCTTCAGTGTGATGGCTACGCATGCACACATGCTTACTGCGGATCTTAGCAGTCCCTGTAAGCACAACTTTACTACCGCAAAATCCACCAAATCCCCTTTATTCTCAACTCCAGATACTACCGTGTTCTCCAGTCCTGAGACTGCAGAGTATTCTGTGTACACAATTATCCATGACGCAACTCTTACACCAACCTCTGAATGTAAGATCCACAGTGAATTAGCTTGCAAGAAAAAGTTAAACAGTATAGAAAATAACTCGCCTAGCTGTCCTTGTCCTTCACTTCTCTCTTTGCGAAATGCAAATCCCAAAAGAAAATGTGAAACAAGCTGGGAAGCCCCCGAATCTGCCAGTTCTTTTGCTTCCAACAGCCTCATCTTTGCGGAGACGCTTGTTGACCCTCCCACCAGTGAAAATTCAGAAAGCAGTAGTCTTGTAGAAGTAGATGGGGATTCTCAAGATCTCTTGGTAACTGCATGCGAGTACAGAAGGGAAGACATGAGCCAGTTGGCTTCCCCTTTGAAACTGAGGCAAAAGCAGGACACTGAGCATGGTGGTGAGGGGACCTGTGCTGCTGCCCTGGACTGCTCGGATAACTTCAGAACTGCAGGGAGTCAGTTCCCTTTTCCAATGTGTGAAAATGTTGGCTTTTTGTATCATCATTGTTCAGATAAGCAGAAAAATGTAATGTGTACCTCCGAGACATCCCAGCTCAACATACACTCACCAGTGCTCAAAAACGCTTTGGCTTTCCCACCTCCTTCAGCGATCAAGCAGACTAGCCCTTGCAAATCCAAGAGTCTTGGTGACTTGACATCAGAAGATATTTCCTGCAATTTTGAAAGTAAGTATCAATACATAAGTAGAAGCTTTATCTCATCGGGCATGAGAGACAAGAAGCTTGCTGCTATGAAGAATATGAGACCACATTCTACGGATGCTCTGACGGAACAGCTGAGGAAGCTGGTGTCCCTGGACCAGGAGGACAGCCATCAAACACTGTACTCCAGGCAGATTGATGAAGACTGCCCAAAAGCACTGGTCAGAAAACTCTCATCTAGAAGCCAGAGCAGAGTGCGGAATATAGCTAGCCGTGCCAAGGAGAGGCAGGAGGCTGCCAGCAAGCAAAAATCTTCTAACACAAGTAGCATAGCAGGTGTTGTCCTTCGGAACAAGCCCTCAGCATCTCCTCATGTTATCAACAGGCATTCGACAGGCTCGTACATAGCTAGGTACCTGAATGGCTTCCCCGGGGAGGACGTGGAGGGCCGAGGAATACCGGAGGGTGCGTGCACCGCTTTGCACTATGGCTGTAGTGACCAGTTGTGTACACGTGATGCTGTTCTGCAGCTGGAACCAAATAGTGATGATAAGCCTGAAATTTATTTCCTGCTGAGACTGTAGATTGTATAAATGTACATCTTCAATGTTTACAAACTATTTCATTGAAATGAAGGATTTTTAGCAAGAAATACTGTTTTGAGGGTTTAAATTAATTATTTAGAAATGCAATTTCATGCTAGTGATTCAGTCATGATTTAATGTGCCCTTCCCTGTCAGAGCTTATGTAAATAGAAACCATGTTCCATCCTTACGTATGTATTACTTTGATTTAGAAATTATAAAGTGAAGTAATCTGGGGACTGTTTGCATGCAGTAAGCATTTGTAGCATTTTGTATTTGTAACGCATGTCATTTTTAAGTCGAGCACATCTGTGCTCAAAAGCCTAACATCGCAATGAATACAATGGTATTCTGTTTTCCTGATGTCCTATCCTGCTGTTTGGAAAAACATTTTTAGTGATCACTTTTGGCCTTTCATGTGAATTCTGCTAAGCATAGTGCTTTCTGTTATTGGTAACGTCCATGGGGTTAGACTGCTGAACTATGACTCATTCTGCCCAACAAGCAGCAGTCTCAGAATGAGACCCTTCATTAGCATCACTGTTTTCACTCTGACTTTACTTAATTGTTAATATTAATTTTACATGAACTATGATTCTACAGCAAACAATTTGTAGAACTAGGGTTAGTCCAAATTTGTGAGTAATGTGTAGATTTGTCTTCTGCCCGCTCTATGAAGTATAATAACAGTTGTCTTCCTTCTTGGTCACAGGAGAGAGGAATGTGGGAATAATTCTGCATTTATGAGTGGAAAACAATTTCTGCATATTTTGTTATGTATTTTTGCTATTGGTTGTGTGTGTAGTAGCTTCAGTACAGTAGCAGATCTGTTTTCTGTATATTTGTAATTTTATTGCTAAATTGTTGACAGTCAGTGGAATATTTAAAGCTGACATGGTAGAGTAACTATTTTGACTGTCCATCTTCTTTTTTTTTTTTTTTTTTTTTTTTTCTCTCTATGAATGCTGAAAGTGAATCGAGTGAGTAATCTCAAACACTGGAAGCTTCCCTGTAGGGAACAACATAGCTTTATCTTGGTTTTAAGATATTTTTTGCCTTTGCTGTAAGTTTTTTCTTATATGTAAAAGATGTACCTTTTACCTCTTTCTTTTGTAATGCAGAGCATTATTATTCTTGAAAACATCATTAAAATAGATTTTTAAGCACTTGGTTACATGTTTACTGACACTGTAGCAAATACAATTATGCTTAAACTAACAGTAGTTAGTGATTGCAGACATCTGTCTTGTCATGAGCTTGCTATAACGTATTAGGGAAAAAATTCTGTTATTTCACATGATGGTAATGGTTCTTAGCTAGAAATCTGCAGCTGAGCTCTTTCTCTTCTGGGTAGGAAGCCATGTTTATTGAATATGTCTAACTCCCTGCATATTCCCATTTTGTTCCATTAAGAGTCTAACAGATGCAACTGGCTGTTGTTTCGATCCCTTGGGAGAGAGCCCTGTATTTGCTAAATAAAAAGCGTTTTTCTGTGGAGGAACAGAACCAGATACTGGATTAATCCTTTAAGCTTTGGACCTGAATTTCTATGTCAGTACTTGTGATACAATTTGGAAGGTGCGATTGAAGCCATCTCTAACTTCGGGAAATTCAGAAGCTCTGTGCCTTGCAGTGTTGGAGCATGGGCCAGTACTTCTTGAGAGAGAGATGGTTTCAACTTTTGACTTGCCTGTAGCTTGTCTGCTGTGGTAGTTTAGAGACTGTTTCCAAGTGAAAGAGTCGATGTGTGCAGGCTGTGATCTGCTCTGCTGAATGCTGCATGCCACAGATGCTCACGCACTGTATTCGGATACATTTATTTGTATTAGTAGAACCTATACATTATTTAGAGATAACTGCTATTAAAAGTGCCTTGTAATTAAGCAAATGATACAATCTCCATCACAGGAGACGAAGGATCTTGGCCTGAAGGTTGTTTCTAGCTTTAATTGGAATTAATTTAGAAAAATTGTATGGTGTGTGCAGGAGGTCAGAATAGATTATTACAGTGGTCTCTCATCTCTTAATCTCTTATGGCTTTCTCTTAATTTTAGAAGTTAATTCAGACAGGGACAGTTCTTTGTGTGAAAGTGAAATTTGAATAGTGAAACAGGGCAGGATTTCTATAGTGTAGACTCAAGCCAAAGGAAGATCTGGCTCAGTAGTTTTTCCTGTCTCACTGGGCTTAGTGTTGTTTTTTCTGCCTCACTGAGATTCAAATTATATTTTGTTTACACAAGTTTCTTTTTGGTGGTGTATCGTTGGGGTGCGTTAAAACCTTCTAACTTCTCAGTGTTGGGATACTCTGAGCCTTGAAGAACTTGAGTCAGAGTATTCAAGATGTTCAAAGGTTGTCTTGTGATCTGGCACAGGTGAGAAGGCAAAGACTACATATATCAACTGCCATTAATTTCTGTTCTTGAGTAATCTATAGGGCAGTTTGTGGGCCTGGACATCGAAAACTAATAAGAAAGACTATTTTAACGTCTGTTTGCAAAGGTGATATAAGAGAGAAGTTTTCAGTCTGCGGAACTTTAATTTTGATAGGTTGTATTCAGAAATGGATTTGGTCGTTAAATGTATGTCTTCAGTGTGTGAAGAATGCATGAAATCACAAGTGGTGAATATAAGAGCATGAAGATACCTGTGTTACCAGCTACATCTGTATAGAGAAGCTTGATGATGTGATGAAGTATTTTGAATGTTGGAAGCAAGCATTCTGTATGAAATGTTTGAATTGGAGAGGGGTCTAAGCCAAAGTCAGAGACATTATCTCTTGCTTTTATGTTCACAACTCTAAAAGAAAAAAGGATTAGTAGTAAACATGAAGTACTAGAAAGTCAATGGTATTATTTTGCCCATGTAATACATTTGGATTAAATTTAGTATTTTGTATTAAAGCAAGTGCACCAGGTGTCTTTACAAGATAACCATTTGACCATCTCTCTCTTAATTTACTAGAAATGGAGAGCATTTAGACTCTGGAAGGAAGAACTTGAGATCCAGAGGAGCAGAGTCCATACTACCCTTGCAGAATAGGCAGGTGAAGAATCCTCCCCAGGACTGACCTGCCTTCTGTTTTCCTGCCAGCTGGCGTAGGGTCCGGTCCAAGCGCAGTCCCGTTTCTCTTTGTATACCAGGTCAGAAAGTATGTCTAATGCCCAAAGCCTTTGGGACTATTCCTATGCTCACTGTTAAGTGTCTGGTTAAGGTCTTCACAGAATTAGGAACCGTTCTATCAGCACATGTCAAAGATGCTTGAAACCTCAAGTTAAATTTCTGTTTCTTTTCCAGATGAGAGTTTGTATAAACAACAATTTATCCTTTGCTTAAAACTATCCATATTGCTTCTGAATATGGAACTTACAAATAGTAGAAACGTAAGGCAAGGACAAAAGATGGAACAGAAAGTTAAAGACATTGTTTATCTGATAAACTATAAGCTAGTATTTTTTTTGTGTGCTAAGTGGGAGATTAAGATGAATTGGAGATGGGCTGACGTCATTCTCCAGTGAAGTCACTTGGTGTAAACCCATTATTTTAAAGGAGATCTGCATTCTGTACCAGGTTATATTCTCACTTCCAATGGATTTTATATCTATTCAAGATTTCTATTATATCTTCAGTTTTTAGTTTAACTGAGTGAGCTTCATTTTCTTTCATGGAATGGAAGGGGTATAAACAAAATTACATTTCTATGGTGATGAGAACTGTAATTAATGTATAATACCCATCTGTTGCAGGCAGTGTCTCATTTCTAAGTACTGGGCCAAACACATCTCTGGTATAACTAAAAGGTCTGATCAGGGGAGCTATACTAGGGATAAATTTGCCTGATTAGATATAAACTGTTTGGCATGTTAAAGCAGCGTGTTTTGGTTAAATACCACCCACTTTTTCTGCGAAATTCTGATCCTTGGCATAAACTTGAAAATACGGCATACTCGGTCCATGCATGCCTCTGGGAATGGCTGCTGCTGCTGTGTGCGCACCAGAAAGCAGCTGTGTGAGAGTGGACGGGCTAACTGATGCTGAGGCCGGGCTCGCTGGCTGCCGCACAAGAGTCCGGGGATCAGTCTAATTCTGTAGCTGCCAATTTCCAGAAGGAAACGGGCAACCTCTTTGGGATGCTTTTATAAGCCTGGAAGCATGCTGCCAATCCAGCCGCTCCAGCGGTGATGTTCCCATCATGAAGATGGCCTGGCACATCTGAAAGCTGCTGATCCTCCTATATCTGGAGGATGATGTGGTATCACTGGTGGGTATTAGTAGTACGAGTCCAGAACTGGTGTGATATGATATAGTCATGGTCTAATGTGGTGATACTCTCAGAATTATAGAAAGCAGTTTGTCTCATTGTGAATTTGTGCTGCAGAAATGATTGCAGTGTCAGAGAAAAGGTAACCCGGAGGTAAGATGTTTTATACAGCAGTGCTAAAATGTGATGCTGAATAACACTTGGAATGGGGCAGTTTTGGAAAACTAAGAATGCTTGCTTCAGTGGCCTTGTGTATTGGATAATAAAATGAAGGGACACTGTATCAAGAAATCTAAGCACTTTCTGACCTCATCTCGGTCTTTAAACCTCTGTGAGCATCTGGTACATAGATTACAAGAAGCACTGTATAGAGCCAGGATTTTTAGATGTATGCATAGAACAGCAATCTGCAATTCAGACATTCACAAGGCCATTCATTTTTTAGTCCTTCCCCAAAATTAATTAAACCATGTACAGACAAGGCTGCAGCTTTTTGAAAATCCATCTGGTGAAGGTTTTTTTCGTGCAGAATCTGTTGCAAACTTCAACTTATTCCAATGCTGATTACTCTCAGTGCTTAAAAACAAATATTTCTGGTTGATGTTTGTCTAGCTTTACTTTCCAGCATGGAATTATGTTCTATCTGACTGCTCAGTTGAAAGGGCTCTTACCACACAAGTTCCTCTCTCATAAACATGAACTCACGGCCTTCTCTTTGACATCCTACATGGATCCAGCCCCTGAAGTCTCTCTTTTTAAAATATTCTATTCATTCCTGGAGGTCTCCTGTAAAGGTTATAAAGTTTCCAGCACCATTCAAGAACTTTAGGCACCAGAATCAGTTGCAGCATGTCAGGGCCAGTTATGTCAATGGAAGGCATGGAGATAACGTGGTTTGTACTAGATTGTGTTAATGTTTATAATGTGAGGGCATTTAATTTTTCTGGCTGCAATATTGCAGTTGCAGCATCTGTTTAGTGGGTATGTATCATGTCTCCCAACTATTTTTTAATTCTTTAGAGGGTGGAGGTCTATTTTTGTAAATATAATTTGCATTTTTCTCCTTCTGAGATTCATCGAGATGTGTATTCTTCCTTGCAACTGTCTTACCTCGGTGTCCATCTCAGAAATATGCTGCTTATTATTTCGCATTCCTCAAATTTGTGTGTCTTCTGCAAACCTTAACCATTACCAATTTAACACACTTTTTTTTTTTCAAGTTACTGATACATCACAGGGCCAATGTCTATCTTACAGGACTCCAATACAAATGCTCTTGCTTACCACTGATTCACTGTCTGTAGCTCCATTTGGAGTCTGGCTGCTAACCAGCTTTGTGCTCTTCTAGCAAGTGTCGTAATGATCATGTATCATTCAAGTCTCTTGATGAAAATATCATGAAGCATCTGATTCAATGCTTTATGGAAGACTAAAAACACATCATCGTCGTCGTCATCATCACTTTTACCTGTATGGACTGAACGGTTATAATTCATAAAAAACAATATGTGCAGTGAATCTTGTTGCTTTAATCCCACTTTGGTATTAATTACGTTACCCTCCTTTAACTCTTTCTAAATAAAAATTTCCTTATTTTTTTTTAAATTACTTCCATTACTTTGCTCAATTTTTATATCAGTGTCTTAGGCAAGAGTTATCTCTCTTGTTGCATTTGCTCTTTTAAATATTGGTACATATTAGTTTTATTTCAGCCCTGTGCAACTTTCTGAACAGTTGAAAATTCAGAAATTAACTATTGAGCTATCTCCCTCAGCCAATTATTTTTAAACTCTTGGATGCAAGTGCCTGTTGATTGGAATGTGTTTTCATTTGCTATTTTTTCTGTCATTTTCCCTAATTCTGAACAGAATAATTGATTGCTGGGAACTCTTACAAATAATGACAAGTTTTGTGTATGTCTATTCCTAAACAATCAATCAAATGGCCAGGGCCAGATTTCTTTTGTGCAGCGAAGGAGGGAGCTATAAATAAATTGCATGGATGGCTAAGTGCTGTTGGAAACTTTGGCTGTGTTAAGATTATGCATTTGCTGAAAGGGGTGTTATTTATCTCTTTTGCAAAAGAGTGAATGATATTTATGAAAATTAAAAGCCAGTGCGCCAAGAACGATGCAAATGATAACTCTTTTGATTACATCATACTCTTATTTCAGAAGCTCGGTTGTGGAGTAACAGAACACAAAAGCAAACAATGGTATTATTCACTTCAAATTCTTTCTCTTGAAAGAAAAAGAAAGGCTTTTTAACAGATTCCTAACTTCTGTAGTATTTTGTTTCCCATACCTTCAGTAGCAATTGAAAATGGATTATTTTCCTCTATTTTCCTTCTTTTCAAGCTGTCTTTCATCCTAACTGCATGTGAGTATAAATTAGCTGGAGGAAACATTTTGTTTTCTTCACTAAGGATCTGTACTATTCTAGTATGTCTTGCCAAGTATTTTTAAAAGCAAGAATGTTATGAATGCTGAAGGTGTTTTTACCCTTTCTCATCTAATGCATATATTTATTGCGTAGCAGGAAAAATCAGAAGAGGGGAATAAGCAATTATTTTCGCCTAGTAAAGGCAGGTGGTTCACATCCTGGGTTAGCAGGCCTAAATTACTTTTCTAGTTTATGAAAGAATGCATAAATTAATCAGTTAATAGCAGCAAAAATGAGATTGGAATATTACTTTTAATAAACTTTTTTTTTTTATTCAAAAGCAAAAAGGGCTATAGTTACCTTTATGTGATTGTTCACTGGGATATCTACTGCCCCTGCTCTTAAGAGCAGTACAAAATACTCCTAGTGTTGGGGATCCAATTTCACGTTCTTCACTCTTGGCAGAGGAGCCTGTGTTCTGATGGAAATGCACTGCAAAGAGGTGAAAAAATCTGCTAGGAAGTTCTTCTGTTTCTTCTGTTCATCCTAGGAGACTGAGGAGGTGTTTATTGCCCAGTCAGATTCACCACTGATGTACTGAACAAGAAGTGAAGCAGTAGCCAGAGGAGCAATTTATGTGTGGTCAATGGGACGGGGAAGGCATTCACTTCAGGCATTAGAACACATGAGAAACAGAAGTAAATATGTTGAACAATATTTTGAAAGCATTTGTTTTGTTTTGGCCAGTCATGCTGCATTTCAGCAGTGCTGAGGTGGTGTGACGTGACTGATACGGTTGATCAGATGAGGTGATAAATCACGCTCGTCATTCAGGAGTAACATTTTAGTTCTGTATTTGCAAGATCAGGTTTTATAAAGTCTGCCTGTACAGCTCTGAGAGGATGGCAAAGCTGCCCAGTGCTCAAGGTGGGGTTGTTGCTGTCCAGAGAAGCCTCAGCTTTTCCAAGATAGTTTAAAAGAAAAAAAAAGAAAAAAACACCAAAAAAACCAAAAAACATACAAAAAAAAATCCCACCAAACCATAACCCAACAGACCCTCAGTTTTTGTTCACTGCAGTTCTTGTATCAGCTGCTGCAGTTTCCTGCTGTGAGGGGCAAGCATGAGGTGACGTGTGGATGCCGTTTGGACGTGAACGAGCCCAAGGCTGGTTTTGTTGCTCTCCCCTCGCAGAAGGGTGACCGGTCGTTGGTGTGCCTCTTTCTGCCTATGTCCATCATTCTGATTACCGAGAGCTGGCGCTGCAGGGCACTGAGGCTTGCTGCAGCAGCCCCATGGCTCTGGGGCACGGTGTGGGCTGTGGGGGGCAAGGCAGGGCATGTGGGGGGCACACCAGCAGCTGAGGAGGTATCCTTACATCCCAGGCTCTACTGTGTGCCAGAGCCCACCTTGAGGCAGACCAGGGGCTCAAATGGCAGGTCAGATCTCGGGACTTAGGTACCTACTTCATCCTTGAGTCTCTTTCCGATCTCACTCTGAACAGGCATCTATGCAAATTTTACTGCGTACAGGACCATAAGTCTTTCTAGTAAGAAACATATTTTGTATCCTAAAATGTTTTGGTTAGAGAGCTTTCTTCATTAGTTTCCCATTCTCATCTTAAATAAGATTAAGTTGTAAAAGAATAAAACATTTCGTTTTTAAAAAAGCCATAGAAAGAACAGCCAGAATTTCCCCCAGAACCATGTTGGGTCAGTTTTATTCTTGGACCGATGCTCATTCGGATTTGTTTTGATAAGATTTTAATGCTGTTCCTATTTGCAACAGGGAAAACAATGTTCAGGACCCTCAATCCACACGTATGAGACAGTGTGGCAAAGTGATTACACTGATTACAGATCTGCTTAGACATGCAGAAGGAGAAATAAATTGAACTTCTATCAGAGATTATCTTTTAAAGTCCTGTGTTGATTGAGACAGAAACAAATGAAAATGGGCAGTGCCTGCTCTGGCCTAGTTCAGCATTGATTTTTTTTTTTTTTTTTTTTAAATTGTAAAAAGCCATGGAAATTGAAATTTGTTCTTTAGTATGTGAATTTAGTATCTGGTATAGCTGTGGACCAAATGGGAGAATTTGCAGTCCAGGTACAGCTTACAGCTGAATTGCCTTACCTTCTCTTGCTGTCTGTTCACAAATACTTTCATGCCAGACGTACAAGCATGTATTTGTATGTATAAGAATGGGTCATAGAAGGGAGGGGAAGGAGGACACCTGTAGCTATGGCTGTGGCTTTATTAGTCCTTTGCTTAAGGAACAGTTGTTTTTTTAATATGTAAACCCTTTGCAGCAGAGACTTGTCTTTATCTTGACTCAATCACTGCTGTAGCCCTAATAGTATTGCTAGCACTCAGATCCAGCCTGAGGAGTATGGTCAGCCTCTTCTGCAACTGGAGTTACATTGATTGAATGCCTGCCTTTGCTGCTTTTGTTTAGGTGTATGCGTGTACAGCGAAGACAGGGGTACGGAATGGTGAAAATGATTTAAGGGAGTTTGAGATCCTGAATTGACTAAATTTGTACAAGTTGCTTTGCTGAGCACTTGCAAATAGAGATAAATCCTCTTTTTCCTGGTAGGTGCACTTAAAAGCAATGTGAACTTCCATTTCAGACTTTATAATGACATGGGAATAGTTCCTTCATATTCAAAACAGTAAGATCTAATCCTGGCATGCAGGGAACATGGCCGTGTACAAAATGACACCATGAGTGCGAACTCTGGTGTCTAACAGCCCAAAACTTTGGGTCTAGGTCAATGCAGGGGTCTGGAACATCCCTGTACTCCATGAGCAGTGTGACATGGTTCCCGGAGGATGCGCCACTGATGGTCCAGGGCACCTCGCTGGTTCCCGTTTGCACTGTGCGGTGGTACAAGAGAGCAGAAGGTTTCAGGAGGAAAGCCCCCCAACACGGACAAAATATGCATGCAGCGTTGCACGGGACTTTGTTTCCCTGTTATGACCAGTGCTAGAGATAAAGCACTGAATTAGATCTGCTTCATCGCCTTTGTGTGACCGTTATTTCCCTGAAGCTCTGTTGTTCTTGATTCATGCAATGCTCTGTAATGGCATTAGTTGGATGGTTAATTTAAGTACATCTGGATATCGACTTAAATTTGTCAGTAAAGTCAGACAGTATTTATGCGATCCCGTTTTAAGGAATAATAGTCTTAAGGAAGCACATTTTTTAAGGGAAACAGATGTCTTGAAGCAGATGATTAATTCATGCTTAGTTTTCAAGCGCTCATTTGACTTACAGGCTTTTTAAAGTGGATTCATTCTTTTAATTTAGTGCTTCACATCTTAAACATTTATAGTCAAAATCTTATTTCAGTTAAAGATGTATTAGTCTAAAGTGACACTTTTAAGTTCAGTGGAGAAGTTCTGCTGAAAATTAACACTGCTGAGAAAACAGAATATAGAGAGTTGCAGAGTGTCTGCAGGTCATGTTAATTTGAGTTTATTTTCAGCACTACTAATATTTTTTTCAGTAAAATGAAAGTTTAGTTGCATCCGAGTGGATCCTCTTGCAGGGGAGAGCTCAGCGGAATGAGAGAATACAATCAAGTGCTAAATTTGGGTTCTTTAAGTCAGTGCAGAGCCGGGGTGTAACTACTGAACTTGATGGAGTTTCCCCAGATGTATGCTAGGATGGGAGTCTGTTCCTTGACTACTGAACCAGAGTCAGTCCAATTAAAGCCATTCAGAAGGCTTACGCTAGAGATGGAAGCTTGATTTAAAACATGTTTCAGGTTTCTTGTACTTTTCCATATCTGATCTTCAAATAGAGGTGATGCTGAGTAAGGCGATGGTAATTAATACCCTTATATTTATTTTGTCTTGGGACTAAGATTGGATTGACCCTGGCTGGACGCCAGGTGCCCACCAAAGCTGCTCTGTCACTCCCCTCCTCCACTGGGCAGGGGAGAGAAAATATGATGAAAGGCTCGTGGGTCGACATAAGGACAGGGAGCGATCATTCACCAATTACTGTCATGGGCAAAACAGACTCGACTTGGGGAAATTAGTTTAATTTATTACCAATCAAATCGGAGTGAGGTAATGAGAAAATAAAAACTAAATCTTAAAAGTCCTCAAGGGGAGGACTCCTCACACTCTTCCCCTGCTCCAGTGTGGGGTCTTTCCCACGGGAGACAGCCCTTCATGAACTTCTCCATCATGGGTCCTTCCCATGGGCTGTAGTTCTTCATGAACTGCTCCAGCCTGGGCTCCTCTCTCCACAGGACCACAGGTCCTGCCAGGAGCCTGTTCCAGCGCGGGCTTCCCACGGGGTCACAGCCTCCTTTGGGCATCCCCCTGCTCCGGTGTGGGGTCCTTCCCACGGGTCCTCCATCCCCCCAAAACCTTGCCATGCAAACCCAATACAACCTGCACTCTCACTTTCTTCCTGTACCTTGAGAGGGAACCTACTTATGCGTAGCATTTGCATAAAATGAGGCTTTTGCATTAATCAGCTGCATTCCTAATCCTGGAAGGTAATCGTTACGATTTTCTGTTTTGATCTGTGTAGTCAGTGGGTAAAGGTTCGGCCCACTTGGATGTGTATTGCCCTCTGGAGGTGACTCTTCAGTCTCTGGCTGTATACGCAGGCTGCACAAGGAGACTGTTATTAATTGGGTACTCATTGGCTTTCTAAAGCTCGAGTGCGGAGCCGGTAGTTGCAGTACTGACTTAGTCCTGCACGCACACACAAAGTACACAGTGAGGGTATTTATGAAGCATGAGCAGAAAGGACCTGTTGTCATGTTATCTCACCAGATGAAGGCATGTAATGCCACCAGAAAGTGTCTGCTGTTCTCCAGAGATCTTGTCCTCAAATAGAAAGGTTGAAGCGAACACAGGGAATCTGCTGATGGAATAAAAAAACAAATCTGAGAGCAGTCTAGGATAAGGCTGCCAGCATCCTTCAAGGGGTGAAGGGGATAAAGACAAAAATGTCTCAGGGCCATATAAGTAAAGCCAGACTGCTGTATTGATTTACCCCATGTTCAAGTTGTGGGAACACTGGAGCCACGAGACCTTTGTTGCAGTGTGATCCTTCCCCATCCACAACTGTGCAAGAGAAGGTTGCAGAGGAATTAATCTTTCTGGATTTCCGTGAAACCAATATGCATTTTCATGAGATAAAACAAGATTTACTCATTAATATAGTTTTTAATTTGAAAGATAAATCCTCAATGGTCTCCTTTGCCTCTGGTCTCCATGCTCTGTCTCTCTGTGCCAAGCACAGTACTGAGCCAGCTTTGCAGCAGGAATACTGCTAGACTTAACAGCAGGAGTGAAGGGAAAAGGCCTGATGCACACATGTCCAGTAAATTGTCCCTTTTATTTCCTTGCTGAAAAGCACTTCTTTTTTTACTCAAAAGATGTGAAAGTGTGTGTTTCTTTTGCCAGTAATTCAAGTTCATACATTATCAGGCCAGTAGGATGCAAGCCCTTCTCTGCTGTAGGTCTTTGCTAGGAATCGTGCAGAGGGATTCAGTCCAGTGCCAAATGAAATGGTTTCTATCTCTTCGACGGTTTTGGCAGCACCTTCTGTTGCACTTAATAGAGATGCTAAATACTTAGCAGGATGAATAAATGCAAGCAACGGCTGACTTCTGCTTCTGAATGTGAAGCTTTAAACAAGGAATAACTTTATGTATTCTTTTTGAGCTATATAACATTATAAATCAGACCAAAATTCTTAGTCGTTGGTCATACACATCAAATATATCTTCATTTGTTTTAAAGCGAAAGAATTGTGGAGAAAGTGCTGGTACGACTTGTAGAGAACAATGCTGTAAGCATGGCAATTCTGGGTTTCTGATCTAGTAAAGCCTTGCCAGGCTCAACATTCAGTCCAGAGACTGCAGTTGCTGAATGGATATACGTTCTAGAAAGATTTATAGTTTCTGCCAAACAAAACTTTGCTGTGTAATTCCAAGTAATACAGTATCTAAGGAGCTGCATGTGTGGAAAATCCTTTGTCAAGGGGGTCAGTTTCATACTGGACTGGCAGCCCCAGGCTCCATCAGCTTCTAAGGTTCCTCCTCATATTCAGGATAGGTGTTGGTAAGGTCTCTAACAATCTTGTCCTCCCTTATGACTGTAGAAGGGGGCAGCAGGAGGTGTGTGTTCTTGTCAGATGAATAAAATGAAACTAGCCTTTCATTTACTAAAAGGAACGCATCTGACAAGCAGCAGGAATAAGACGAGGCAAATCCTATTTTTTGCCTTCCAGAGCCAAGGCACCAAATCAAGTGCAGTGGTATGTGGTCAGGATGTTGGTAATACAAACTAGTATCATATAATTCTGAACAGTAAGAATTTCTGCTCCAGGTATTGCTAGAGGAGGAGAGGGAGGATGATGCGTGCTTGCTGCTAACCTCCAGTGAGTTTAAGGCTAGTTCTTATCAAATCAGGCCATGCTGGAAGATGACGCCTGAAGAAGGGATTTCCAAAAAGTTTGTAAGTGATTATCACTATAAAGTAAAGGAGAAGGATGCGATGAGTGGCAAGAAAAATTACTGAGATTACCTCTCTAATGACTTGTAATTAAGCAGCATCTTCGGAAAAGTCTCTGCTTGCTGAGTGATCTCTAGCCACCTTAGATCTAGGCACCCAGAAGGTCCTCACTCCCCTGTGTGTGCGCCAAAATGCTTTGCAGGCAGAGTCAGACTAGTCAAGTAGGAATGACACAAGTACTAGAGAGCCAGGTTAGCCTCTGTGGGCGAAGGAGAAGGAACAAGGAATTTGAGGGAGGCGGAAAAAGATTTCTTTGTTTCTGATAAGCAGGAAAAGCAAGTTTATTAGAAGACATGAATGTCTTCTTCCAGGAGCTGGACCCCAGCGAGGGGGAGGCAGATCCTTCCAGCTCTGCCCTCTAATGCCAACTTGGCCCTGACTCGCCCACATTCACTGTGACGTTCCTGAAACACAGGCCCTATGTTTTGGAATTTTATCATTTCCAGAGATGGAGCAGTGTGGAAAGGCTTGGGGGAGCTCATCTGTATTTTTCTATACTCTCAGGATGTTGACAGAAGGAAATCTGCTTCTTGCCTATACTTTTCAAGATGCACATTGGTTTAGAGCAGCAGGTTTTTATCATTATGAGAGTACAAGAAACTGGTACTTGGATGTAAAAAAACAAAAAACAAACAAAAAAACCAAAACAACAACAACAACAAACTAACAGAAAGCACACTTGATATTTTTATCACATTACACTGAACTAAGCAGGATTACTCAGTGTGTAAGTCCATTAAATCCTTTTTGGCTTCCTCTGAATGCGACCTGAACTTTTAAAGCTGGAATTGAAACTCTTAAGGGCAGGAGTTACCTGCTGCAGCACTTGTGCACAGAGTGCCAAAGAACAGGTTACATCCTCATCTTCGTTTTTTTGTGACAATATATTGTCTCAATATTCTTCTAATACTCCAATATCTCATTAAATTACAAAGAAAATTTCCTGTTTTGGAGCCACAGCTCTACTGCATTCAGATAAGTGACTGTTCTTATACCTGCATTGTGTCTGTATGATGATGATGATGGCTTGAGTGGTGGGTCTAGAGGAAGAGAGAGGCTGGAATATTCTTACACAGGTAATAACGGAGAACGGATAGTAAGGTTCAGCCTAGACCCAGAACCACTAAAGAATCCAAAAGGATTTGTGTTCATTTATGGCATTCCAGTAAAAAACCAGGGAGAATATTCCAAAATGCTTTAAAACTCCTTTTGGACTACCCTGAACACAATTCCTCTGAAAAACAGAGAAAGCACAAGTCAGGAAGAACACCTTCACAGTGGTGTTTATCAGATTCCAGGCCCTCTAAATCCCTCTATTTTTGGACTTGGCATTGTGACTCTTTTTTAAATAGAAGTCTGGTCTCCCGTTGGAAACAAATGCATACTAAAACGGTTGATGCTTTTCTTCCTAAGAAAAACAAGTTAAGCTGGTTTTTCACTTCTAAGACACTGTTTGGTTTTGTGGTTTCGCTCTGAATTGCTTCTCTGTATATATTTGATTCCAAATAGTGATCAATGAAACATTAAAAAAAAAAAAAAAAAAAGCCAGACTACCTCTAGAAAGTCCTGTTGTTTCTTTTTTCTTCTTTATTTCTTTAAGCCAAAGGAAAAAAAGCTGCCAATACATTCAGTGACTGGCAAGTGAAGCACTGTCAGTAAGTCTGACTTGCTGTGAAATATTAGTAAACAAGCAGTTACATTAACGGTAGCCAAGTTTAACAAGATCTCCACTTATTATCCTGTCATTTTTGTGGAAGAATATGCCATTGCTGTCAGATCCATCTGTTCAGTTGCACAGCCTGTGCATACAAATCACCTAGTCTCACACATGGGGAAAGATTTTGGAGAAATCTGAAACTGAGAATGAAAGATGAATAGAAGATCTGTTAATAAATAGTTAGAACTCAGTTGAGATAATTGACTGTCTGGCTGAGAGCAGGCACGTTTTGTTATGTTGTGTGTAGTGAAAAATCTGGCTATCTGGCCCAATGCAAACACGATTTCTTGTAGTCTGCATAGATCAAAAGTTACCTGCGGCTTGGTTCATCACAAAATGATATGGAGAGGAGGCAGAAGAGAGAACATTGCTGGGAAAAGCCATGAAAGAAAAGCATGTAAGAAGGTATCAATTTAAACTCCCCCCCCCCAATAGACAAATTAACCTGATCACTTGCCATAAAAATCACTGCTGGTGTAATGCGAATACCTTTCTTGGAACCACTGGTATGGAAAAATTAACAAATGCTAGAGAAAATTCAAGGGATAAATATATATCCTTAATAATATTCTATGATTGTTTATCCTATTCCGTCAAAGTGGTTGAAGAAAAATTGCTGGGCAAGAGAATAGTTGATTGAATAGTCTCTTCAACAAAACCAAAAGGTCGCCATCAGATTCTGCTGGGGTGGGGGAAAATTGAGAGCTGGTAAGAGGTTCTGTTCCTCTTGCGGAGGAGAGACCTTCTCTGGGAAAAATAATTGGGAAATCCAAACTGGTTATCATGATATTTCAGTCATCATCAATAAATAAATAAATAATGGTTTGACTAATTCTAAAACCAATTCAGTAAAAAATGAATTCTGTTGCTGCTCTCTTCCATAGTGGTGAAGCCATCTCCCATCACTGTCAAACCTGTCTGCTTGCTTCTTGGGTACAAATGAGCTTGACAGGTATTCAGAGGCTGTGCTGAAAGGACCAGCAGTGGAATGGGCTGAAGCGACAGCAGAACCGTGGTAGGATGTTGACAGAAACTCTTTGGGGTTCTAACCTGGCTCCCTGAGCAACGCTGACACCTTTATGGAACCGGGCAGAATAAATAGCTGCCAAACATACGTTCATTAAGGTTTAATAAGTTGCTCGCTCGGACATTAAGAATAGATCCAGCGTTATGACTTTTGCACAGCAAATTTACATCAACTGTCAAACGTCTTTGCTGCAGACACTGGCAGGGACTATCACCTATTTGCAGAACTGACTTCTGTCAGCAACTGTGTTGTCGTTCTGGTGCCTTTTGCAGTTTGGGATTTTGACTTGCCTGTCAGTGCAAGCCTGAATAATACTCTTAGCTACTCTAAACTGAAATGGATCCTTTCATTTCCATGGGACTGGTTCAAACCTCAATGTATTTAATAGATCTATTTGGAGATACTTAGGAATGTCAGGTTTGGAAGACTTAGTGAAGTCATATGTTCTCTGGTGTCAAAATTTGTTTAGAATTTCTCCTCTGTCATCTATGTCATGGTTCCTCTCCTTTTTGCTATTCCACACTATAGAGGAAAAGTTGTAGAAAGTGTTTTGTAATACTTTTGTTGTGGAACAGGCTACTGAGCTAAAAAACAAACAAACAAACCAAAACCAACAGTTACTTAACAACTTCTATTTGATTTTAGAAAAATAATACAGCAAGCTGTTTTCCAGTCAAATTTCCCCTTCAGCCAGCAAACATCCTGCTGGAAAATACCACATCTGAGGACTCTTTTTTTTTTTTTTTTTTTTTTGACACTGGCCTATCCATATGGCCTCTCCATGTGGCAGCCCTGGCGTATGCGACTTTGCACTGATGAATTTATTATGTTGTCAAGACTTAATACACCTGTTCATCAGCAACTAGCGTTGCTAGTGGGAAAACAAAAATGATCTGCCAAAGCATTCAGTTAGCATCTTTAAGAGGCAGAGACCAAATGTCTTCTACTTGATGGTACATGTGAAGCTACTGGTTTCTGGCAGGAGACTTCTGGTGGTAATTCCCCCTCCACCCTGGGTGAAGCACGTCTCTCTTGCTTGTCTTCACACCCCAGGGTGCAGACAGAAAGAGCCAAAGAGGGGTTGAACACATGATAGTACAGATGAGCCTTGCGTCAAACCGGGTGTGCGTGTGTCCTTGGGAGTTACGGTCTGTCCTTCCCGCAGTGGGAGTCTCTTCCCATCCGTGCTTCATCACAGCTCCCGCTGCTCCAGGACAGCTGAGAGAGTGAGCAGTCGTGGGGCACAACGGGTGTGTCTCTGAAATGTTTTGGAGTTTTGCTTTTTTTGTGGTTTGGTTTGGTTTTTTTGTGGGTTTGTGGTTTGGTTTTAGGTTGGTTTTAGGGTTTTTGTTTGTTTGTTTGTTTTTGTTTTTTTTTAGTCTGAGTCAGAGACTTTGTTCTTTGCCCTCTTATAAATAAAAACAAAATTTCATCTCTGTCGGAGAAAGCTGCAGGGTGGCTTTAGCTTTCCATGGCATGTATTTTACCTACTGTTTGATCAGCCTAATTAACAGATCACAGTCTCCAGTTCTGGTTTTGACAGAGGGTTTTATTAGAGCTTTGAAACTGGTCCCTTAGCCTATGTCACTTTTTGCCCCTCAGAGACATGTGAATTGTCTGGGCTTTTTACTCCACCCAAGCACAGACCAAGTGTGCGGGCTGTCCCAGGTTTGCGGGTGCCTGGGGCGGTGTTGGTGGCTGGCCGCAGGGAGGACCCAGCTGCCAGGCGGCCAGGTTGTTGATTTAAGCAAGGACAGCAGGGAGCGCAGAGATGGCAGCAGGGCCCGGGCAGGATTCCTGCAGGCCTGTTGCTAGCTAACGGTGTTAGGGTAGGTGTGAAGTCGAAGCTGCCAGCTGTGTGGTTTGAGGCAGCCAAAGGAAGCAAATGATGTCTATTAAAACCTAATAATCCATGGGAGTGTAATCCGCATCCTGGGCTGCAACAGAGATGTGTCAAATCCTAGCTCTGCCCAGAGCAAGGTGGGGAGCGTCCGGCATCACCTAATCCGGAGAGGGATGGAGTCAGCCCACAGGAGTGGAAAGAAGTGGAGTTACACTCCAGCAGGCTGTTGCACTGGGAGTTTCTGAGCATTTTTATTTTTTCATTCTGGATGGGAGCATTTAAGGTAACACTTGATCATTATTTTTCAACTTTTTTGTAACTATGGAGACCAGGAGCTTCATAAAGCAAAGCAGAAGCTCTCCAGGTGCAGTTGGAACTAGCTCAGACATTTCTCTCTCTTTTGGCCCCTTGTCAAATCTTTTAACTTTCTGGAAACTGGAAAAAAGAATCAGAGTGGCATATGCAAAATATTATACTTTAGATTAAAATTCAGTGGAATAAACATGAATGAATCTGCATTTGAAAACAAAGGCTGACTCTCAAAAGCTCCTCTCCCACAGCCACTGCTCTGAATATGACAGGTATGTGCCAATAAAATCAGCAGGTATTGCAGCTCTTTTGTCAGACAGGCACCCACTTCTTTTTAAAACAAAGGCAGGAGGGACCTGTACCTGGAAATGACAGTAACTGAGGAGGTGGAAAAAGATGGTGGAAAACGCCTTGTTTGTCATATATATATTTGAATCCATGAACTGTTGGATAGGGATAGAAAAGTCTACATCATCTAACTTCCCATGATTATTTACTACTGTTGTGATAGGATTGCAGTGTGCCGAGCCCCATTTGAAGGCAAGAGCTTTGATGGATAAATGCAGTGAAGCCTGACTTTGTTAAGGATTCATGCGTCTCAACTTAGGAATTTTGCCAAACATACTATGTATGGTCCTGCTTTAGTTTTGTTAGATGATCAGCAACTTTGTTATAATCCTTGATTCTCTACATACACGTTCAAGTATTACTGAATCAGAGAGGATAATTTATTTCCTCAGCATTTTCTTTAGGGGGTTCTGATGTGTTTAATCTTGGGATATGGCAGCAGAGAAAAATGTTTTGTGTTTTGTTTTGGTTTGTTTTGTTTTTAATTCAAACTAAAAGCTCAGTTCCAATCATATGTTTGTGAAACAGGCAAGGCAGTCACTGATGAGTCCTCTCAAGAGCTGGGGATCTGTGCAGTCAGTAATTTTAGTCTCCAGGGTAAGTCCTTGAGGGAGGGAGCTGAGCTGCTCTGACTGGAGGCCCTAGCAGGAACGCTCATCTCCGGCGCTCCTGGGTTTCCCTTTCTGGAGGAGAGCTGCGGCAGGAGCCAGGAGGGTTGCTGAGGTGGCTGCGAGGAAAGCAGACTGAAGAAAAAAATGTTTCCTGGATGTGGAGCAAATAGTCTCTGTGAAACAGCAGTTGAATCTGTCCCATAAGGAGAGCCCTGCTCTAGGGGTTCCTGCTCCTAGTCCTTAGCTTAATTTGTCCGGCAACTGGCTCACTCCTCAGACTGCGCTTCGTTGGAAATGCAGCAGCACCTTTCCCCTGTGCCAGCCGGGAAATGAGTGATTATGTAGCAAAGCACGTTTGGCTGAATTTGTATAGTAAATGTATTTTTCCTTGAGAAGGTGATTTGATGGTGCATAAAAAAACTGAGAATATGCAAGTCTGACTTGTGTGTAGAAAGAGCGTTTACAATGCCTTGTTTGTGGTAACAATCCTTGACTAACTGGGAGGGATAAGGGATCAATTCATTGCTGTAGCGATGTGTGCAAAGATGCTCCAGAGATGCGCTGGGGGAAATGCATTTGTGGCAATGAAAATCCATTAATTTGTGATGCAATGAGTTTTCACATATCAGGAGACACAAATAATGAATGTGATCAATATGGATGAATTTGAATAGGATTTTTAAAGTTATTTGGAAATGATCATCAGTACTGCTGCAGTGCTACAGTTCTGTAAGATTTCGGCCTACGCAATAATCATCTGGTTCTGAAAATTGTTATACATAAAGTTTTAGTAGCTATGGGAAAATTGTTTTTTTTCCTCTGTATTATAGAGAATGCTGCATTTTATGATAGCATAATACATGTCAGGAATAAATAAATGACTAATTCATTGTAGCGGTAGTGCTAATGCCATAAAACATAAGTTAATAAATGACAACTGTTTAGACAGACTTGAGCCACACTTACTCTACAACCATTTTAATTGCTTTTTTTATAAAGCCAAGGACCCACTGGCAGTAGACTTGAAAATAAGGCAGGATACCAGGCACTGGCTCACCAAGCAAAGTCGCCTGATTGTACAGTTTCAAGTATGGTTCATTACAACTGAGTAAAGACGTGAGGCGCTACCACCCCGTCTCTTCTCTGTGGGGAGCTATCTGCTTCACTTCAGCAGTGTTTTCCCAAGTCAACTCTACTGTTTAAGATAATGTTGATAGAGCTACTAAAACGTTTCTTTTGCTACCTTGAGGTATTTTGTACTTTTCCTTGCCTGACATAACCTCAGTGTGGGAGTTGAGCGTCCCATCGTTGCTGAGAAGACACAAACTGCGTGGAAAAACTCTTTTCACCCTGTCCTGAGACGTGGCCAGGCATGGGTTGGTGCTGCCTCACTCCTGCTTGGGACGGTCATATCTCCTTTCTGAGCTCGGTAGCTAGCCAAAACTTGCAGAAGTAGGTCTAGCAATTTATTCCCTTAAAAAATAAAAATCAGTGATGGTATTGGGTATATTGGTGCATCTTTGGTGCAATGCCATTTCTCTCTTAACCAGAATACACAAAGTAAGTGGCAAACAGTTCTGACTCATCACTCTTTCATCCAGCCCTTCTCCTGTGGAGTCCTCCCCTGCAGGGCCAAGTCTGGCTCCTCCTCCGGCTGCTTCTTGTCTCTGCATCTGCTGCTGTCCCCTGCTGAGCTTTGTCTTCCTTCCTTCCCACGGAACTCCTTCCCAAAACAGTATGTACCCAACCCCTCTTTGATTCTGAACAGCCTTGTCTTCCCTTCTGTTTTGGACAGAAATGTGCTTTCAGGTGGTTTCTGTAGCAGAGCAGCTCAATCTCTGCATTCCCCTAAAATGTGACACAGCAGTAACTCCCCTTACCTGCCCCTAATACCAGGGCCCTGGGCTCACCCACTGGAGCTTTTGAGAAAAGACATGAAAATTAGCTGCAGTGATGCTGTCAGCTTGTATAGAACAGGGTATATGGTGTTTGGCATCTTCTTACCTCATTAGATAATATGAGATAAAGTGGTACTTTCTGTAATATATTCTACTGCCTACTGGAACCAGGAGCGACAGCATTCCAAGTTTTATATGCTTTTATTATTTTTTGAGATTAGATGATCAACCTTGCAGTTGATTGGGAAAAAAAAAAAAAAAGTCCTGTTTTTGTCCTTGAAAAAGCAATGCTGCAAATGTTGTAGGGGAGCAGTCACAAGTGCAGGATGTATCAAAATCAAAAGGTGTAGAGGGATCATTCAAAAATAGGTTATTAAGAATAATTCAGAAGAGAAGTTGGGAGAGAGATTTAGTAAGAAAGGAGATTATCTGGCTTTGTTTTGTTTTCCTGGAGCAGCTACTCTTTATGAAATCAATAGACATAATGCTATGTAACAACATAAAGATAAAATGGTATAGTAAGGGATAGTTCAGAAACAGTAGTTGCTTATATTCTGTGTGACTCCTTATACTGTTACATACTCTTATTTGTATTTGAGATACTCTCTGTGTGAGGGAGTATGAACCAGACATATACAAGACTTTCATTTTGTAAGTGGTCCAGCTGGATTTCTCTTTCCTTTGTAGTTTGATCTGTGAACATGACCTTTCTGATTTTATCTGTGCGCAATGAGACACTGTATTTTGTCCAAGGAGCCTGGCGTACAAAAGCTGGCTTGTGCGTATTATCTCCCATAGCATAATGCAGTGGAGTACGAAGAACCACCCCAGGGAACTGATCCTACATCTAGCTGTTTACAGCATTAATAGTTTTTAGGTGGCTCCTAAAGCAGTGAAACTAATGGATATGCATATGAGAACATAAATGTCAGCTACCATATATAGTTTGGGGATATATTGTTTGGTGAAAGACCATCTCATAATTTAAGATCTGTATTTAGTTTAAGATCCATGTTGTTACGATGACATTTTTCCCAAAAGAGAAAAAATCAGAGAGGCGCCAATATGCTGATTGATTTCAATGACTAACGTGACTTATTAGAGATTCCTTGATATATGTTAAAATTGGCAGTGGAGAGTCAAAGAGACTCTTTGTAGTTTTGGTATCTCCTTCAGTGAACTTGGAATCAATTGTTAACAGCAAATTATTTAACAGCACTAATTATGCTAGAAAAAAATAATATAGAGAGGATTGATGTAGGCCAGGAAGCAGCTGAGCAGTGTAATAGCAGAAGACAAACTAAATCTGTCCAAACAAGCAGCCCACTAATACAGTTCACAGGCGTCACTGACATCATGCATTAAGAGAAGGATAAGACTGGAAACTGATGGATTTAGTGGGTTTCTTGAGGACTGGCCTTGAGTTGGCAGGGGAAATTAGCCATCTGACTTTCTGTGTGCTTTTTAGTTCAAAGGAGGTGTTGATAGAGAGTGAAAAGGCAGCTATGTTCCTCAGATTGCTGGAAGGAAGCCTATTTTGCTCCAGAGATCTTTTCTCCTTTTTTTTTTAATGAACTTTGAGAACTGTACATCCACCTGACAGTCAAACTTCAATGTCCTGCAGGCCTTCAAGCCCATTGCGTGTAAGATCTTGCTCTGCATCCCTTCTTTTGTCTTTCTGCTCGTTCTTCACCTGAAACTATCTTTTCATTGTGTGATCTGAGCTGAAGCTTGGGGGGCAGAGCAGGAGCTGCCAGGCTGCTGGTGCCCTCCTCCTTTTGTATCTGTGCAGTCCCAGCCCTGGTTTGTCCCACGATTTGTCATAACAAACTGCACGTACGGATGTTGAAAAGTAGCAAAAGAACTGACAAATTATGCACCCAATATAAATTCATGAGCAAGGTAATGCAACGGGATCATTCCAACACAAGGGTTATTTTCTGCTTGCCTTTTTAATTTGTAATATTTAGAACAGTTTGAGAGTTTTGACGTGTAATAAAATCCTGACCTGTTTTCCACCCAATTGCAATTGTACAGCCTTGGCTTAATAATATATTGCCATCTGGAATCGGGTCAAAGCAAATCCACATACATTATATAACTCGAATTGGTTTATACAAGGAGAAGGGGATATAATATCTTAAGCCTTTTAAATAAGGGATAAGTGCAATACTGGGAATTTGTTAATATTATCTCATGCTAAATTTTAAAATGCATTTCCAGGTGCAGTATTTAAAGATGAGGCTGTTTATTTGATAGGATCATTTGCTTTCATGTGTCTGGGAGTTGTAATTGGTAGGGATGCCAACAGACTGTTATCCTGTGGTTGGATATTACTGTGGTCAGATGCTGTTGTGATGAGCTTGGTGGCTATACCTGGAGGAACAGGGGGAGAGCTCTTCCTCCCAGCCAGAAAGGGAAGCAAATAATGATTTCCCAGAGTGAACAGAAGTAGTTGTGGTTTAAAGCCTAGACTCTCCTATACTGTTCATGAAAGTTAGTCAAGAACTCCAAAAATAGCTCCTTCTATCAATATTATTTACTAGCCTGGAGAGAATTGTCCAAGTTTTTTTATTTTAATAGGAGAAAGTTCATTTATTGACCTTTTAAAGCATATTGACTACTTTGGGGAGGCTAGAGGGAACTACATAGGTTGCCAGTGCAGTTCCAGGGCTCAGTTTCTTGAGTATCTCCAGAAAGCTGCCATTCAGCTCAGAGGTGATTTCACACTTTATTCTGCAATCTCAATGCAATGTAAGCCTCGGTTGCTGCCTCCTTAAGTTTTTTTTCACCCTCTATGGAATGAGGCTGGGCTGTCTTACAAGTGTACAGGTACATAAATCATATCTTATACCGACATTTCAACAGCACTTCAAGAGGAACTGGGCATTGCTGGAGCCCTGCGGAGCCGGTCACATGCAGCAGTGTCATGCAGTGCTGTCACGGGATGGATGGGAACACATATGTGCCATGCCGTGCTGTCACAGCTCGCATCGCAACCACTCCAGCTACCGAGCCCTGGGTGCCAGCACAGCCGGCGCGACATTTTCTAGGGTAATATTTTTAGGTGTCTCAGTTGTGAGGGTTTTCTTATGTCATCACTCCAATTTCGGAGTCCAGAGCATAGCATAAAGAGACCAAAACTCTGATCTTAATGACTTGTATATTCAAATATATATTATATATACATAACTTCATGCTTTTGGAGTAGTATCCCTGAAGTGAGTGGGGTGCAAGGTGGCAGTACTGCAGTGTGGAATTAAGTTCAGGGATTTTGCAGCAATAAGTGCAATACAGAAGTTAAATTAAAAATAGATCAACTAAAAATATACTGTACATCAACAAGTCTTGTGTACGAGCCTGAAACTTGACACATTGTCAGTCATTAGCCCCCGAAATCAATCAAGAGGCCTCGTGCCGCAGTGGCCCTGACAATGAGTAAAAGGAGCAGTGCTGCTCACCTGTTGCTGCCGTAAACGCAGTCCAGCCAAGCAGTGACTGGAAATTGTTTCCACATGATGACATGTGGCTGGTTTGAGATGAGCGGGTGTCACAAAAGCCCCCTCTCTCTATAGTTGGCATGTAGACAGTTGTCAGGCACAGGATAAAGGCCAAAGAATAGACTTTTAAGACTATTTTACTCTATTTTAAGAGGGTTTTTTTATGCTGTCATTGCCATATGCATTGCCACGCTTGAGGTCACGACGTGATTTGGCTAAAATCTGAATGTTATGGTTCATGCTGCCCTTGTTCTTTCCCTCAGGAGACAATTGCATCTGCAGCATATGGGCTTTTTGGACAGAATGGTTCTTTCCCAGGTACTGCTGCTGCGGAGTTGTGTTGGCAAGGACAAGAGAGTGGCATGGATTGTGACAGTTCTTAGCTCCTGGAGGGAGCCGCAGAAGTGATCATCCAAAGATTAATTTAAGCTGTGTGTGAAGGACCCTATTTTAGTGGGAAGTCTCTGGGATCATATCTAATTCACCTGAGCTTATTTTAAAAGTATATAGAGCCATATTACCAAATCATGCACTGACATGCAAACTCTTCCTACCCTGCTTGTTGCTGTACAATGCAACGTTATGGGATTTGGCCACCGGTCTTCATTAGATGCAGGAGGACCTGGCGCCGTGAGGTTCACGATCAGTAGCTCAGGGGCAAAGGAGCTGCAGGAAGAGTCATCAAGGAAATGATCAGTACATTATAGATCATTAATGTAATAACATTACACAATTAAGAAATATATATTAATATATCAATAGAGAAAGAAAAAGTATAACACATGACACTGAATATTAATTGTCTCAGTTTGAATCTCGCATAATACATACAGAATTTAAACTCAATGTAATTACCTATGCTACTAATTTAATTAGCATTCATTTAGAAGAAAACATCCTTTGACATTTGACAGCATTTAAACTTTGAGTTGCTTGTTCAGAAATAGCTACCAGGAAAAAAAAAAATCAAGTCCACTTTAGTTTAATTTTAAGATATTTTTGAATTTTTCAGACATTTCCTATTTCCTCCTCATGCATATGCTCATATAAAAATAAGCATTGGGACTTTACCATTATCATTTTGCACAAATAACTTACTTGCAGGACAGATGATAATATTAGTATTCACAGAACATACTTGAATCAATTATCAGCAGCATCAGTTTCTTTGGAAAGGAAAAATAAGTGAATTTGTGCTTCTTTGGGGGTTTTAGTCTGTTCTAAACTATTGCTGGCAGTTGGTGATGCTTCTAATTGTTCATGTAACACATGGAATATTTTGACCTTAACATGTTTGGTGATTTTGTAACCTAGAAAAATTTATGACTGGTTCAGAGCATCTGCTGAACTAGCAAAGGCATTGGTGCTCAGATAAAAATACACTCACAAGCGTACTCACTAAACATGAACTTCTTGTTATATGCCAATCATATAATCTAGTATAGATTATTATACTCCCAGAAGGGTTGTTTTCTTACACACATTGAATACAGCCCGTATGCAATCTCTCCATGGATTTTGCTTTAAATTTAAACTTCAAGATAACTTATTAAAAGCCTATTTTTACAGATTATTCCCCTATAAAAATCTTCAAAAATATCTTCTTTTCCTTTTTGTCCTAGCCTTTGGAATTATCCGTGTGCCCTTTTCCTTGCAGCATAATTTTAAAGCGCTTAAGCCATTAAAAAAGATCATGTGCTCTTTATGAGGTTTAAAGATAGCTTATTTCAGTTTAGTATAAATGAAACAAGAATAAACTGAATCTGAGGAAAGCCTTTTACTGAACTAAGAATTTCTGTATTTTGCAGCAATTAACTTAAACTAGAGTAATTCAAGTGGTGAGTTTCTGCATGTAAGTAAGGCCTTGCAAACATGACCATTGGCCTTTTATATGTTGGATGAGGATTTTATAAACCCATCTGCCTTCGCTGGCAAGGTAAAGCCAAATTACTCTGCTTCTCTAGTCTGTACTACTGCTACCACTTTCATTAGTATCATGAATATTTAGTTGATTGTATACGAATGTATAGAACAAAGTAGAATAACCTATTAAAAATTTTTTTTTTTTTTGGTAGGAGAAGCATATTCAAATCTAGTTCCCTCACCAAATGTGTAGTCTTCTGCAGGATCTTGCTGCCCCTTGGGCTGAGATGTAGAACTGGAAAACAGAGAAGGGTGCTGCAGCAAAGGCTGCGGAAGGGCTGCCAGAGCAGCCTGGCGAGGGAGAGGAACCGCAGGTTGTTGCAGGCTAGGCTGGAGCTCAGAAAGCAGAACACGTGCGGTCCTCGCTCAGCGCAGTGAGTGTCTTAAGCCTCCGTTGTCTGAAGCGACTACTAATCGGTTATCTTAATAAAACTTAAGTTATCTCTGTGTTAAATTGATCGTTAAAAGGTTGGCATTGCAATGAAAGCATGCAACATGCTATCATTGTGTGTGTCCCATATGTACAACCATGTGCAACATTTACTTTGAATGTCCTAGAGAAAAGCATATGTAAATATCTTAAAAATAGCAAAAAATAACACCAATTTTGGCAAAATTTTATTTGTGATATCCTTTGTTATTTGGGGTGTGTTACAAAACATGCTGATTCTTTGAGGAAAGACAGGTGAATTCTATCATTTATTCTTTGCTCCATAAAAACAGGGGAGGGGTTAAGAGAAGCGGTGTAACAGAAATGTAGATCATGGAAACATTTTCCAGGGCAGGGCAGTTGCAGGAAGAGCTGTCTTCCAAATTTTTATTAAATTGGGATCTTTTCTCATGTAGTAATTATTTTAAATCATTTTCTGATGTCTATGACTATGATATATCATTGAGAGAATGGAAGAGGAACCATTCCTCAAGTGTTTAAGAACCAAAACCTTGTTAAGAGTGTATATCTGCATGTATAGGTGGGTGAGAGAGGAAGGGAAAACTGGCTCTTTATTTTCCTTCTGTAGGCTCTGTATCCTAAGAGGAGAGGTTTGTGTCCAAAAATCCAGGACAAAATAATATTTCTCCTATGTAAATAATATGTAATATAATTAATTATAGAAATACTTAGTTTGTATTTTTTATCATTCAGATCTATTTTTTCCGAACACTGTACAGCTGAGAGACACGGCTGGCCTGGCTGCCCGGGACTGCAGGAAGGGGTTGCCATCTGCTGGCAACCACCCACCCCAGCCTGGAGCCGGAGCCCGCAGGCTGACTCAGGCAGGAGAGATTTCGTGTAGTGGGACCTGACTCCTGAAGTCCTGGAGAAGCTGGATGACTTACTGTGATCCCAACAGTTCAGTCTAACCTGAGCAGTAACAAATATCACGATTTTTGTGTACCATGGACAAAGTGAGGTGAGATGATGTAGGTGGGTGTGTAGCTCCTGCTTAGGAAACAGCCTGAACCTGTTGCAGTGGCCAGATTTAACTAGTACATATGATCTGTGGCTGCTCTGGAAAAGAGGAGACTAATTAGACAGCGTTGACCCCTGGTTTTGTGATTCAGTAACAGAACTGGCTTCTGAAAGCAAAAACCAGCAAATTCTGGGAGTTCAGTCTGAGGCAAAATACATTCTCAGTAAAGAACCTACAGAAATGAGAAAGGTGGGGAGGATTAAAGTCAAACAAACACCAAAATCTGTGTTTCTACCTGTAGATACTGTTCCCAATTACTCAAGTGATCTGAACAGTAACCAAAATGCCAATGCTCAGTCATTTTTGAGCATCCTTGGCTTGTGCACACAGGTACCCCAGGCTGAGGACAGTAGTGAGGTTCAGGTGCCTTGCTTCCTTTCCTGTAACTGTAGTAGGATTCATTTGAACAGGGGCAAAGACACCCCAGAGTGAGGAAACACTCAGCTTTTTCAAAGCCCAAAAACACTAAATACATCTTTCCTGAGAAAAGTTTTAAGTACAGCATATTTAGTGTCTTTAAAAACCAAACCAACCCACACCTTTTTCTGTGCATATAGCTCCAGTGTCTCAGTTGACTGATGCAGCAGAGGATCCTCTGAGTTCCCTGTAAATCTGACGTTGCCCCGTCTGTCGCAAGAGGGTACTGCAGCACAAGTGTAGGAGCTGCTGTTCTTCACACTACCTTTTCCTTAAGGACTTGGTGTTTACAGTGCATATCTAGCTAGTAAAGCTGGCTATGTTCTTACAAATAAGATGCAGTTTTTTAATCTGTGCATGGAAGTGTCAATTTTTCAATGTTTTTGAGAACTTTATTTCTGGTTGGATAGAACTTGGTAACATTTTAATGGCTTTTCAAGGCTTGCAAACTTCTTTGAATTAAGTGATTTGTTTTGGTAATTTTTAAAAAGCATATTTTCCCCAGCACAGAGGATTCATTTAAAAAGGAAAATATAAGCTATAGAAAAGGAAAGGAACAAAGATCTGTTTCATGTTCTCCCACAAGCAGATGGACTGCAAAAGGAGGGGTCATCTCCACAGAAGTATAGAATGCAGGCAAACTTATGTCAGAGTCACCTGGAAAAGGAGGGAGAAAATGACTTGACTAGTTGTCCACAGAACACAGTGCGATGCTGAACCAGTCCCTCCAGCAGGACAGTGTCAAACCTTGCGTCGAGATCAGGCGGATTCAGCTCGCATTCAGAAGTGGTAAGTTTGCAGTGTGCAGAGCTCTCTACTGCTCATATAAATGCTGTTTCCTCACAGCTGAGTCTCAGCTGGTACAGTCTGGTATATCCTTGCTGACTTTAGTATGTTCTTGCTTTATCAGAAGTTGTTTTCTTCTGGACTTGAATTTTGTCACCTTTCACTAACTGCCAACCTTGTTCAGGCTTGCTTTTTCCAGTTTTTAAGAAAAGGGAGTCCTCGTATATACAGATAAGAGCAAGATATCTGTGGGTATTTCTGCTGGGGAAGGTGCAGTTTAGGGTGGGTGACTTTAGGGCACAAATTCCAGGGCTGGCTTATACTCAGTTGTGTTGTAGTTTTCTAATACATGGGAAAATGTTCAATAAAAGCTTCTGAAGGAATCCTTCACTTTGTTCTAAAGAGGACATTGAAATCATCTTGCTCCATTTTATCCAGTGTTTATGGTTAACTGATCAGATCAAGAAATAAATTATTTAAATCTTAGATAAACACAGCGTTTTAGAAAGTCTTTCACAATTTACAGTAATGAATATATCCTTTTTTCTTTAGCCAGTTTGTGTTTTGCCATTGTATTCCTTGCTGGCATGATCTAGTGTTCTTTCAGAGGACACAGTAAGATCAAATAAAAATGTTTTCAGCCTGTGTATGACTTTGCTCAGCACATGAGCTGAAATCACACAAGCAGCATTTGTTTTTGAATGCAGCATCTTCAGTCTAGGAAGTTGTTTTCAACCAGGAAATTCAGGGCTGAACCAGGAACTGGAACACTCATCACAGCTGAGCAGTTCAGTTATTTGTTTTTCAGGAGTTAGAACAAGGGAACAACCAAAAGTGTAATTTAATATCCAGCTGTTTCCATCTCTTTGTCTGGGTACAGCCAGGGCATCATGGTAAAACCCAAGCGCTTGAGAATAACAATCCTCTTAGGTACCCTTTGTTGGAGTGTCCCATGTTGCTCCTGGCCTCCCGCGCTGCTGCCTCCCCACCTCATCTGTCCTCTGAAGGAAGCTTTTCCTGCCTATTTGAGTCTGAAATGGTAAAAATGTATCCTGGGCACTAAACTTTAAACAACTTCTTCGTGAAACGGATCTTCTTAGAAGCTCTGTTAAGGCACATACTGGACAGGGAGGTGATTCAAGACAGCCAGCATGGCTTCACCAAGGGCAAGCCCTGCCTGACCAACCTAATGGCCTACTGTGATGGAGTGACTACATCAGTGGACAAGGGAGGGCTGGAGCCCCTCTCCTAGGAAGACAGGCTGAGAGAGTTGGGGTTCTTCAGCCTGGAGAAGAGAAGGCTCCGGGGAGACCTTATTGCGGCCTTTCAGTACTTAAAGGGAACAAAGATGGGGACAAACATTTTAGCAGGTCCTGTTGCAATAGGACAGGGGGTAATGGTTTTAAACTAAAAGAGGGTAGATTTAGACTAGATGTAAGGAGGAAATTTTTTACTCTAAGGGTGGTGAAACACTGGAACAGGTTGCCCAGAGAGGTGGTGGCTGCCCCATCCCTGGAAACATTCAAGGCCAGGTTGGATGGGGCTCTGAGCAACCTGATCCAGTTGAAGATGTCCCTGCTCATTGCAGGGGGGATGGCCTATATGACCTTTAATGGTCCCTTCCAACTCAAACCATTTTATGATTCTAATAACAGCCCCTTTACAAGACAGGGAAAGATGGGAGCTGGGCAAAAGGAGAAGAAATCAGTTGGGAAGCAGCTCAGGCAGTTGTTCATCCCATTCACTTTCCTCCACCCCTGCCCTTGTGCTGCAGGCAATGCTGCGGGAAGGGGGCAGCTCTTGTACATGCCCCGTTTGGCTGGCCCGAGCGGGGAAAGCATTGTGCGTTCAGGTTTCTCCAAGCAGGTCAGACATGGAGTTCCTCATTTCTGCTCTGTCCTTGCAACCATCAATTAATTGCTAGTCTTTAGGATGAGATTGGAAAGAATTTTCCAAAAATAGTGCAAATGGCATTCTGTGCCTTGTTTTCTTTTTGCCTGGTACCCTGCCTCCAGCAGATCTGGAGCCAGAGGAAGCTTTTCAGGCCAGTGTCAGTGGAAGGCTGGAAGTTGTAGGGTCTTGAAAACAGTTGGCTGCTTGAAGATAGGTCATAGCCACATGTACTGCAAAACCAGTACAAGGTCTGTCCTTGTGTTGGGGGTGGCTTGGGGCTCCTCTCAGCGTTTTGCCAGCAGAATGGAGCAGTGGCAGAGGTTACAACTGGCACCTGGCCACTGCCAAACACATCTCCTCGCGCCTGCACTGAGGCCTGTTCCCTAAGCTGTTTGCTGCATACAGGGTGTACTACAGGTTAACTTGTCTTATCCAAAGAAACAGAATGGAATAATTATTAACTTCATTTTTTTGTGATAGCAGAAAAATCACATGGAAAATGCAGCGCGGTAAGGCTGGAATTTAACTTGCACTTAGCAGCTCGGTCAAGAAGTTAAGATTCAGTGCAAATCCGAGCGACACACTGAATGCCTTTAAATTGTGAGGAAAATGCCAATTTTTCTTCAGCTGTCACCGTAAAAGCCACACCAACAGGTTACACTAATGTATAAATCATAAAATGCATCCTCTAGAAAACTGACATTTCCCAAGTCATAAATCCCATGGTGATTTATGGTGTATGATGGGTTGGGTTTCCTTCCTGAGTAATAATCCCTGGAGAGGAGGAAATTCAATGAAGTTTTTATATGAAATATCTGAAACTTGTCCTGTCTCTGACCCTAAGCTTGGGCAGCTTTGGTCGCTGAGCTATTCCTGGGAGGTGTTTAGTTTCCCAAGTGCCCTTCAGTTCAGCAGCAGGCGAAGGTGCACAGCACTTGGTCGCACAGGGCTCCAGAGCTGCTTTCTGTCTGCAAATATCTGTGGTTAAGTATGCCCGGCTCTTTGTTCACATGCTGCCATCCCCACCACGTGCCGCAGGGCAGGCAGTTGTCTGTGGTCTCGGCAGGCTGCGCGGAACAGGCTGGAAACCCTGGTCAGGCTACGGTGCACATCGAGACCTTGGCCACTAAAGTGGCAGCTTTGAAATCTGGCATTGCCTTGCATGCCATGGTTTTGTAGTGCAGCTCACCTTCCAGTCATCTAAAGCCCAGTACTAAGAAATCCAGCTGAGACAGTTTAATCATAAATTATGTGTCAGGCAGATTTATTCACAGCAATTATCCCTGTGCCAGCTACAAAGGTATTTACCAATCACTCAGCAGCTATTGAAATGAAACTATACAAAGACAAAACCCACATTGTTATCGACATTATTTTTAGACACCAGTGGGGAACTAATCCAGAAATGACATTGCACATATAGGTGTCTACACTGATAGTGCCATTTCTCCATTATATTTACAGCTTTTTTTATCAGATATCTCAGCATTCAGCTGAAGTGCTCCGCCAAGATAAATGATGCGTATACTCCGAGCCCTAGGAAATAGTGGGTGAAATTAAATATTTAGTAGCTTAATAAAGGGAGTTTTTCAAGTCTACTGCTATCAAATAAATCAACAATCAGTCTTTATTTTCATGATGTAAATAAGAGTGGAAGTAATCTCTAGCAATTTTTAAGGGAGCTTTCAAATGCTAAGATTGGTGTGACTAATAAAATGCATCTCATTACACAAATTTTCCACACATATACCTATTTTGTGAATGCAGTAATCTGATTCTTTCTCACATGTTAGTCTGTGGGTCACAAGAGAGTATGGCAAGGTAATAAAACAATTCAAGGCATATAAACATGGCTTTTGATTTGCTAGTAAAACAGGGCTTTTTTAAAGGAAAAAGCTCAATTGAAAGAAAGAAATGAGATTTTTTAAAAATTAGTACCAATATTACAAAGGTAATAAAATCTTTATACTTGGAGCATTCCTTTTGTGAAGAAGAGTTGATATGTCCCTCTACTGTAATATAAAGCAGTGTAGCCTACAGTTATTTATACAAATCATATAGGATTTGTAAAACTGAAAGTGTTTCTTTGCCAGTCTACTGAATGCTGCATGTAGGCTTTCAGATGTTAAAAGTATGGCTAACAAAACTATAAATTTGACATAATATTTGATATCTAGGTACTGGTGAAATTACGAAGATTAGAATGTACTCCAAACATATTAGCTAGTTAAAGAATAAATATTGCCAGTTTTCTTTGCAAAAATGGGTGGTAGTTTAATGAGGTGTTCTGACAGTTGCTTCCCAAACATCAGACACTAAATCACTCAGATTCAGCAGAAATAGCGTAGCAAACGCATCTGTGGTGTTGTTACCAAGCAGTTGGTATTTGCTTTCTCTACTCTATTCCCAGCATTCCTCAGAGGGGACCATGCTATGAAGAAATCCTGTCTCTGGTACAAAAGGGGAAGACTTTGCCTCTTACTGAGGTGATACATGATTATTTGTAGCTAAATGTTTCCCTAACATATTGTCTAAGAAAGCAGCACCAGGTCAGGGAGAGGAAACCCAAAGCTGAGCTGTTTGTCTGCAGCTCTGTGATCTCCGAACAAACACAGCCTGTATTTCTGCTTACCGTAATGCCCCGTGTGTACAAACACAGGAGGGCGGGTGGGTTAAGAGATGCGGAGATGCTATAGTTTCTGGTGTTAGATCTGTGCCTGTTGTTGTTACAGGAAAACAAGTTACCAACAACAAGTTGTGGGAATGTATCTGTTGGCCTTGTGGCCCCGGTGTTAGTTAGCCAGCTGGAAAGCTCCACTATAACCAGTCTACCTATTAAAGAGCTGTACAGGTACATTTCTACTAGTGTTGGCTTGATTTTTCTTGCTTTCTTTTGGATTGGACTCTGGCTTTAATTGCTCCCTTGCCTGTTAGCTTTCCATGAGCGCGCAGCTGTCGGTCCCCTCCATGCTCGAGGGCAGATGCTGCAGGTCCTGTGTTTCGTGTGGCAAAGGCGCCCGCTGATGCAGCAGCACTGACAGCTCCCCGGGTCTTCCCTGGCAGTTTTGGTGCAGAAGCAGTTAAATGGCTTGGACGAGGATGGCCGTCAGGTCCACGCAGGCTCATACAACTCCTTTGTATGACTGACGGAATAGCCAAAAGAGAGCAATTGGTGGAATAATGCACTTTGTATTTGTCATGAGGGGGGATACCTTTGAACACAGCCAGGGACGTTGTTCCGTCCAACCCTTCACCAAAGCCTTGGCACAAAAACAGTCAGGCAGCCTGCAGAGGGTTCTCACCACTCCCCACGGCCAGCGGCATGTGCGGCCACGCTGGGCAACAGCAGGAGTTTGTGAACGATGGCGTTCATAACTTCCAGCCAGCCAATGAATCCAACAGCAGCCTCTGCTTTTTTTTTTTTTTTTCTTTCCCCTCTTTTGGCAAAGTCCACGTGGATCTGAAGAAGAGAGAATTTAATATTTTCTAAAACATCAGTACTTTTTTTTCCCCTGAAAATTGCTTTCTCTTCCGGAAAGACTTACAACCCTGCTGGCTTACTCAGTTCCTCCTCCTAATTTTGGCCCTAATTCACTTAAAGCACTGAAGGCATTTAAAGCATTTAAAGTGCATTCCTAGCTTTGAGCAGTTAATGGGGCTGAAGTCAAGGAGGCTGCTCAAAAGACTGCTTTAAGTGAGACAAATCTCTTTGAGTACCTCAGTGAACTGAGGGCTAAAAGAGATCTCATTTCTGGCCACAACTAACCATCAAGTCTAACTCTGAAGATGGAGTATTTCATCATCGCAGTACAAACACAGAGGAAAAATTATTATACACAAATTATAATGTAATCTGAAACACAAATACAAATGAGGGAATTTTCTTGTGTATTGTTCTTCAGCAGGCAATAAGTAGGTGCTTTTATGCCACAAATCATTCTCTCTATTTTTTTCTTAAGCATTATGTACTCTCCTTGTTTTTATATTTTGAAACTGTCCCCCTGCTTTTTTTTTGGCTGGTGGACTGAGATCTGTTGTAGAATTTATGTCTGCAGTTCATTCCTCTGTTCCAAACAGAAGATGTGTTGTTTAAATTAATGTCTATGTTGTTACTCTATTCTTTGCTGCAGTTACAACTTTTATATCCTTAACCTCGTGCTTTACACTTGCAGAACAATACTCACTATGCTTGCAGCTACATCAGGGTAGTAGTTAGCAAAATGTTGTGAACAGCAATGACGCTCTGTCCTTGCTTAAGGCAACTAGGCCTGGAAAGATCCCAAGCTGTGAAGGTCAGATTGTCTTGTTAGGCATACATGGTTCCTGGTAGAAATTATTTCCATTAGATCAGATGTATGTATATAATTAGCAGAACCAAACCAGATAGGATTCTTACAGGAACAGCTATGCAGCCAATGAAGTTATTGTATCAGAGAGGTGTATTTTTCAATAAATCTATTACACAAAGAACAGAATCATATTTCTTTTTACAACAAATTGGATCTTATCCCAAAAAGTCTGCTCAATAGCAAAGCTAGACAAAGAATGTAAAGCTCGCATTTTATGCTTGTGTCTCAAAATGATGTGATACACTCAATCGTGCATGGCATAATAAAATGTTATATAGCCTGGAGTTTTATTTTAAGAGCATACTCATTTTGGATAAGCAGTAGTGAAATCACTTTCCTTATCTGGTGCTTGGGGAAAGGCAAGCATTTTTTAAGGAGAACTGTCTTGCTCAAGAATGCAGAGGACTGGCAAAAGCCATCAGGGGAGACATACTAGGCATATCCAGTACCAGAAAACTTCAGTACTCAGAGAACTTGCCGTTTCAGTTACTATATTAGCATACCCATTTGATCAAACTGATCTCTAGAAACCAGTGGAAGTCCTTTGACTGGTTTCCCTGGGCAGATGAACGTGATCCTTTGAGGGGACTCACTGAGCCCTTATTGTGAAGTACGAGCAGGTCTGGAGGTGCTGCAAGTGCTGTCACAACTGCTGGGAAACTGCCAGTGGGAAATTCTAGAAAGCAGCACGTCCTACAAATTCTGCTGGTTTTAAGATGATGTTAAAATTTATGAAAAAGATGTTATTACGTGATTGCTCTTAATGGGTAAACAGGATTTTCAGGTCTCAAAAAGAAAAATCCTTTAAGTCCTGTACCCCTACTAGAGGGAGTCTGATCCTTCAGCCAGCAGAGCCCCTGCTGTCAGCAGAGACTTATTGGTATGGACCTGGTGTTAGTGGGCAGACAATAAAGCTCGATGCTTCTGTTGCATCTGCAGAAATGGAAATAATGCCTCAAAGTACCTGCTTTGAAGTATCTCATCGTACAAACAGAAATACAAGAACCTAAGAGACAGTGAGCACAAGCTGACTGAGGAACAGGTTGGTCAAGATATTGATTGCAGAAATTGATGAAAACTTCCTTAGGTGACATGACTTGGCTTCAGTTATTTTTCTGTAATCATCGTCTTAGAATTCAGGCCGAACTCAAAAGACCAAAAAATGGGGACTGTTTATAGTATGCAATGAAACCAACCTATACAAAGCTAAATTCATCACTGATGTAAAACAACTGTCTTCAGTAAAGTTTTGCCAGAGTTGAATGCTGCTCAATTACATTGTGTATGTTAGCATGGTTTCTAAGATACTTATCACAGCAATACAAATAATTGTATTTAAAATATTCCACTGCCATTCTTTTTCTTTTTGTTGTTCATTCCAGATGAAAGTACTCTGCAGATGGACACAAGTCATGTGTAAACTGGGGCCCACAGTTTCCTTTCTTGCATGTAGGACAAAAAATGTTATTCCTGTAAAAATAACCAGACATGTAATTGCATTTCGTATGGGTATTCTGAAGGCTGTCTCTCCCAGCTGTTTTGTAGATGTAGCGGTGGACATGTATCTGCGCCCTTCTGCTCTGCCTCTGCAGTCACGGAGTGGGCAGGGAACTGAGGTGGGATCCTTGTGTTCAGGAACAGACCCTTCCTTGCTAGGGACTGGGATTGCATTTCCATTATAACCAGTTCCAGTTCTTTCAAAATTAAATAATTGAGTTATGAACCTGCTTTAGAACAAGTTAGATCGTGCTAGCATGAAAAGCAAGTATTTTTTCCACCTGGTGCTCTAGAATCTAACTTTGGCTTAATTCCTTTTCTGCAGGCTGTCTGATATAACAGCTCCAAGGAAGATGTGATCTCCGCAGCCTTAGTAAGACAGGAAGCCATTCTGCAGCAAGGTGATAACTGAAATTTAATTTTTTATGTAAAGTATTTAATCCTTAATCAACAACCACATAAGAAAGGGATAATCTCTTTTAGAAGATCTGCATGATGTGTTTCTGGGCACTGTCTTGTACTCTGGGAGACCACAACCAATTCCTCTGAACTACACAAACATCCAGATTAGATCTCTTCAAAACATCCTGTGCACCTGTGTCGTGGTTTAACCCCAGCCAGCAACTAAGCACCACACAGCCGCTCGCTCACTCCCCCCCGGTGGGATGGGGGAGAGAATCGGAAGAGTAAAAGTGAGAAAACTCATGGGTTGAGATAAAGACAGTTTAATAGGTAAAGCAAAAGCCACACGCACAAGCAAAGCAAAGCAAGGAATTCATTCACTACTTCCCAGCGGCAGGCAGGTGTTCAGCCATCTCCAGGAAAGCAGGGCTCCATCACGCGTAACGGTTACTTGGGAAGACAAACGCCATCACACCCAATGTCCCCCCCTTCCTTCTTCTTCCCCCAGCTTATATACTGAGCATGATGTCATATGGTATGGAATAGCCCTTTGGCCAGTCTGGGTCAGCTGTCCTAGCTATGCTCCCTCCCAGCTTCTTATGCACCTGGCAGAGCACAAGAAGCTAAAAAGTCCTTGACTAGTGTAAACTCTACTCAGCAAGAACCAAAACATCAGTGTCTTATCAACATTATTCTCATCCTAAATCCAAAACACAGCACTCTACCAGCTACTAAGAAGAAAATTAACTCTATCCCAGCTGAAACCAGGACAACCTGCTATATGGAAGGGCTTTTGAACAGTGATTTGTGTCCTTTTCCACTTCAGAAACACACAGGAAGAATCGCGGTTTCATTTAGTATCTAGGCACAGCTCTGAAATGGGATTATGCATAAGCTTGCCGAACGTTAGATAAAATGTCCTTCCGTGCCTGAAAAAAAGCATTCAGTTAGGGGCTTTTTGCTAACATGTGATGCACATGTGTGTTCCTCTGAACGTTCTGTACAGGGCTTCATTTCTCTAATAGACTTTGCATGGGTTTTCTGTACTTATTGGTCAAAAACTGTGGCCAGGATCGCTCCAAGGGATCCTTATACGGAGCTCTCCTTTTCTGAGATACAAGCTAGTGTGCAGTTTGTCCTTTGGGCTCAGATCTGGCACTCATCTCCATGTTTTTTCTCTTCTCAATTAGAGACAGTTTGCAATGATTTATCCTATTTACGACAAAATAATTCTCAGATTATTTTAGGAATGTTCCTCCCTTGAATTCTGTCACCCACTACCCACAAGAATAATGAAAACCTGTGACTGTATGCTGTAACCTTTCAGAGGGAAGATGCTAAACGTACTTTGTGCTTTGTGGACTACAAGATACGTGGTGATGCTTAGCAAGGAACTAATAACTATAGAAATGCATATACAAGTATTACTCAATAGGACTTGGCTTGTTTTTTTAATAGGAGAGGGACAAGAGAAGACGCAGGAGACTAAGAACAAACTGGATCCCTGTCATGCTCTAAATATGTGGATGCACATAAATATTATGTGAACTTATCACGTGGTGTTTCATGGCTGTAAAGAGACCGTAAAGCAGTTTTCACCCTTGCTTCTCTACCTCTTGAAAAAATGACCCCTCTTTATTCAGCTTTCTCCGAAACAGATGTGCAGTTGCAGGAATAGGAAGAGGTAACCTTGAATCCCTTGAACTCCTGCCTTTTTAGACAATTGAATGCATATAGCCAAAAACTGGCATCAGTGAGCAAGGCAGCTGCAGCACATTCCAAATATTGCTCTATTTAAAGCATCCCAAGGCTCACGAGAACAACTGCAGAGGCAAACCTTAAAACTTGCCAATAAAACCAGCAGAGGGGGGAATGGCAGAACCAGGTAAGATGCACAGCTAAATGTGAATGTAACAATGTCTTCTTAAAATTCATAAATCTGAGCAATGTAATGTGAAAATACTCAGCTATTTGTATTCTCGTATGATACATTATGTAGTTTACTTCTCAGTAAGAAAGTGAAATCCGTTTAAAAGCTAATTCTATTAACAGCAATGAGTTTAAAGTAGCTTGGGTTCCTCCCATATTTCTGAATCCTACCAGTTTTGTTTTCTTTAGGTTTTTTGTGGTTGTGATTTTAAGTTGACTAACATAATTAAACGGAACTGTGTAAAATGAGTTATGTTTGACAGTGTTTTAAATATACTGTCTGTGTAGCTGAAACCTGAGTGTAATGTTAGGTGAACATATAATAATTTAGATTTTAACTCCACAAAGCCCAAGTGGCAGAGCAAAATGAAATTTTAATAACAACCTTTTCAGTATAAGCACATTTCCACTTTCTCCAAGGAGAAAAGGCATTTTATAAAAATGCATTTTATATTCATTGTCATTTTCTGTTTACTTCACTGTAGGAGGTTTGGATGGTGAAACAACTGTAAGTTTAAATATGGTGTTAGCTGTGTACACAGTTATTCAGGTAGTACTTTTCCTTGTAAAAGTAACTTTTTTATACATCTTCATAACTATATTAAAAGTTTTTAAAGACTAGAGACTTTTATCTCCCTTTTTTTTGCACCATTACCACTGGTATCTAAGAAGGATAGTGGAATTCTACTAAACTCAGATACAACAGGATACTGAATCCTGTTTCTTAGTTTTTACTGATATCCACAGAAATTATACCAATATTGGTATTCCACCAGGAATTAGTACTTAACCATATTTTGCATTGATAGGACGTGTATTGTTATTTGTGTTTAAATTTTTTCTTTCTTTCTTTCCCCCAAAAAGCAATGTGGCCATAATCACTCAGACTGACCAGGCTGGCGCCAGCACCAGCCCTGGGGTGGCAGCGGGGCTTGACTGCCTCCCGCCCGCACATGCCTCCAGCCCGGCCCCCGCACGCCCTGCGCAGGGGGACGAACGCCTCCCTGGAAACGTCAGGGAGCAGATGAGAAATGGGTGGACAACCTTGCTGAAATGAATAACTGCAGGGTTCGTGTGATTTTTAAATGTGAAGCTGGCAAATGCCATCAACACAAAAGCCTGTCCACATCAGTTCTGTGGTTAAATTAGACTTTGAAGCACCACAGCGTCTATTGGCAGCACATAAGGAACATGGAAAAACTTGTCTGTTGGGGCTGGCAGCCAGGAGTCATGCAGGAGGCATGGTCCTCTGGGCGTGCCCACACATTCCCTCCTAGTCTGCTGATCAGCGCGGTGTTCAAACTGCCATCCCAGTGACGGGGTAGTGGTTTGGTTGTCTGTGTGCATGTGCAGCCTCTATGAGATAAAATACAAAGAAAACGAACGTGAAATTCTGAGGCATCTTGGAGTAGGGAACATAAGACTGCAAATTTGAGCTTGACATGCTCGGGCAGGGAAACATTCCCTTCTTTACCTGCCAATCCTCTGCCTGTTTAAAGTAAGTGGGAGTTTTTCCACCTGGTATCTTGGGGTGCCCTTGTCAGTGCAGTCAGGCCCAGACATTTCAGGGGTGAGGGCAGCTCAGTGAGACCACAGGCATCTTTTTTCTCATGGTAGCTGGTAGGAGTTTTGACCAAATACAGATGGCAAAACCAAGCCAACTTATGGTTCTGGATAAAAGGTAAACCCCAGAAATAAAGACGATAGCGATCAGATGAAGTTTATCAGTGTATTTAGGCTGTATTTAGCTTGGAAGCTTGTGCTGCTGTATCCTGTAGTTGAGGGATCCTTGGCTTCACTGTGGTACTTGGGCATCCCGTGGCTGACAATTCCCAGGGCTTCCGAACTGCAGAAGCACAAACCTCGGGCCTCTGTTTATCACATGCAGAGAAACCCTGCTGTAGCACAGCAAAAATGCTGTGTGTTTGCCACTCTGACCAGCCTTTCTCTGTTTATTTTGAGATAAATTCATGTTTGAAGTAGAGAAAAATTACTATAATGGGGGAAAAAAGAAAGTAATTTGTAGCTAGAACGCCAGCTTACGTACACAGGTCACAGTAAGATTCCTTTATTCTTGCTGCCATCCAGAATTGGCCTTTTGATTTCAGCAAGCTCTGGCTCAAACCCCAGAAGCCAGGGTTTGTTTCCTTGGTCTGTTTGAAAGCAATACTTGTGACTGCAATAATCCACATTTCTCTCAGTATTCCGCCTTCATGTGCATTCATTTAAATAGTGATTATAATGAAACCTCATGTTTTAGGGTTTTAGCTGGTTACCTGCAGGTGTCAGTAAAGATTTCTTTCTTCCCAAAACACAGTTGCTCAGAAGTATTCTGTTCCTCTGCTGCTAGTCCCTCCCCAGCCCATCTCCACCTCAGGCTGGAAAGCGGACAATGCAGATGCTCTCTTTCTGGCTGTTGGTGCACAAAGCCTTGCTCCGTGGCGAGGATAATACCAATTCCCAGATTTAGACTCAGGATAGTTTTCCCTTGGACCAAATATTGGGACCTTGGAGTTTGTCACCTTCTTCCGAGGCCTTGCGAATCAGTTACCTGCTCGGACGTCTCACCTGGCCAAGCCCGAGCCTTGTGCATATCTCGCACTTCAGTCTCTCCTGCTCGTGGCATAAAATATAGTTTTCCAAGCAGTTGCTTTACTCTAACTCAAGTCTTGGAGTATCTGTCCTGTGACATACAGGAGATCAGAGCAAATGATCTCATGGTCATTTCTGTTCTCAAACTATGAAACACAAGTACTCCTAATGGCTCCCATGAAACTCTATCCCTCGGAGCCAGCTGCTTGCTGCCTCATGACAAATGCTGGGCACCGCATTCCTGCTGACCCATCAGGGCTTGCCTGCCTCTCTTATCTTACTGCATTTAAACTGGATCTCATATAATGAAACACCACATTCAGTAGACACAACGGCAACTCAGCAGAGCTCTGTCAAAACTCTTCCGTGTACCCCAGCAGGATCCAGCCCTTTATTTGTAATAGGACCTTTAGAAAAAAAGGCAAGTAAAGGGAAATTGTTCCCAACAGAGGTAGCTTTACTTTACAAAGTGTCAAAGAAATAACAGTCTTTAAATTAAACAGGTAAGGGACTCCCCTGTGGCAAAAGGACACTCGGTTTCAGAGCAGGATTTCATCTTTTTGCGTGTGGTTGCTTATCTGTTTCATATTTTTATGGCAGCACATGCAGATTTTCTACCTATATGTTCTCTCTTTCCCTCTTGGTAGATATACCACGCAATATCGTGGTGAGACACACTTGTGTTGTGCATAGCTTTGAAAGAACAATGTGGAAAACCTTAAATTATTGAGCCTCCCTCCAAAGTCCGTCTGCTTGATCTAAGCTGTGCAAAGTGTTGTGAATAGTTTTACGTTCTTTATTAATCCCGTTAAAAAAGTGGAAATCTTTTAACTGCAGAAAGATGTGCTTTAAAATGTAATATATTGGTAAGTAATACGATCTCAAAGGTTGATGCGCTGCTTTCTGGCAAGCTTCTGCCATTTGCAGGAAACTGATAGAAGGGTCTTTGAAATTCTGGTGCTGTACAGAAACATTTATATCAAGCGCCAGTCCTGCCTTCTGCATGCTTCTTGTAGAACCATCGCCTGCATTGGACTCCACATCTCCGTGTAATTTTTTAGCTTGTTCTAGCACTAGTGGGCCATACAGGCAAGACATCACATGTTTGTGCCTGGCCCAGCTAAGCCAGGCAGGTGGTACATTCACATTGGAACCTTTTATGTTATTTTCCTTCTTGAAAGTGGGGAACACCCTTGCCATGGATAATCACATCAGCCCTAACTACCCCGTATCGCTGTAGTGACAGGATAGGAGAGGGCTAAGTCAGGCACCGTGCACAGAAAGCACAGAGGTGAGCTATGAGTCCCTGACGCAGAGCCGCTGGCAAACATCCCTTCGGGGTGTGGGAAGTCTCCCAGCATCCCCTCAGAGCAGCCCCAGGCACGTTGATCTTAAATGGGTGCAATGTGAAATAATCACTGTATTTTTGATTTACTGTGGCCAACCTAATGAGACTTCTAGAAGGTGCTGTACGTGTCAGGGATTGAATCCTGAATCTGCCAGGACAGCTGCTGTCAATAAAGTCCAGTACAGATGTTCTCCTGATGACCTATGGAGACCAAGGACAGAACCGTGCTTCTGTCTCCTCCCTGTACCCTGCTTCTTTTGGAAGTGCTAAGCCTTGTACCTATCTGATTGCAGGGACCATGGCATGGAAATCTCTTTGGGCTTTTGCTATGTATTCTCATTAGAATGCCTGCCAAGATATGGTGACTCCATGCTAAAAATAGCAATCATAGATAATGTGGCCCAAGCTCACAGGTATCTTCTCGCTCTGTGATAATCATGGTTTTGATGTGTTTAATTCAGTGAATTCCACGTCAATCTAATGTGGCCTTTCTGAAAAAGATCATCTTTTCTCTTTCAGCCCAACTCCCGCTTTCACGTCTCGTCGTGCCTATACTCCTTGCAGTCGGCTGGATAGTGGGTTGTGCGCTAATGGTTTACATTGTCTTCTCTTGATGGAAGTAAGTGACTTGTACAGCGTCGTATACCATCCACGCTTTCTTTGGTTTGCACTGCCACCTTTTAAAATGTAATTTTCTTTGTTTTACAGGACAGAAGAATTTACAGTTATGTTGATTAGAAGAACCTGGAAGTTAAATTGAAATTTCTAATGACTACAATATGTATAAAATGAGTTCTTTTTAATATCAACACTGTAAGCATGGTGTACACATTTTATCTACAACAAAGGTTTGAAATGCTAATTAGAGCATTAGGAAGAATCATCAAACCAATTTCCTAGCTTTCAAATGGTTTGTAGTTAAGCGAGTAGTTTTTGGAGTCCAGTGGTAGGTCAGAACCTGCCTGTTCTGCAGCCTGCTTTGTTGTTGCCACCTTGAATTTAAGCAGTTTTGGAAACAGTATTCCTGGAGTTAGTGAGGCAGTGGTGGACAAAAAAGTGAGTTAAGCTCATTTGTGAGATGTGCCCAGCTGGGGAAGAAGTATCTCAATGTGCTTGGGAAAGTTTTAAGTGAGTTAAGACAATTTTTTAAGTTTTGTAGTAAAAAATAAATTATTAAATTTAAAATATTGTGGTGGTACACTCTCCCTGTCCCAAGATCTGAAGTGTTAGTGTCTAAATAAATTACCTGAAACTACATTATCTTCCTTTTTTAAAAAAAGCAAACAAACAGTCATACAAGCGTACTAATACATAAATTAAAAAAAAAGTCCTTCAGAAAATGAAAAGCAGACAGGGAAAGTTACCTGGAAGCAATGCATCCTAAAATGTATGACCTGGACTTTCTAAATCGTAAAACATCTGGGTTTTATTTAATAGTATGCAGATAAATACCAAATTAACTACTGGTCTCTTCTGTTTACATGATGTTCAGGGCCCAATTTTGTATTTTTCCGTTGGCAACCAATCCAGTTCTTGTCAAATTAAATGCCGCTGGACTCAGTGGGCACTGAACTGGATCGAGACCATGTGGAATTCCAGCCCTGTTTTCTGGCGTGCCAGCAGCCCCCCTCTGCTGGCACCAGGCAAAGTGCAACCAGGGAGACTGGAGAACAAAGCTAGAATTTAAAATGAAACTAAATAACTAGTCTGGAAAAAATGCAACGCAATAGGTGAAAATTCCATTTCTACACCTCGCAGGAACTGTTAAAAAGCACAAATACAGGACAGGGAACTGCTGGCTGGATAGCAATTTTCAGAAATGAGCCTGGGAGTTGCTGTGTATCACAACCTGAATTCAGGTCAGCAATGTCGTAACGTTGGTGTGAAAAGAGAAACATCTCGGGACGAATACCAGAAAAATGGCCTGAGAGATGCATGAGATCACCCCCCTGCTCCACCAGTAATGCTAAGGCCTCGCCAGCCTCCTGCAGCTGGCTTGGGCACCACAGGACCCAGCTGTGGGCTGGTGGGAAGGAACTCAGGGGAGAGAACAAGAGGGAACTGAGGTTTGTAATGTTTAACCAGGGAGAAAATGAGCACACTGGAGTGGTTCAGCCTAGGAAAGAGCAGACTGAAGAAAATGTAAGTCTTAAATATATCAGACTTTTTGAAAGAGGAAAGGAATAATCTCCTCTTGGTGATACACAGGGCAAGAAGCAATGAAGAACTAGCAAGTGAGATTCAGGCTGTCCTTACGGTAAAGGCACAGAAGTACTGGAAGAAATTTTTAGGCAAAATAATCAATATTATTGTTGATTACTGGAGGCCTTTGAGAACAGATGGACAAACATTCCTTGGGCATGCTGCAGGAGTACAGGTGATGCTGCCTTGGTGCCTGAGGGCAACTATTTGACATCTCCTCATGCACAAGTCTCCATGACTGTAAGTACTCCCATGAAATTCTGTGGGGCTGTTTGCAGAGAATCATAGAATCATTTAGGTTGGAAAAGACCTTTAAGATCATCAAGTCCATCCATTAACCCAGCACTGCCAAATCCACCACTAAACCATGTCCCTAAGTGCCACATCTACCCGTCTTTTAAGTACCTCCAGGGATGGGGACTCAACCACTTCCCTGGGCAGCCTGGTCCAGTGCCTGACTGCCCTTTCAGTGAAGAAATTTTTCCTAATATCCAATCTAAACCTCCCCTGGCGCAGCTTGAGGCCGTTTCCTCTCGTCCTATTACTTGTAACTTGGGAAAAGAGACAGAACTGACTGATGAAAAGAGACAGAACTGCCTGATGGTAACAACAGGCAAGTACTACTTCCAAGATTAAGCTTTTTTGCATACAAGGAAAAACATTTTAATGCTGCTTGCAGCATTAGGAAAAGTCTGTATAACATAGAACAGGAGATGAGCTGCAGGTCATGCACGCGGTGCATAGGTAAAGCCGAGCAAAGAAAGGCAGCAGTGCTATTAGAGCAATGAGACTGACCAGGGAGGCTAATGTTCACATGAATGCATTGCACGTTGGTCGGGTTGTCTCCATCTAACTGTGGACTACATAGCAGAAAGGGCTGAGCCTTCCGTCACGTATTTAATGCTTTAACTTCATATGTCCTTAAAACCTCCTAGATGTTTCCTGAGTCATTAAGAGGAGGAAGAGGCATGAGAGAACCATTTCTTTAGCTTGATCCAAGGGGGCGGGTGGGCCAGTTCTCTGAATTTCCCAGTTTTCGTGCTCTACTGTCAGTGTGCTCACGTGCAGCTACTGAGGCAGTTCAGACTCACCTACCAAACAAGGGCAGAAGCTGAGAGGATCACAGGCCTTTCGGTGAGATAGGCTGTACCACACAAGCGCTGGTAGCTGTTGCATGACGTATCAAAACTTAGGGTACTGAACTGTTTGCCTTGCAGTCATCTGAAGATACTGTAGTGTTGCCTGAATCAGCCTTGGTATGGTACTCCTATGCTTTTCTTTAGAAACTCGGTCTTACATGACATATCGCTGAATATCAAACTTTTAAAATAGCTGCTACCAGCTAAGGAACTTCAAACTTTTTAGAAGCAGGCAAGAGTTAATTTCTCATGAGGCCTGGGCAAGTATTTTTAGCCTTATTATGGGGAAAATTTCTTGAAATCTATTGTTATGAAACAGAAACATGTATGTCCTTCAGAAAGAAAACATCAGACTTATTTAAGGTTGGGACGTCTGTTGTACAGCATAGCGTGTCTAGAATTGTGGCTCAGACTCACTGTGGCCTCCTGATTATCTTGTACTAGGGGTTTTGCCTTTTTTAATTGTAATTGGAGATAATTATATTCACCCGCTAGATAATGTGCCTTGAGACCTTCCAGTGATCTGGTCATTTACATGAGAAATGATCATCAGATAATCTGAGCCACTGCATTTTCATAGACAGCTTTGAGCTTTTGAGCTCGAAGATTTTTATGCTAAAAAGTTTCAGTTTTCAGAAGAGTAAATCGTTAGTAATTCAATCCCCAGTTAAAGTAGAGAACTGAATATGGGAGGCATGTCTTGAAGATCCTAGCAAGATGTATGTTTAAGGGAATGTGAAAAAAATCTTAATGACCCTTGATGGGGTAGATAGAGAAAGAAACTATTTTTTTGACTCCTGCTCACGCAATTTGTATAATTTTGAGACTGGCACATCAGTCAGACATCCTGTCTCCATCTGTGGCCAGCGTCTGTTATCCTTTAGGAAGGGAAAAAATGCAGAAATATATTTGGCCATAGTGCAACCATGAAAGTTCCTTTGCAACTCCAGCAGCTATTAGCAGAAGCACTGAAGTGTGACATTCAGTTTTGGGAATCGTCTTCACACCAAGTTACTTCGCCTGTGAATAAACCGAGGGCAAAGGGGCAATCCTGTTTCATCAAAGGTCCTCAAAGAGGGGATAAACCATGCAGTCTCTTGGAGACCTGGAGATTCCCAATCTCTGTGGCAGCTGCTGCTTCCATGTGAGGACCTCCAGCATCACCAACTGTCTTCTAGTCACTTCCAGATGAGAACATCCATTCTAACTCCCTCGTACACGCAGACTAGGCAAGCTAAGAGGCTAGTTTAAGCCCATTCTTAAGCAGATACCTTATCTCATTTTAAGTACCAATGCCTCATTTTCTAAGACTGAGACCATCCAGACTGATACTAGCTCTGACTGTCCAAACTCTAGACAATAGGGAGGCTCTTGAAGACAGAGGTAGGTGCATGTGCAGTTCAATCCTCTGGTATTTTTTAAAATCTCCCAGGAAACCTTGTGCTGAGAAATTGTTTGCCATTATACAAAGTTCCAGTCTACGCCTTGTCCTACGAGCTCATTCTTCCTTTTACGAGCAGACAAAGCAAACAGGGAGTTTCTTACCCTGCACAACTTGTCAGCCGTATCTGGTTTGCATTACGCCAGCAGCGCGCTACAGAGCCAGCAGCACTCTCCCGCAGCTGCCTCGCAGCGTTGATCTGGGCTCTGACCCCTGCAGCTGCAGCGCACCCCGCGGACGGCACCGCACGGGTGGGCGTGCGAGCTGCCTGCGAGCTGCCTGGCCACGGCCGCCGCCGGGACAAGGAGACATAGAGTGACTTCATAGTGACCACGTACGTGTTTTTACATTTCAGTTTATTTACCAGGCACTGATGACAACAGTTCTGAAAGATCCAGTTGACCCAAGCAGCGTTTCCAAGTGTCTAACAACATTTGGCATCAAATGTTTCAAATTAAAATGTTACAGAGCTAAAATATAAACATTACAATATGTTTTAGCTTTACCTGCTTTTTGAGAGCAGAAAGATCTGATTTGGCAGAGCAAAACGACATAACTTTTTATGTTGGCTTCAATAACATCAAGCTGACTTGCTATATACAAAGGAAAAGAAGTTCCTGCCAGTTTTGTAGACTAATAAAAAGAGGTTTATTCCAAGAAAATATGCATCCTATACGCTGTTTAAAGTCCACTGACCACTCTGCAAAGTGGCCTTTTGCAACCACCTTCAGGACAACCCACTCGGGTGTCTTTTCATAACAAAATGATACAATGCACTGCTGAAGCTTCCCACACATGCAGGGGCGTATTCAGTAACAAAAGGTTTGGGTTTTTTTCTTCTTGAAAAATAAAATGAGTGTTGGGGTGCTACGTTTTTTCTCTTAAATGGAGAGATGCTAGTGATTTAGGAGAAGAAGAAGAAAACATACACATTCACATTTATTCCAAACTTCAGGTGCATTGCTATTGCAGCGCGGCGATGGCTTGTTTTTCTGTCACCGTGCCAGTACATAGAACATTTGTGTTGTTATGACGCTGGAGAGGACTCTGGCTTCGTTACAGTATAATGCCACTGAGGTCTAAAGAGCTGTATCGCATCACCTGAGATCCAGTTCTCGATGAGCAAAGGTGGCCTGCACGTGTTCAGGGTGGGCACTTTTTCAAGCCCCCTTTTCCTTTCTATTATTTCCTTCCAGTTAAGATCATGTTTTCTGTGATCTACGATCATTTTTACTGATTAATTTATTATTCATCTTTTTATTTACAAAAGCTAAGTGGGAACATTTGGGTTCCTATTGCTCCAGAGAATGGTTGCCAAGTTTGCACCATGCCCTTCACTTGGCTTTCCCTGTTACCCACGGAACAGCTATCTGAATAAGTTGATTAGGGATGAGTCTCTGTCCATCTGTCCCAGGATGCTGCCTGTGGCTTCCTGGTAACTGTTCCAGTGTCTTGTTTATATTCTTTTAATGCTTGTAATCCAATTTAAGGATATTAGTATACATAAGAGCATAACTGTGTTCCTCTCCACTGCATACGCAGTGAGAGCCGCTGTGAGAAAGCCTGCCTGTAGCCCCGAGTTGTAAGGACACCTTCCTGCTCCAGACCTAAACCAAAGACAGTGGCTCCAGGGCACGTTGCCCACCTCCTGTGTCCCTTCTGCCCCGAAGGCTAACACCAGCACAGCACCCTGCTCCCTGCCAGCTCCTTGCTCTTACCCCTGCTGGCTCCGGGCCCAGCTCAGCTGAGCCTCTCAACCTGGGCTTAACTGTATCAGTAACTGTGGGCCCTGGCCTAACCCCGTTAGTAAAGAGAGACCCCTTTCCCCAGCAGCGTTAATGGAGGATGCTTCCTTGCTCTTCATCTTCTCTTGGTTAAAGTGGAAAGTGAAGAACACAGAGTCAGTCCTGCCCGCTCCTCTCTGATACGGCAGCCCCGAGTCCAGGATCTCCCAGGAGGCTCCCCGGCTCTGCCCAGCCGCGATCCCTCTGTGCTCACACTGACCAGCGTCCCTCTGTCCCCTGCTGCTGGACAGGAGGACGGGCACCTGCTCATCCCAGCACGGCAGCCACGCTGCCGGGGCCGGGCGGGGCCAGGAGACCCTCCCTGCCCCACAGGGAGACAGCCTGGAGGGGCCCCTCTCCCAGGCAGCGAGGCAGGCTGTGCCGCCACTGCTGCCTCAAGCTGCGCTGTGGCTCCCGGGAACCTTCTGGAAGGGGCGGAGCTACAGGGGAGCTGAGGGGCGGGGCCAGGGGAACCTTCTGGAAGGGGGCGGAGCTACAGGGGAGCTGAGGGGCGGGGCCAGGGGAACCTTCTGGAAGGGGGCGGAGCTATGGTGAGGCACTGAGGGGCGGGGCCGGGCGGGGTGTGCGCTGCCCCGGGTGCCAGCAGGCCTGGCTGGGGCGGGTGGCATGGCGGGGCTGAGGCGGGGGTCGCCACCCGCCTGCCCTCTCTCCCTCCACGGGCACTGCGGGAGCAGCCCAGGATGCAGCTGTAGCTGCAGCACCTTGCCCCGGGGCGGGAGCCCCCCCAGCCTGCCTTGGAGCCGCCTCTGGGATGCATTTCCGCAAGGGCTGGCCCAGGCGTCAGCCCTGACCTCACCCCAGGGCCAGGAGGCGCTGGCTCGGGCCGCCCGAAGCCTCGCTTTACCTTCAGCCTGCGGCAGAGATGGGGCCGCCGCAGGTAGGAGCAGCACAGGTTTTCTGTTAATGCTGGGTGTAGCTGGCTGAGTCTTTAACCCTGTCACGCAACAGGAGTGCATCAGACTTGTGGGGCATGAAACTCAGATGCTTCCAAGTACAACCGTAATGGGCTTTTCTTACTGTGTGTAGAAATCCAGGCCTAACTCGGATCCTGAGTTCGCAGACCCATTCCTGGCTCCCATCTGAGAGTGGAGCAGAGGCTTCGTGGCCCTGTTCCTTTACTAGGGTTAGTAGCACATGATTAATTACGTTTGCTTTTAAAAATACTTCTTTTGTACAAAGCTGCAGAGAACAATGCTTCCTGTGTGAAAACAGAGGACTTGACAGTTTTTCCCGTTCGTGAGAGGCTTGTTTCTGTTCAAAGCAAATACTCCAAGTTATGTAGCAAGATTGCATTTTGTTTGTTGCGGTTTTTGTTTACTGACATTTAAGAAACTGACCCTGGGGAGTCAGCGGTCTGTTTAGGTCAAGTGATTTGCAGGGCGTTATTGTGCTTCACTGGCTGTAGGAGCTGGAGATGAATCCATCCTCACACCGATCCCGGTCACAGGGGCTGACCTCTGTGTGCAGCTGGGTGGGCATATCCCAAACTGGGTGCTTCATATTGCCAGTAGCCGTCAGCGGGCCAGACTTAACAGCGGTCTCTTGTTCTTAACATTCATGTGGGATCTGGGTGTGGTGAGTGAGCAGCAGGCACTGGAGAGGAGGATGAAGGATCCCTCTGAGGGCTGGAGCCCATCCTTCGTCTCCAGCCATCTCTCCAAAGTGCTTCGCCTGTTCCCTTTGTCTAGAAAGAGGGTTGTGGCTCCTCGGTCGTTTGCAGAGAGGTCAGCTTGTACCTGTTTGCAGTCACAGCATGTTGATTAAAATGCAGCAGGGTTTAACATTTTTAGAGCAGCAGTGCTATGAGGCCCTCCAGATCGCAGCCACTTGAGCCTGGTCCTGTGCAAGGAAGCGTAGTCAGCAGCCGTTTCAGTGCCAGGGATTTATGAGTTGAGGTGCAATGACAGGCTAGAGGGCAAATAAGGTTCGCACCTATGATAGCTTTTTCTGTTGTTACTTACGAAGTTGTATGTTTTAATTAATGTTTGGAACCCCTTGTATATCAAGATAGCTGTGGTCATTGAAGATAGTCTTAACAGGATGAAGAGTTACTCTGCCAATATTACATACTTCAAGCTGAATTATTTAAAACTGATTTAATAGCTTATTGATTTAATAATCAAATGGCAGCTACTAGTGCTCTGTATAAGTATCTTATTCTGGGTGGTAATGAAGGGAGAAGGTCACCAGAACAGCTCAGTACTTGGGTGAGATCCCCTCCTGGAGAACAACAGTTAACTAGAATTAGGAATGTAGGGCTGACAAGGACAGCTGGGTTTACTGTGTCCAGTCCTGAAAGCTGTCCTCAGCAAAGGTAGGAGGTGTTTCTTGTAAACAGGTGAAAACATTTTGGTGAGTCTGTAGCCTTCTGTAGTTGCATCTGGTTGAAGATGCACCGGACAACTGGTTTATTTAGGGAGAGCTTGGGAATTCCTGCCAGCTTCCTCACTGACACAAGCTCTTCTGTAACAGCAGTTGTGAGTTATGCTTTCTGCCATCCATTTTGTCTAGGTTACCATACCTCATCATGGTGATTAATGACTTTGCCTCACTTCATCGCCTCGTAGCTGGACTACAGGCACATAATTCGTGTGGGCTCGGGTAAGAAAGTCCAGCCTAGCGTAGGAGGTCTCAACACCAGCAGGACAGCTGTCTTCTGCTCCTACATTAGCTTCTCATAACAAACTAAATCGAGCTGCTGGTGTCAGTCCTTATGTTCAAGGCTCTAACTGAAACAGTACTGGAATATCTGAACAATTGTAGATGAAGAATATAATTGACAAACCTATTTTTGAAGCACTGCGTAACTACCAGAAGGTGACTTGTGCAGGAGGCGGATCTTTTCTCAGGACCTGGTTCAACTCTGGATCGAATTCTGACTTCTAAGGTCCAACAGAAACCATATCATAAAATTTTCTGTGGGTACCATACTTGGGTCTTTGACCGTGTCTTCTCCAACATGAATAGATAGCAATGCTTGTATATAACTAAATGAAAGTGGATGTTGTTTTGCACGTCCACTATTGTGAGGAGAACAATAGCAAGCTTATTCTCATTTAGCATTCTGCTGGTGTATCATGGTTGAGATACAAGACTTGAAACAGATATGGGACATTTGGTAGCAATCAAGTGCAAATAGATCCGTCTTCTCAGATAATTTTAAAACTTCATCAATAAAATCCCCATATAAGGAAGGAAGCCTTAGAACAATAAAACGGTCTGTTTAGCAGCCTTAAATGTGTGATCTCACAAAGGATTATTCCAAACTGTTTTCTTGTTGTCTGTTGTTCCCATTACTGTAATATCTAATTGCTACGTGAGGGTCTGCATGGACGGTGGAGAACACACTGAATGGTACTGTTGTTGCCAGGAGATCAGTGTAAAAGAGAAGCTGCGAATAGGAAGTCTGAACAGCATCAGCATGAGAAATTTTGTCCCAAATGTATGCTTGATGGATTCTGCTATGTTCATAAGATTTTGGATGGTATCTGTAAAGGCTCCAAGGGGGTTGCATTGTTTGGAAGTCTGCACATATTCCTTTCCTGGTTACAGGAAACAGTTCCCTTACCGGAGGTAATTGCGTTTGGTGTGAAGTGTACTAAACATTTGTCATTACACAGCAGAGTCCCAGGCAACACAACAGCCAGCGGGGCCTGCATGAGGGAATGAATATAATTTCATAAAAGAGGAGGTGAGTGGGACTCCAGGGCACAGATCCAGCCTTCTGCCCATTACTGTGTCTGAGAGGCTGGTCTGAGCTCATTAGGACTCACTTCGATTGAACACTGATGTTACGAGGAAAATTTTTTTTCTGTCTTGAGTCACCACCATCACTTCCTCCCATATTTGGTGCTGGTATCTCGATGTGTGATGTGACGAGAACAGCTTGAGTTAATGCAGACCAAAGGAGACATCAAGACGTGTGGAATCTGAATAATTTGGGAAAAATCTGCCTGCTGTCAAAACTCAGTATTTTTTTTTTTATGATCATCGTTGCTGCTTTCATTTGTTTTCTGAACTGACTGCTTTCCATTCTGTGGAATATTGCTTCAGTAGTGTAAAGTTGGTTGTATTATACAAAGTAATTCCAAATTCTGCTATGCTCACTCACAGTGCGACTGACTCAATATGTGCATCTTTGATTCTTCTGGAGGATAATTTATTCCAGTGTTTCCTGATAAAATAATTTTTGGACTTTTTTTAGGTTGGTGGGAGGATTTCATTCTCAGATAACTTTTGAGATACTTAATTTAATCTCCTCCTATGAATATTACTGCTTCAGAATTTATCTTAAAAATCTCTTTTTTAAATTATTTTCTGTACTACTTTAGTACTGTAGACACTGTAAGTGGGCTGTGTTCCTGTAGCAGTCTTCATTGCATTTCTTACAGTCAGTAAGACCCGTAAGTGTGACAGAACAATAAAATGACCCACTGATGTTAGTGAAACACCAGTAATTGGCCACATGCACTGAGCTCACGTGCATGTCTGTGTGAAATACAATTGTCCGTTTCTGTGTGGATGTAAAGTATTAATGATTGGTGTATGGAGGGGCTTCACTTGGAGAGAACACATCCCAAAGCAGCTGGAAAGAGTTTTGCCTTGTTGTGGAGTAAGAATTCTGTGACGGTTTAGCTAAGAAAATGAATACTGTACTTCGCAGTCTGTCAGCAGCTGGTCAAGTAAGAAAAGCACTGGGGCAAATTAACAAATACCATGATATATTGCAGTATCATCAAAACTTTCCCCGTGTTGAGTTAAAAAGTATGAAGTCCGGGAGAAGGGGGAAAGAAGCTGAAGGAATTTGGACTCTGAATAAATCGTAGAGAAAGAGCTCCCCAGCGCTAGGCTTCCCTGGGAGGGCAGTCGGGCAGTGCAAAGGCTGCTGTTGTGCTGGGAAGACTGAAGCATCCCCTGGGTCAGTAGCTGAACTATGCAGTGAGGAAAAAAGTTAATCTCAGTTCCATGACAGTATAGCCTTAGTTTCATTTCTGGACATCTGTATCTGATAAACCTTTCATCCTATGTCCTGTGGGTTTTTTTGGTTATCTTCTTGCTTTCATCTGAATTTGCCATGAGTGAAGGGTGATTTTTTAAGGTAAAGGACTAACATCGAGACGCTCCACCCCGGTGAGGATTGAAACGAAGGTATGGTAGCCTTTGAATCAGAATGTGTCCTCACTTAAACTGTGAACTAGTTTGGGATGTGGTGGTGCTAGAGTTGGGAAGGAACAAAATACTTTACTGACCACGCTTAACCAGTAATGCTCTTTAAGGAGAGGAACTAAGGTGCCAGGGATGGGCTCCGACTGTGTGTTGCCTTCGTGCCTGGTTTTGCATTGGAAGGAAACCTTGGGGCGCAGGCAGGGAACGAAGCGCAGCGCAGAGCCTGCTCTGAAGGATCAAGGGACGGGGCTGAGTGCCAGAGTGTCTGCGACTTCAGTTCCAAGACAGCCTGTAGCACTTCAGTTTTCCTCTTAAGTTTGCTGACATTGTTCTTTGTGATTAAGCACAGTGTTAGGGAATAGCCTTTCTTGGGCAATTATTACACATTACCCATTTGGGTAAAAAGCTCTCCTAACAAAGCTATAGAAGATGTGTGAATCCATGAGGGCTCCTCTGGACACAGTATGTGCCATATCTTATTTATTTCTTGCTGTGTTGTGATTTTCCACTGAGCATTACAAAAGATAAGATTGAGAAAACTCAGGTCTTTTATATTTTGGAGTTAATTTAAAGGCCCATGATTCAATATTTAAAACTGATGGGTTCAAAAAGGAAAAAAAAAAAGTAAAGGTAGCATAGATAGGAAAGTAAGTAACACCTGAGTAAGAAGTAGTGGCTAAGGAGTCACTTGTGCAGAAGAAAAAGTCCCCAGGGGTCATTAGCAGCAGCATCTTCACCGTTGGAGCTTTTCTATGGGCCCTGAGTCCAGATGTTGGTCAGTGGCTCGAGGGTCGCCCAGCACCGCGCGGGGTGGCGCAGCCCTGTCCGCACTGCCGCGCGGGAGGTCTGCCGTTGGTGTTAGCGAGCTGCGGCCCTGGGCAGCAGCCGTGACGCTGTTCGGCTGTGAATCACAGCATCTCGGCAGTACTTAGATGAATTATTTAGTGATGGGCGTGTATTAGGTGTGTTTGGTAGCTGTTTCATTAATGCGTTGTCAATTAATTGACCAATGTCAGTATTTATGTGTATTTTATATAGCTCCTTAAGTTTTTTCAGCCTGCTGCTATGGAAAGCCAAGTTAAGTCAACTGAAACAATCAAAAGACATCTGTAGAACTATAGTGACTGACTCTTAGATTTTACAGAAGCTGACAGTGATACTGTAAGTTGTTTATAATTTTTTTCTTTTTTTTAGGTAAAATTGAGTGGGTTTTTTTTTTCCCCAGAAGTATGAACAAATGCAGCTGTTTGCTCATTGGATCCCGCTGTAACTCAGTCTCACTGTTCATTAAACTTATTTTTGAGTTTAACTCTGTCCTTTCTTGTAATGAAGTAGATCAGAGAAAGCTGTTGATTAACTATTTTTTTCAGACCTGTAAATGTTTTTTCTTCCGTACGTTTCATTGGTGGTAACAAGGATACTGTGATAAAGCAAAAAGCTGAACTTACCTTTCAGCCAAAATGAAAAAATACAAAATGTATCACAAGAAAGAGATCATGTTCCCTCCAGCTTTTTCCTTCACGTTTTGCTGCTCTCCACAGCACTTCAGAGCTTTTAGAAGGGCAGGCAGGATTTGGCAATGGCAGCCTGACCAAGCTTTCGGGGAAAGGGACTGTAACACTCCTTGGGCGACCTCTTGTAGCCCGGGACTGACGAGTGTGAATCCTGCTGGACTTGCAGCAGCCTTCACGCAGACAAATACTGGAAATGGCTCTTCAAAGCCAGCTTGCAAGTCAACACCAGTTATTTTGTAGAATTAATTTAGATTTTTTTTCCCTATCTCTTTTTTCTCTGATGGTTAGGAAATGAAGGTGATAGATGTAACCGATATTTGGGCAGTATTAACTGTTCACACAAGGAGCGGTTGTACCATAGTACCTTAGCTTTTGTCTGACTGGTGCTTGCTCAGATATTTGTAACTGCAGGTCAATCTGCCAGTAATAGGCAGATAAGAGCAGATGTTCCTGCTATATTATAACTCATAAGGTGTTGGATTTAAGAGTAGACCTACGCAGCAGCAGGCTCCAGAACGGCTTTTTGTACTAAAGAAAAGAGTGCCAAAATTTGTATGAATGTGTTTAAAGGAAAATACAGCGGAGGGAGAAGTTGGGGCTTAAATGGGCAGGAAATGAGGAAAAACACTGCGGATGGACTGTGTGATTGTGTGGTTGTTTGCAAGGAATTGATTTCTCTAAGAGAATACAGAAGGAAGGTGGCTTAAGTAGCTGGAAAACAAAAACCAAGAATAAAACTATCAAGGGCGAGGGAATGAGAGGAATCTAACAAGGAGGAGATAGCCCGTATTCATCCCCAAATCAAGATCAATTCACATTCTCATCAGATACTGACACATTTTTCTTTCTTTTAGGTATGGAATACTCTCCTCTTCCAGAAATTCCTTGCCTTCCATTGAGGTAATACAGATTTTTTTTTCTCTTTTTTGCTTTATTTGACTCTTTCTGGTTTTGAACATTAACAAACACGTGCTGATGCACGCTTCATAAGGCACTAGTTAATTTTTTTTCTACATATTGTCACAAATTCTTCATATCTCTGGTGTTGATGCCAACTTGATTTGAAGCATCTTTTCAGTCAAACACACACATTTGCTTAGGCAATGTAGCCAAGGCAGGTGAAATTTACCGAAAATGCAAACACTTCAGCAGTGCAGTGTTTGTGTTAGTGATACCATGTTTACTGTTTTTGTAACTTTTGGCAGTAAATCTGGCAATTTCCTGAATTTACAGGTGCCTCATGCCAAGCTCATGGGAATGCTAGAAAGGGCCAGTGCATTTGCACACAACTTGAGCTCCTCCTGTGAAATCTTTGAGTGTTTAAATGTGGAACTGAAGCAGCAGTGAAGTATGAACGCTGCACTGAGTGACACGTCCTTCAGTCTTGTTTGTGTTTCTGAGGCCTTTGGTAAATGCTTTCCATGGCATGTCTATAAATATTCCCTGACAAAACTGTGAGAAGGAAAATCCTCGCTGGCACTAATGAGTTTGCAAGTTGTGATGAAGGGTATATTCTGATTGTGACTGCTCGTTTAATGTCAGGTATCTCACATCTGAATGATTAGTGCTATATTTCTTTATGGAGACGCAAATTTCATTTTTGCATGAGTGAGGAAATCACAATTGCCACTGGTTAAAGTTTGGTTTCCAAGACATGTATTTTACATTTTAGTTTTCTGTTAAATGCTAATCCAAGGCTTTCCTGCACTTAGCTGATGTGCCAAGTGACTTTTGGAGAAGACTAAATTCAGAGGTGGTGTATGGTGTGCCTAGCCCCAGGATTGGTATCGGGAGACTTTGAGATTCAGACCTGGACTGCAGATGATGTCTCTGTTTTCTCCTGGTTCTGGAGTGTAGTCATTTCCTACCAGGGTTTATTTCAGTAGTCACAGCTACCCACACAGTTCTGATTCAGCTGCTTTAGCCAGGAGTAAAGCCAACCCTTCATTTATGTTCCCACCTACTCCAAAGAGGGAAATGAGCAGCCTCATTTGCACCCACAGGCGTAAGCCTGTGGTTAGCGCAGCCCGTATAGCTGTGCGAAGGAAGGGGTCTGTCAGGGGGATGTTTTTGGAGGTGACACATATGCATGGGCATATGTAAACATGACTTCTACAAACAGTTTGGCTGTTCGGGTTCCTGCATTGACCAGGGCCTTTTTCTTTAAACCTTTCTCACTCACAGCAAATCATGGTGCGTTTGCAGGTTGTTTTCTAGATGTCCATTCACTTGATTTCATGATTTCATGTAATGAAAGGAGGACGTTTCTGGCCCTTTGTGCAGTCAGCAATGACTAGTGAAACTGTGCCTTTCTTCTGCTCATATGCATTATGTTTGGTTTCTATTTCACACACTTCTTTCCAAACTCCTAGCTCATTGTTACAGCTGGATGGTCTGTAATGACACAGATGGGAGGGGGAAGCAGTGATGAAATGGGGATTTTGGGAAGAGAGTCTTCTAAGTCATGAATGTAAAAGCTGGGTTTGATGTCATGTCTAAAGCCAGCTGTCAAATGGGTCTGTGTTTTGTTTCCTTAAAGAGTATCTGTTGCTGCTCTGGCCGGAGCATTGCTGGATACCTTCCGCAGGGGTAGCTTGCTTTCTTACTGTGATGGTGAGAGAGATGACCGTATCCTTGGTAGCATATATGGACTCACCTTCCCTGCTCCAGCAGGAGCTAGCGTGAATCAAGATGCAACTATTTCTATGTGTGTATAGGTCGCTCAGAAGTGAAAAAACCTTGACTGTGTAGTATGCCTGCTGCTGAAAATCACAGGGAGGAACCTGTATCTCCAACAATAAATATGCTCTTCTGGATTTTGTCTGTCTAGCAGGCAGGTGAAACAGGAGGCGTATCAGAAAAGCCTGCTGAGCCACTATTGAACAGACATTACAATCTACCTGTATTGGCTTACTTATGGGTTTTTTTGGCTATTCTGTTCACTAACTGTAAGTGATTCTGTATTTATTGATTGTTACATTTTAATATTATTTATTCTGTATTTAGTCATCCACCGGTTTATTTAGTTACTTTCTGAATTTCTTTTCTGTCCTTGATGAGTGTTAACCATGTCTGGCTGTAAAATGGGGATAACGGTACTTCCTGATCCATAGTTTTATGGGCCTGAATTTGTAAAGGATTGAGTTTCATTTGGATGCATCAGGGTAATGATGAAGAATCTAGAAAGTTCTATGACAAATACATGGAGAGGAGTGAAGGAAGGGGCCCAGCAGAGAGGTAACAACCCTGTTAACACAACCTCTTGTTTTTTTCCTAACGCTTTTCTCTAACTTCTACTGTTTTTCACTCTTTGCTTCCCTTTTGTGGTCAGGAGTGACTTAGAGGCAGCAGCGACTAGACAAAGCATGGCGTGGGTGCAAGGCCCCTCCAGGTCCTCTCTGTGCCCTGGACATCACCTGCCTTCAGAAGGGGCCGCAGGAGCCTGCTCTGTGGCTGCCTTTGGCCGCCTCCTCTGTCGGGGGCACCCCAGGCAAAGATCCTTCCGCTGCTGCTTAGAAACTGAAGGTAGAGCTACCGTGCCTCCAGCAGCACTGGAGCTGTACTGGCTGCTGCTGGCTGCCTTTGCTATCGCTCTTGCATTAAGCATGACCCTCCCAGCTGGGAATTCATGAAAAGGAATCTCTTTGCTGCTCTCTTTAACATACTGTCAGGGAAAAGTCTTGGAGAGGAAGTTTTCTGCAGGCAATTTTGGGGTGATTTCCGTGGATACTAAATAGCCTACTGAGATCTGCTCTTAAACTAGAACAAACTGGTTTGAATTCTCCTTTTGTCAGTTGTTATAGATGTTGAAGTGTGGTGCTTGGGGTGAGTATAAAAATGTACTTGCAGAGAATATTTTTTTGGTACGTTTGTATTTCATATAAAGAACACACATAGCATTTGGCTCATAATTTGAGTTTATTATCAAAATGTTTTTATCAGATGACAAACTCTGAAAGCTAAAAGGAACATAGGTTTTTAAATATACCTATTGTAGCAGTCATCTGAGGTATCTGGTACTTATTTTTGGAAGTCTGTTTGCTTTGATACACAAAGCAGTAAGTTCCTTTGCAATCTGCATGAGGATGTTTAATACATATCATTGCAGATTTAAAGCCTTTTACCTTCTTAAAGCTCCATTCTGCAATCAGCTGTGCAGCTTTACTGATATGAGGACTGACATGGATCAGAACACGTACAAATTATGTGCAGGATCAGGCCCTAAACACTGAGACAGTCGGCCTGAATACTCCACTGGAGAGCTCAGTTTTGTAGACTTTGTCTTATTGCCTAATACCACGCTTTACTCAAATTTCCCAGTTCTATGCAGCCACTGATAAAATATATTACAATACTTCAAGTCAGAAGTGTAGCTCAGATTTAAATATAAAAACTAGGATTTATACATTACTAGAAACATTAAAAAAGACCAACTTTAGAGAAAGCAAGAAAAAGCTTAGAAAACTGTGAAAGGGTCTTTGATCACAATCTTACAGATTATATGTTCAACAATTAATAAATTACCTACAATTTCAGTTCGGCTGGAAAGCAGTAAATAAACTGTTGTAAATAGTGACTTCATATAATACACACTGGAATAATTAGTGAGAAGTTACTTAATTACAGCAGGTCTTTGGACTCCTCTTCTATAAATGGTTTCAAGTAAAAATGGAAACATTTGGTAGAACAGATTTATCATAACAGCAGAGGGTACAAAGTCTGACACTTAGGATATAAACTGTTGTCTCATTATCGTGTTATGATGTCTAAAACTGCTTGTTACTTAATATTTCCTTCCTCCACTTGATCAGAAATAAGCCGCCACCGACCAGTGGGAGATAATGTGTTATACTTTGACATTTAAAAAACAATCCCAAAAGCCACTGGCCAGTGGGGAAGAGGATTAACTACGAGTGAAATGTTACTGTACACTGTCAAGTGATTTATATTCTACAGGGTTCAGCGATAGGAAAAGCAGCCGATCAGCTAGAGCAGCTAATTGCTGCATTGGCATTCATCCTTCATTTGATGTTTTGATGTGTGATTTTTTTTATTTTTGCCTGTTTACTAAGAATTACAGTGACTACTCAAGCATATTTCCCTCAGATTTCTTCCCTCCTCCCCTGCTCAAAATTAGTTGATAATTTCTCTTTTTCTGGAAAGCTTCTCGAGATGCAAGGTTTACAGTTCCATCACCAAACTCGGCACTTTTTAGCAGGATCCATGTAGTGTGTCTTGGTGCACGAAAAGGCTTCAGAAAACTCTGGAGAGTTTTGCAATGATCCAATGACCCTTTAAAACAAAACAACAACATCTTGTCATTGTTGCTTGCTTTTGTTTAAAACAAACAAGAAGACCCACATTTTGTTAACTTCTTTTTTTGCATTGCCTCAAAATACTGTGGGAAGTGCCTGTATTGCTGAACTCTGACTGCTGCTTCCACTTCACCTCGAGTGGCTGTATTTTCTCGTTTCAGTTTGTATGGTCCCTACTGCAACTCCCCAAAATACAGGACCTGTCCCTTCTCCCTTACTGGCTCTCACAAAACTTCCATTTATTTCACTAGGAACAGGTTTATTGCCTGTCATTAGTTTTCCCTGAGAAGTTTTTCAGCTATGTTTTGCTGACAAGTTTCTCGGTAAAGGGAAAAGACGACCCTGAGGTAGAGGACTGCAGTGTAACTTGTCAGTGAATGTTCATTTACATTTTTACACCAATCAAGCTTTAACTAAGATCACACCGCTTCCCTGGGCATTCTCCACAAGTGTTCCAGTGAATGAGTTCCCTGAAAAAAGACCCATACAAAGAACAGCTTTCAAGTGAATATGAGGACATTCCAGCTAAAGCAGTTTTTAGATGTGTAATTGTGAACATAGGTGAATGTGTCTGCTAGGAGTTGCTCATTCCTTCAGGAATGGAAATATAGCGTGCACATGCCTATGCAGGAAAACAATTTCAGCTTCAAATGTCAAATACAGATACTGGTGCACATTGATTGTGAACCGGGAATTATTTGAAGAACTGTTTCTTTGAGTAATTTGTGATTATTCAGTGAATAATCTTAATCATTAGATTCAACAGAACCTGGAAGTATCCACAGACGTTGAGGTGAAGTTCAGCAGTGGACATCTGCAACGATTTGCCTGTCTCTACAAGATTAAAAGCAAGACTGTTTGCTAACTGGTCTCAGGAGCCAGTAGTGGCACAGGAGGTAGCACAGAGCAATGACTAGAAAAACAGTCGTGCATCTAAGTGGTCTGGCAGCGCTTCATTGCTCTTAAGGACTGGAACTGCTAACATGGGATTTTGCCAGAAACAGAGCAAAAAGTATTTTGGGTGTAATAAAACTCTACTTATATTTGTTATGAACAAACAGATAAAACAGCAGTGGGATAAGAATCCTGCTTCACTTACTAATGTCCCCACAAGTACAGGCATTTGGTACACAAGCAGGGCTTGACCTGTATCTGTTATTGTACTTGCTATGTTTTAATTTTGCATGTTAACGCTCAGATACAGATTCCCTTTTGCCTGCCTTTGACAATTACCCGATCTAAGGCATCTTTCTGTTAGCTTTGTTTTCTAGTGGACAAAAGATTCCACCTGTCCAGTACTCTGAGTTGTTAGCCCATAAACTAAAACTGTACTATGCAATTAACAATTTTTATGAAGAGCTGCCTGTCCTGCCTGTACGGAGAAATAGCCTGCAGTTAGGGTAGCACGAGTTAAAACAAACAAACAACAAAAAACCCAACCCACCCCCCCAAATGAAAAAAAAGGCCCACTGGGAGCCATTGTGACATTTTAATGCTATGTCATTATGCAGTAATTTTGTGGGTATGTCTCGTGTACTGAAATGCTTTCTATTTTAGAGCTCTTGGGGGGGGCCTCATCCTGAAAATTACATTCTAAAAATGTTAGTATGGTTTCTCATTAATACTTCTGTAATTCCATATAAAGTTTATCTAGCCTTTCATACTGATGTCAAAACAGCACAATACATGATGTAATATATCCAAGATATACACAAATACAATTACACAGAGATGCTGAACTAGTGAACTTCAAAGGACTCGTGACTCGTACGAATTAGATATGCAAAGAGGAGGCAGAGTTCTGGAGAAGTGCTGCACAGCCTCATTAGCATTGCCACCGGCTTCGGCTGATTGTAGGACTTGATGCATAAACTGCCTCCGGGCGAGGTCTGCAGATAGCACAAAAACCACCCACAGTGAAATGCCAGTCAAGTAGCAATTAAAAGAACAGTCACTGCTTTCACTAAATGTTTGAGTGTGTGGGATAAACAAAATAATTCTTTGGTGAAAAGCCGTTGACAGAAAGATACTGGAATTAATGTACTGGATTGTATCAGGAGAGAAATCAGCTATTGTGTACGTGAATCCTGGAGATGACACAGCCCTTCAAAGCTAACAGAGATGTTGTGATGTCTACGTTGCTGCTTGATCTCACGGCATTTGACCGAACAGATGTATTAGAACAAAAACATGGTTGCACCACTGGTGAATAGATTGCTCTGACTTAAGTTAAAAAGAAAAGATCCTAGGCTGGCCCAAACACTTCCACCCTGAACAGCCAAGTTTCCTGCATGACTCTACTGAAGAGGCGGGCTCGAGCCAGGTTCAGGCTTGAGCCCCCCTATTCCTGGGAAGGCTGACTGAGGACACAAGGCAGAAAATACAAATCTGCTCATTGCACCACAGCATGCAGGTTTGTTACCAACTGAAGGGCAGTGATCTCCCACCTAAAACTCGCTTCTGTTACTCTTGCAAGAGGGAACAAATGGTGAGCTGGTGTAACACCTGGGGCACAGGGGAGCCCCAGTTCTGGGCTGCAGGCATCATGAGTAATGCTGTTAACAGAACAGTGAAGATGGGCCAGTCCACTCTGTTGGAACAGAAGAACGTCCTTCTGGCTCTGGATGGCAAAGGCGTTCCTCGTTCCGATGACAGCAAAGGCTATCAACATAAGGTCATTTCTCTCTCCTCTCAGTATTACTGTTTAAAAGAAGATGAATTCTTCTCCATGCTTGGGTGAGTAAAATCCTTGCACTCCACAGATTAACTGGAGATTTTACCTGTGACTTTAGCAGAGGACAGAAGTCCATCTACAGCCTTTGGTCTCTATGAGGACCCTATCAGGAGCTATTGTGGGAGCCAGGGGACTTCAGAAGAGCACTGGATTCCAGACACAGTCACTGGGACTCTGCTGTAACGATCATGCACATTTGGTGACAGCCAGGTGACGGTGTTTGTGTCCTGTGATGACCACTGTTCAAAGCTTCTCAATAGCATGGGGAGAATTAAGTTGTATCGTCTCAAGGGTGAGGACAACTCCCCCCCAGCCTCATTCTGCCTGTGGAGCTTCCTGGGAAGGACCCTGCCTGTTTCTGTCAGCACAGAGCTGTGCTAGGGCTGGGAGCTCTAGCGGGCCAGTCTGTCTCTCTCTCTCTTAACCATCTTCAGCGTGCCATGCCTATCTATGTGTATGTGCCTAAATCGACCCTGGTGAGTGCAACCCAGCTTTTTGTGCAGAGTTCTTTAAATTCTACAGCTACAAGCTGTGTTGCACCTAGGAATTGCACTGAAGATTATTATACATGCTGACCTGAATTTGCCTGGGCTGTGCACGTCAGTTTTGATGGAGTTCACAGCATATTCTGGTCTGTATGTTCCACACCATACCTACACACGTAACAAAGAAAAGCATTTGTTAGCCATAAGATTGTTCAGGAAGAGACCTGCTGTCATTTCACTATGAAATACTTAATGTTGTGAGAAAAAAATTAACATTAGAACATAGAGAAAAAAATGTATATTTTGTTTTAAAAAAAAAGGTATACCGTTGTCCTCAGACAAAGGCACTTGGGCACAAGAAGCTGTCTACCAGACTTACTCATGGATGAATTCATTTATTTAGAGAAGACAAAAATTACCTAACAAGGATTTATTTTCACTACTTTGTAGTGAACACCACTCAACTTAGCAACTCTGCCAGCTCTTAGTAAAACTGTGAAAGTCAGCCTATTCTTTCTGACTTACTGTTAAACTGTAACTCAAAGTGATTTTCAAAGCCTTCAGTCAAGAAGTATACAATACCTGTGCGAAGTTCAGAAAAAACAGCTGCTTATGGTTCATTTCAAGACCAGGAAGAAGTTTTTCTTTTCCATGCTTTTTCACAAAGTTTTCATAGGCCTGTAGAATGAATTGAGTAGAAATGTTATAACTTCCAACCCAGACGGTCAAAATGAAATGGTGACAAGGAGGAACATGGGTTCTTTGACATAATTCATCATGGACTGCCTTGGCCGTCCATCTTACCACGTGCCACCTTTAAGCAGAAAAAGCCAGGACCATTTCTCAGTACTGTGACACCAGTGGCCTGACTGAACCGAGAGTTTTCTCACTGAATGGGCTTTACAGTAGTATTTTTCACCAGGTTTAGTGAAGCTGCCCAACTTATATTTGGAATAAAAGGTAAGAGAAACAGGCTTAAAGGAGGCAATTTATTGTAGCAAAAAGAAGCCAAGGCTAATGGAATAATTTTGGTAAGATGGGTACACCCAGATAACAAGATCATTGCATAACTACGCAACTTTTTACAGGGGAAGAAATTAAGGATGCAAAAGAGGACAGTTGTGTTCTGAAGTACAGTAGCTACAGAGAGTTAGTACTGTTCTTCAGCAAGCTTTATAATAATTAATGTACTAAATTCCATTGGACCGCTACGTATTTACCTAGCAAATCCTTTCACAGGGTTAATTAATGACTGCCTAAAGCAAGGTGGTTGTGTGTTAAAAAAGTAGAATATGTTCTGTAATGGAAATGACTGTGAGATTCTCTGACATCAACTGAGGGCTGGGCGTAGTGAGGTGTTAGCAAGCTCGGTGCTAAAACCAGCCTCCAAATCATCGGGGTTCCTGAGCTTGTCTGTATAAAGATTCAGCTGCAGCAGCTCTGTCTCCTGCAGGTTCTGTGGGTCAGGCATTACCGCCAGTTGCCCTCAATATGTGCGTTGCATGGTAAAGATCCACATGGAAAAGCATCCCGCTGTGCTGCTTTCTGAGGCACGGTCCCAAAAGCAGCATGCCCGGGGTGTCTCACGTGATTTGGGGATTCCCTGCGCGTGGATCCCTGGCTGAGTGACTGCGCTGGGCAACCCAGCCTGCCTCTGCTCAAGGAGGCACAAATGATCTCCAGGACAATCAGGATGCGATCAGAGGATACACTCCTCCCCCTTTTGTTCATCTTTCCCCCTTCTCCTTTTTCTTTCCATTAGACTTGAGAGATGTGCAGTAAAAAGCTTCAGCTGTGGCAAAAAATCATTCTTCTCTCTGATTCTACAGAACACATGTATTTGCTGTCCTGTTTACAGTTTTTTTTCCCTTCAAACGTTTATCACATAAATGTATTCATATTTTTTTGCCAATTATTGGGTTAGAGTCTAAGGTAACACACTTATGGCAGGATATGCTTTCCCTTTATACAATGCAGAGTTCCATGATCCAATTTTACTACCACAAAACTGATTCTGCAGGGAGAAGAAATCAATTTTATCAATTATCTAATGTTGCACTATGAAAGGCAGATTTTTTCCATTGTGGTTGTTCTTTTTTTTTTAAAAAACAAATTGCAGAAGACTTTAAAACCTTTCCGTAGTAAGAAGAGCTGCTTTCATGTTTCTTAGGAAGACCATGCATCAAACAATGTGTTGTTAGTATATCGTTACTGATAGAAAGATGCGGGCAAATTGGAGAAATGTTCTGACTAAAGCCAGTGCCAAGCTACCGCACGAGTGAAGCCAATCATCAACTGCACAAGTGCAAGCTGAGGAATGGGCGGTTAACAGGTCTACTGAAAAGGCTCTGCAAGTTCTAGTGGATAACAAGCTGAAAAAGAGCCAACAGTGCCACGGTACTGCAAAAAAGGCAAGTGTCATGCTGGGATGTATAAATAGGAGTGTCTGATGTAAGATACATGAAGCAATCCTTCTACTCTACTTGGCACTGGCCAGGTCTCAGCTGGAGCACTCCGTCCAGTTTTGGACACTGCGCTTAAGGAAAGATGTGGACCGACTGGAGGGAGCCCAGAAGAAAGCAGCAAGAATGAGCAGAGGTCTAGCAAACATGACCTATGAGGAAAGATTGAAAGAATTGGGTTTGTTTAGTCTGAAGAAGAGAAGTCTGGGCATTCAAGTATGTAACAGCCTTCAAATACATAAAATGTTGCAGAAAAGGAGCAGATTGCTCTCAGTTTCCACTGTTGAAAGCAAAGACATGGTGGCACTTGAACTGCAGCAAGGAGGTAGCGGAACTTCTCTTACGGTATATTTGAGTGATACAGAAATGGTTGATTCTACCTGCTAGGAGGTGGGGGGGGTGGACTAGATGACCTCTCAAGATTCCTTTTGGACCTTTTCTTACTATTTATATGATGTCATAATAATTACGAATATCTAATTCTTTTTTTGGTAATACTTCTGACCTAATTTTTTTCTGGCTATTCCCATTCCTTTCAGAAAGAGTATCCCCTTTTGTGGGTTTGTACTGTTTTTTTTTTAAATGCACAAATGTTCCAGTAATTGAAGATCAGACAAATCTAATATGCTGTACTGACACCTCTTTTAGGCTTCCAAATCATTCTTTAAACTCATTAATAATTGTATTTGCCCTCAAACATGTATATTTCTAGTGAAGTAAGTGTCGCTGAGGACTTTCTTTGCAGAAACTGTGATGATAACTTGGAGAAGTGTGAGTTGGCCCATGCATCCCAGCGGGCACTTTGTTGAGGAATGGCAGCACTCCAGTTGTCAAGTGTTGAATGTTTTGCCATAGAACGAAGTGTTCAGGGAAGGAGAGGGATCATGTTATTAAGGCCTGCAACCATTAGATTTGCAAGTAACAAAAGTTCATAGAGAAGCTGACTTGCTTCTCACCTCCCAACCTGCATTCACAAAGAGAAGACTTCTGCTTCTTTTACTTTCTGTCTCAAAGTTGGCCAATCTAAGGAGTTAAGTATCTGTTTCAGGAAGAGAATGGAAGGAAAGCCAAAAAACATTCAAGCTCCCATGGAAGGCTTAGCGCAAGGAGCCCAGATGTCACTGACATCTTCGGATACCTGTACAGGGGACCGAAGTCACTTGGACAAGATGATATTTTGAACAGTTTTTTGAAAAGCGAATAGTGTTTCATGTAGGCAGAGACTGTTTATGGGTCAGAAGGAAGTCATTCTGTCCCTCCTTCCTGGCATAAAAAAGCTGGTGAAGACAGCCAGCCAGAGGCAGACAGCTGCTCAGTATCATCAGTTCAGTTAGGTGATGGTCCAAGTGTGATTCATTAAATGTTTTCATTCTACAAATTCCCTATTCACAAAAGGAAAAAAATTAAAAAAACCCTAGAAGTCAGCTGAAAAAGAGTGCAGTAGGAACAGATAATATCTATCCTGAAATAATTAACAGGATGAAAGAAACGCAACAGCTGGTCAATAGTTCTAAACCATGCCTCGATGATGCAGTAGGTATGGTCCTGTCCCTAACGCAAAAATAATGGTTCTTCTTCAAAGGCTCTGAAATTAATTTTCTTAATCTATGGTGGTTTCAGCTAAAATAGAAAAATGGATACTTCTTACCTTATATGCTTGTCTAACACCTCCATTATCAGCAATGTTTTCTCCTAGTGTGTTGATTCCACTCAGCTGTAAAATAGAAAGGAAAAGTATAGTTTTCTGAAAAGAAGAGCTCATCCAGGACCTGTAATGACAAACTGTGCATTTTTCACTTTTTGAAGGCAAGAATTCCCTTCAAATCTGAAGTTTTAGCAGAAGATTATGTCAACATCCCTGAGAAGTCTTTGCCTCCTTTGTCTCAAAATCCATGCAGATACTATTGTTTTCCTTAATTCTCTTTCTTCCCCTATCGGCAGCTTTCTGGGCTCTCATATCTCTTTTACCCAGATTTTGTGATGCTTAGTCAACATTCATTCATTCTTCCTATTTTCTCCATGTCTTTAACCCTCTGCTTCTTATTACAGTTCCAATTAGAGGAAGTGGGCAGAATCTGTCCGTGTAGTCTATGAAACAAGTAAAAATCCAAACTCCAAATAGTTGAAATTATCAGTTAACAGACATCAGCAAATCTCCTAGAAAGTTGGTATTTTCCTGTGTATTAGGCAAGTTAGGTAGCTCTTTGGTAGCAAAATACATAGAAGATATCTATTTAGCTGGTATAGTATTCATAACTCAGTGAAGTATCACTAAAAATGATGAAGCTTTGGTAATGAAGACTCTGTAATTTTATTTTTAAAAAATTAGATTTTCAACCTTTAGCCCAAGATATTGGGTTATGATATTCACAGCTGCAAAACTTAGAATCATCATTAGATTGAATTTAATGTGTGAAAAAATGGCAGAAAAATATGTTGAAATATTATTCTCTGTTTTTAATGGTCTCTCTGTGAGTCCCAACAGTTTAACACACAGATTAGGAAAACGTCAGGGCTGGAAGTTTTATCTTTTCCCTATTCTCTATGATGGAATATATTGTCAGCTTCTAAAAAAACCAGACAGTAGTAGTCAGGGAAATAGCTTCTTGTGTCTTTTCATTCGCTACTTATCTCTAGGAGGTCCCATCCAAGAGAAATTTTGTTCCTTACAGAAACACGGGTGGTGGCACAGTTCAATGCTGCACGTGGTTAGCCAGTGAAGTCCAAAATAAACAAGGTGGATATTAGAAGTAAGTGGTCTTCCACAATGCAACGGAACCGAGTGCTCCTGTAGTAAACCGCTTTCCCTTCTTTACTGGGCAGCAATGAGCCAGGGTCTGACACTCACTTGCCATGTCACTTGCCATGTGGAAGATGCAGGACTGTGAACTACAAACTGCGTTGGTGCAGTGTGTACCTTGATTGACAGAATGATGGCAGCTCAGCTAGTTCAACTGTGGTTGAAATTTTGCTACCTGTAGCTTTGAAGTATGTGCACTGCCAATCTGGGACAGTAAAATCCCTATGGCAGCAGGGTGGGAGCAGCGTGAAGATGGTCAAACTGTCTCTAGATGATTAAAGCTGGGTTGTGTACTAGAGACAAGGCAGGTGCATTAGCAGAGCATTTGGTCACCCCTGAAATGACAGGCTGTGAAGTGCTGCGTTACATATACAGGGCTGTCTCCCTTCAGTGGCAGTTTTGCAGCCTGCATTTAACAGGAACAGGACTGGTCTCCGGTTCAGTATGAGTAATTGTAATATCACTGTCACCTGTTCCTGTGAGTTAATGGAATATTGATCTTGTTGGGACACAGAACAGACCTGATCCTGCTACCTGTTCTCATGAAATTAGGGCTTCCAGACACAGACGCTACACTGAATGCCTAATAATTTTAACTGTGCGGAATGCTATAAATGCAGTCACATTTAGATTGCCTGCCTCCCCTAAATCTGCGTATCATCTTTTCCTCTCCTACTGTACCCTGATCTTTGCTCTGTAGTCCAGATGTTTGTCTTGGGGAAAGAGCAAGAAACTTCTGAGTGAAGGAAAGCAGCAGGCAGGATTTGTTTTGATGGATATATATATTATTTGAGCATCAAGATTTGGAGAAATGAGGTTCAAACTTCCAAGCACTGCCACTCCTTCAGAACATAAATCCTGCCTCTTTCAGACCAGTCAGCATATGTGTGGAGTTTTTACCACTGTCTTTAATTTTAAGAATCTCTTTTGCCTTTTCTTTTTGGTGTAGGGGCAACAGTGTTGGCCATAAGCCAAGAGAGCATTCATGTGAATAAGGGTTTGCATATTTAGGACATAAGATTTTGTGCTTTCTCATTAAAAATAACATTGGTAGTTACAAATAAATATGACGTACATGCTGTCCACCTGCTAGGTCCCATGAAAAGTTTCCATACTGGTACACCATACACTGGGATAGATCCTTAAAATTGCGTGCTGATTCTTCTGTCCACCAGTCTACGAGGTCTCCATTCTCATTAAAATTTCTGCCTGTAATAATATGTTAACAGAATTAGGTATACAGGAAAAGAGGTTTTTGATGCAGTAAGAGGGGTAGCAAGTAAGTATAATGACTCATGCAAAAAAATCACTGTAGTGAGGCAGTCATACAGATGATGCTCTTTTTTTTTCTCTCCTAAGAGATTAAGGCTCTCTTAGGAACTCTAGTATGGTTCTGACCTGTGAGTCAAAGCTGGATGGATCATAGTGTGGGTCTAGAAATGATTGACGTGGCTGGGCAGCAGGTCTGATAGCTAGACCCTTGGCTTCACGCCTCTGCCAGCCTAGTGACACACCCCGTTCACAATTATGTGTAGTTCATGATGGTTTTTGATGCAGCCTTTGGGAAAAGCAAGTGACCAGCAACTATATTAAAAGCCCTTGTGTGCTGCAGGCCTGCATCCTGGGCTGTTGCTGCAGCCTAGCAGCTACGGGAGTGTCTGTGGGATTCTTTGGATAGCGCTTTTGGGACTCATCATGGGGAACAGTACTGTAAAGCCTCAGAAATCCAGATTTGTTTTTATATATGGAAACTTAATCTTCATTTTATCTGCCCCCTGGAATGATTAAGCACTAAAGCATGTAAAACATTCTGTGCATTGTAAGTTTTGTAACTAGAAACTCGGTACCTTACCATTGTCATCAAAACCATGCGTAATTTCATGACCGATGACCATGCCTATGCCACCGTAATTCAGAGATCTGGGCTGGGCTGCACTGAAGAAAGGGGGCTGCAAAATGCCGGCAGGGAAGACTGCAAAAAAACCCACAACACAGTTAAGGCACTGCCTCATTATCCTATGTGCGCAGTGTGAACAGACCATTTTTATGGGCTTCAACCAAAGTCACGCTGTTCCCTCAGATTTACCAGCAACAGTAAGTGAATTGACACATGGTAATGGCTGTAGGACAGGAGGAACAGATAAGCAGGACCACTCCCCTACCCCCTCAAGCCTAGGGTAAAGCAAAATAGCTCTTCAGACGCTTGCGAAATCACGATCAGCTTTTGCTTTGTCGTTGTTACTATTTTACTTTGCAAAAAAGCAGTTTACTTTTCCAATTTACAGCACTTAGCTTTCTCAGATTCCTGTATCATTATTAAATAAACCTCACAACGTCACGAAAAGTGGGAGGGTGTTCCCCTAGAACAATAAATTATTTCATCATTGCCCCCACCACAAATCAACCTGAGAGAGAGGAATTCTTTCTTCCACTGAAAGTATCAGTAACTCCCACTAGAATCAATAAAAATAGGCCAAGCTGGCAATGAAAGAACAGGAACAAAGCAGTTCTTTTCACCCACTTCTGTGCTCATTCTTCTAGGCTTTTAAGAAACAAATAAGTAAAAAGGAAATCATATTGCAATTGTCATCTTTATATAAATGAAGAATTTAAAAAAAAACTATAAAATATTCAGTTACACTTTATATCTCATGTGGGCCTTCTCCCTATACTTCAGGCTGTTGCAGCAATATAAACTATTAATTCTCATTGTGAATGAGATGTATGTAACTCTACAAAACTTGAACAAAAAAGAGGAATTGGATGACAGTTTTCACAGAACAAAAGAAAGAAAACAGATACTTCTTGCATTTCAGCATCAATCCAGTACAGTTCTAGCAGTTTCTTTCAAGAGGAGAAAGAACCATGGGAAAATTGAAAAATAATAAACAGGTTAGAAAAGAAACCGTTTCTGCTGTCCTGTGGAAACTGCTGCTTACTGTCACAGTAATTCTATTACATTGTTAGTTCGACATGGAATTAATTATCCAAATGTTTTGATGTTATTATCGGAAAGTATTGATAGTAAAGTGTAAATGCCATACTGTATGATGGGCTATTTTGATGACTGGCAAGCCAGTGACACCTGGGGGTACAGCATCAGCACACTATTCTTTTTGGAGATGACTGCTAGCAAGATGTTTACTCAGAATGACACGCATCAGTCCTGGCGGCTTGGAATACTACAACTGTAACTTGCTTGGAGCTCAGCCTGTCTTTCTTGAAACCACAGGGCCATCTTCCCTCCCTGGAGGCAGACGGTTACCCAGGACTTTCAGTTCAGTTTAATTAACACCCTGTCACCTCATCCATTTTTAGAGTAAAATGTCGGAATTCGTAGATTTTATTTATTTTTGACTCCACCCTTCTGAAAACAACTTATGCCATGACTTCTGTTACATAATACAGGTCTGAAATGGACAGGCATTCCTCCCGCAGTGGAGGATACGTTTTGAGTAGAGATTTAAAGAAGAGAGAAGTGCATCTCTTTTGGGATCTAAAGGGCAGATTGTACTTCTCAGCTTTGTGAACACCCAAGGCAGGAAAAGGCATAAAGTATTTCCCTCAGAATCTGTGCAGCCCTGGACAAAAGAAGAGGACACGTTGCGTTCCTTCTTGAACACGTCTGAGAAGAGTAACGCCTTTACCGGGACTGACTGCTGCACAGTATCCCCCCAGCAGCCAGAGCGTGGTCAGTTCAATTTTGCCTGCCTGCCTGGGGCTCAGAGGTAGCTGGTACCTAAAGGAACATAGGGTGGGCTACCTTACTACAGCAGCTCAGCTGATTTTTTTGAGGTTGAGTGGCATCCTTATGATCAGTGCTGCTGATGGAACAGTGAAGATCAGACCATATTTAAATGTAATAATAGAGCTCTAATTTTCCTACACATCATGCACGGAACTCCTCTTTAGAGGGATTTTTTTTTTAAAGCATAATACTAAGCTAATTCAGGCATCACTCTAAAGATCAGACTGCTTTAATTATCCTGTGGCATGCCGTAGCTAAAGAATGAGGTAAAAATTTATGGCTCATATTAACTGCCAGTCACCAATTTCAGTATTCCGAATCATGATTCCTCTTCTACGAATTACTGAACAAAGCTATTTTAAACAAAGCCTTCTGAGCAGATTTTTGTGCTAAATGTTCAGTAATGAGCTAAATGTCACTTAGCTTTACCACTTGCCAAACTGATTGCGTATGTCTTGCCATCCTTAACCAAGCAGTGCTGGTCAGTTAAGTCAACACAGTTTTGTCTCTACGAAGTCTGTCTTGGATTTCACAATGCTCATTTCATGTTTTACCTTTAGAACATGCTGCAAAGCCAAAACAGTTTGGGTTAACTGGAAAAGCTCATGAACCTTGGCAAATATTACCAAAGTTTTCACTAGGATGTGAAACCTAAAAATAGGTGAGTATTGTAGCTGCTGAATTCCTACACAAACAGCACCGCACGTGTAGTCCATTTGTAGTGGGCTGTATTCTCTTGTCCTGTTTATGACTGCACCAACACAAGGAGTTTTCTCCATGCCTCCTCATTCTTGCCTGCACGATGTTGAGTGCAGTCTCACTGTGCCCAAAACAGTACTCCCTGCGATTCTGAAAGGTCAAGCTATTACAAAGACAGGCAACTAGTAGAAGTCAGGATCGTATTTGCAGAAGTCTGCTTAACAGTTCACCTGGCTCAGTAAAATCTGAAAATCTAGGACTGCAGGACTCTCTTTTATCTTCTTCAGTTCTTCAGTAGGGACAGAAATAATTAAGAAGCAAAAATCCTTTTGGAAAGCTTGGCTTAGTTTGTTGATTTCTTCCATTATAAACCTGATGCTATTCCTTTAAACCTCCACTTGCAGAATCACGACTTACGTGATTGGGGGTGCTAAATGAACTTTTTTTGCACAGAAAACACTGACTGCGAAAATGTTAATATGCTGTATTAAACATACCATGTAAAAACTGGAAGAAAACTGCATCCATTTGGCTTAGTGCAGCTGCGCTTGCCGACTGAACAGCAGGGAGTGCTTTTTGCCATGTAATAAAGTATGATACTTGGTCCCAAAATAAAGCTTCCGATTACCTCTGGTGCTACCGGAAGGCCTGCTGGCAGTGGCAATCTTGCAGATCAGCGACACTATTTTTGACACTAGTATTGTAAGAGCTCAGTGGAAGAGAGTACCTGACATTTTTCACCTTGATTTAATGGTTCGTTTGATAAAACAAGATATAGAAGACTATATCGGAAGCCATTACTGAAAACTGGAAAGAAGTGGTAATTTCATCCCTGGCAATGAAAATAATGTCTCTACCAAATATTTTCTTTGGAAGCCTTCATAAATAAGCAAGATATTGTTTCATTTTGTGCATTTGTGATTTTGTGCATTTGTGCGTTTTGTGATACTGTTTCATTTCTGTGCAGAGCCCTGCAGGACAAGGTTTTTTCATTTCTGAGAGACTTATTTTCAGGAGTTATGCATGGATCATAGTACCTCACTAACGGCTTAGAAAGGACACTGCAATTTATGACGTGGATAATAACAATATTTGCAGAACGGGTATGACAGAAATCTTGTGAGGCATAATTAACGTTGTAAAATGTTTTGTGACTCTTGAAAGACTTCACCACTGTGAAGAGAGCTGGTATGGTTCACAAGATGAGAAACCTCAGTGCCTCCATGCGGTTCTAATCTTTAGCTATAATGGATTCTTTTTTAAAATTTCTTTAAAAGCATTTTAATGCTTTCTCTTCTTATTTTAAGTTATTTTTAACCATGGATGGTTTTGGGTAGGCTGACATGAGAAATGTTTATACTCAAAAGCATTACGAAAACTATTTCATTGTACTGAACTTTTCTTTTACTTTTTAAATTTGATTTTTTCCTTGGTTTAATCTACCAGGTTTCCATTTTCATTTTTCCAACATAAAAGAAGCAGAATTAAATGACACATCAGACAGTGGACTTGAAGTCATCTGGCAGACTTTAAATCTTGAGAACAGCAATTAAGGATGCCTCAAAATTCCTTAAACTTTTCTTAAGCCATATGTAAAAGAATGTATGTTAGAACTTTGCATTTAAGATAGCTAACAGTTAAGACTTGCAATTTAAATGGGACTATTTAATACTAGTTTGGAGCTCTTCTATACTGTGGTTCATAATTAGATCTTGAAAGTGCTATAGACAAGAGAGCTGGTGAGAGATTTTCTGAGTAAGCTTTGTCTTTTGGGAAATGCTGGTTTCATTGAGCCCCAAATGTTTTGTTCCAACTGTCGTGATTATTTTTACATAGAGAAGCTGGCGACAGAGCCACGTAGGATTTCTGCCTGCTTGGGACTTGAAGCAGCTCTGGAACAGTGACCCCATAAGCTCCTGGTCCCATGCAGCACGGGACAGGTGGCTCAGCACAGCTTATGTGAAGCTGATGGCTGTAGACTGTTTTCTGAGCACTGGATCTTACAGCTGTGTATGGGAAAATGCTGGAGATGAGGAAATAGCAAATGAGAATAAGCTGGTTTTTGCATTAATATTCCAGCATTATTTCATCATTGAAGGCAGAACATTTGTTGCCTTGATAACAGGACATTTGTTTTAGACTCATCTCACTCTGTGTAATTACCATTACAGAAAGCAAAGTGTACTGCTTCATGAGAACAGGCATGGGGCTCTGTGATTCTGGCCTACCATGTGAAACGTTAGGAGATTCTGAGCAGTTCAGTCAATGAACTGGTGTATTCATTAACCAGCAGGATGAAATTCAGCATCCTTCCCAAAGCCATACCAAATAACTTTGTACAAAGGCATTGCGAAGGGGCTGTAAGGAACAGAAGCCACATCTACTCTATGGCAGGAAGTTCCACAACTTTCTTTTAGTCAGTGTTTCCTTCAGGTGAAAACGGTACTGTACTCCCTCTTCATCCCTTAAAAAAAAAAAAACAAAGGCTGGGGCCACCAAATTTACTTGGTCATTAAACTTCTAGCCACTCCACACTGCTATTGCTTTCATGGCTGAATCCCAAGCCGCTGTCCTTGTTCTGCACAAAGGCAATTCAAAAAATGAGGAGATAAAAACACTATGAATGAAACCTCTGATTTTGCTGCACTGAGGCCCTTCTGCAACCCCCATAATATTAAGACCATTTCACTTCTTGATTTTAAAAATACATACATACATATATATATATATATATATAATTTGGCCATCAAATCTGTATCCAGGTAATAAGTTGGTAAACCTTACCTATCTGATTTCTACTTGCTGAATAAAAAGCATTGACAACAGCAGCTCCACTTATCCACCTAGTAACAACAGAAGAATAAATGTTAGAATTTCAGTTTGTAATGGCAGAGTTAATGATTACTGGAACAAACCTAGACACGGAATCACAGAATCACAGAATAATTGAGGTTGGAAGGTACTTCTGGAGATGACTGTCAAGTCCAACGCCCCAGTGCGCTCAGCCTCTCGTTGTATGTCAGGCATTCCAATACCGTAATCATTTTAGTAGCCCTTTCCCTTTGTTATTCAAACTGATTAACAATGATACTTAATTTTTGTTCCTATTTCCACTCATACCGCAGCATTGTACAGGCAAAATTTCCCATATAAAGAAACTGAAACACAGAACCTGAGGTTATAATGGTATCTAAACATTTGGGCCTAACGGAACTTTTTTTAAGACTCTCTACTTGAAAGGATTTCTGTGTCACCTATCATTGTCATATATGCAGCTATCTCAAATACCAGTACATCATGAGTATCAGATTAGAGGCTATTACAATTTTTTCGTTAACGCAGTTTCTTGAGGAGTGAAGGTACATGCAAAGATCATCACGAGCTCTTGTGGCAGAGGCACAGCTTGATTCACAGTCCTATGGTTTAATTTAAATAATACCTACTTTCCTTGAGGAAGGCTCTTGGCATTACTTTTGGGTCCATCTCGACACATGGGAAATAATGAGTTTTAATTCTTTTTTTTCTAGTTTACAGTTTTACTGGCTTTCACAGTGATCAGCTAATGAAATTCCTAGAATCACAAGCAGGGCTACTGTTTTGATGTGGGTCATTATTGTACACATTTAATATTTCAGAAAAGATGTCAGAGAAAATGAGATATCAATTCTACAAGATAAAATAGCTGGGCCTTACACAACTGAAGCTGTATTTCCTGGCTCCGTGCTCTCTGAGTGAAATTAATTTCTCTGATAAATGATCTATTTGATAACTGTATTGCATATGCCAGTCATAAGCAATGCAAAGTATTCTAACAGGGGCTGTTGATTGATTAAGTGAAAATGAATTTGCAGAATAAATTATAACTATCAGAGTATAATCAATTGTCGTTGGTACTTCCAGGCTCACTTCAGGTATTATTTGAATGCGATTAAACTTACGGTAGTTACTCCTAACTAATATACACTTGTGAGAACAAAATAGGAGTTGTGTTAAATCAAGCTGAAGCAATTGAACAAGCCAAGCCCAAACACAGCTTGAAGTTAAAATAGAGCAGAAGTGAGGTGGCTGTTAGGTGGAACATAAATTTTCAGTTAATGATATGTAAATACAGAACAGCAAAAGCAACAGTTGGAACTGTTTATCCACAATAATGCCTATAGTTCTGAAAAGCTGCAACATAGTATTTGGAAAATTCACAGTGGTCATTCCAGAGGTGTGAAGTATATGCTTCATCTTCTGAAAAGGTGGGAGTTTGAAGGTGCAAGATGACTGACTAGAAAGAGTCTGAACAGTTGCAGGTTTTTTTTTTTTTTCCTTAAAAAAGAAGTCTGGAACAGCACTATGAAAATGATAAAGTAATTAAAAATAGAAACACAGAACCGTAGAACAATTTAGGTAAAAAGGACCTTTAGAAGTCATATGGCCCCATGTGAAGCTAACTAGATCAGGTTGCTTAGAGGCTTGTCCATTCAAGATTTGAGTATCTCCAAGGATGGAGATATGGAGATCTCACAACCTCTCTGGGTCTTGTTTGACCACCCATGTGGTGAGAAGTTTTTCCTAACACCTAGTCAGAATTTTGCATGTTCCAGCTTGTGTCTCTTCCCACTTGTCCTATCACCGTGCATCTCCAAGAAGAGTCAGGCTTCTCTCTATTGCCTCCCATTAGGTAGTTGAGGACAGCAGTCAGTAAGACCTCCTCTTAGTCTTTTCTTTCTTAGACTGTACAAAGCTAGTTCTCTTATCCTTTCCTCAACATAAATCCATCTCTGCAGCCCGTATTGAAATGAAGAGTCTTGCAAAGTTAGCATTGCCTGTGGTGACCACAGTAATTTTTCTGATTTGGTTTAAATTAACTTCCAAATGCGTGAGAGCTCAGACAGGAAGAGTAACCAGTACAGCTAGGGAATGTGCCGTGTTAGTCTTTTGGTACATCTACATTCTACATTAATATTTTAATTCAGAGCAAAAGTACATTTCTGAAGTAAATTCCTGCTCATCCTCATTTAATCATGCTTTCTCATGCAGTCTCTGAGCAAGAGAAACGAAATTCTCAGGGATGAAATTAATCTTTCAGATTAACTTAATTAAAAAGCTGCTCTCCAGGAGTCCACTTAATCCACTCCGGGAGCTAAGGGACCAGACTAGACCTACTCCAGAATACTTAACCTTTTACACCATCTCCCAATGTCTTTGCCCTACTTGATAAAGTAGATCCAGCCTTTGAGAAACGAGCAATGCCCTCTTACCTGCCATCTTCATGGAGGAAAAAGTGAGAAGGAAGGTCATTAAATTATCACTGATTACCCTCCATGTTCCTCCTCCTGTGGAAACTGGCTGAAAGACTATACACAGTATTTTTAAATACTTACTCCTCTTTGTCCACCTTTTCTCTAAGCTTTTTCAACCTTTTCTTCTGGGTAAATACTAAATTTTGAATAATGTTTTCAAAATATTCTTCTTCTTTGTAGTTCAACTAAAAAGAAAGAGGGAAAAGTACTTTAGTGGTGGTGTTATTGATTTGCAATAAAATCATAGAATCATAGAATACCAGGTTGGAAGAGACCTCGAGGATCATCTGCTCCAACCTTTCTAGCACAACCTAGACGAGATGGCCCAGCACCATGTCCGGCTGAGTCTTAAACGTGTTCAGCGTAGCGGAGTCAACCACTTCCCTGGGGAGATTATTCCAATGATTGACTGTTCTCATTGTGAACAATTTACCTCTCGTGTCCAATCGGAATCTCCCCAGAAGTAACTTGTACCCGTTACCCCTTGTCCTCACCATGTGAATCCTTGTAAAAAGGGAGCCTCCATCTTCTTTGTAGCTCACCTTTAAGTACTGGTGCATGGTGATGAGATCACCTCTAAGCCTCCTTTTCTCAAGGCTGAACAAACCCAGCTCTCTCAGCCTGTCCTCATACGGCAGGCTTCCCAGACCCTTGATCTTCTTGGTGGCCCTTCTCTAGACCCCCTCCAGCCTGTCCACATCTTTTTTGTATAAGGGGGACCAGAACTGTACACAGTTCTGACTGGATCTGGAAAATCTAGTCTTAAGCATGATGAGCTAAGCAATGCATTTTTAAGAGTATTTTTTGATCTACATTTAGAACTTGGTTTGCAGTGCTCTGCTACATCACAGAGTTGATACTGTAGCTGGATCTATGTTAGCAGCTGTATACTTTTTTCCAGAGATCTTTATCCCCTCTTTATATATATATATTTTGAGTGGAGTTCAGCATTTGTTGGTTTTGACCCAAGCCTCTGGGAGTTGCCTGCTTGAAACCAGTAGCTACCAGCTTGGTAAGCTGCAATTCTACCTTAGAAAGAACACGATGAATAAGGCTCAAATTGTGTTTGAAAAAGCACACTTTCGTTATATGTCTATATTTTTCAAAATTAAAACTTTGACTTCTGAGACATATTCTGCTTGAACATACATGTACACCAAATATATTAATGGAGTTACTCTTAAAAATGCACCTACAAGGTAAAAGAATACTGAGGTCACATTTTGCACTGCAAAAGCTCAGATGCAGTTTAAATTATACAGGTTGTCCAATGTCATACTTCGGGGGCTAATTCCAATCCATGGATAAATAGGCACAGTTACTAAGTTATGTGTACTCGCAGCCACTTCAACCAGTATTATGTCAATCCATGGCAGATTTAGAAATAGTGGACTGAACACCATTTGCCTTCATGTTTTATTCTAGCATAATTCCTCTAGAGTTTATATATTCCCTTGAAATACCATCAAATACTTACCACCACCTGTACTGGATCAGCTGTACTACACTGGCTTTTAATACATCCTTATTTACACTTGTGCAACTGAGCACAAGGTTGAGTTATTGTGTGCAGATGCATATGGTTCGGCTTGGCTATGAAGGCAAATTCACCGTTTTTTCTCTTAAGACCCTTTTCTAATTATACCACCTATTGTGCATACGTACCTCCTGGTACTCACTGTTCAGCTTACTGTCGTCAGTCATGATCTCATCTGGATAACCAATCCTCTCTCTAATTGCTATTGCCTAGGGACAAGATAATTTGATACCCATAGCAAATCCAGCCATATTTTTAAATCAATCATAAATTATACAATAAATGCAATATGGAAGCAACTTCAGAAAACCCAGGATGTTAATTATATATAGGTTTTGTTTACTTTTTTAAATTCATTGAAAGCACTGTAAAGTTTATGGTTAATTATAACAATGGAAAATTCTAGAAAGTATGTTTTGTTCCTTCCTTTGTAAGTAAACTTACAGAAATGTGCACAAGACAGCCAAACATATTTCAACTATGCTTTTGAGTTGAAAGGCTGGTTTAAACAAATAGCAGAAATCCTGAAATATTTGAAATATTTTACAGCATCTAAACTAGAAATAAAATTAATAACTGGATGTTTTTTAACTTCAGTACATTATAGGAAAACACATTTACAAATTTCCAGAAATTTGTACAGTTTGACTCAGTTTGGGTCTGTATCCATGTTTCTTAACTAGCTCCCACATCTACACTAAAGTGAAATAATTCATTTAAATGTTCCCAGCTTTTGACAATTTGAAGTCCTGAACAAATTTTTTTAACCCAAACCTTACTCAGTTTCTTTTGATAGCCAAGTTTTGATTTGTAATTGATGGCAATGTCAGGAGTAATTAAAAAAAAAAAAACAACCCACAAATGATTCTTTAGCAATTCTTTCTAGTATTTCCATATAAATATGTCTTAATAAATTTAGCAGTAAAATCGCATTATTTATACAAATAATTTTCTGATGTAGGCTATTCCCACAAACAAGTGAACATTATAAACAACATGTGGAGTGTGTGTGGGTTTCTGATCATAACTTCTCAGACAGTTTGCATCTCATTTTGTCAAATAAATTGTTTGTAACAGTGGAAGTATTTCATAGACTTTGTACATATACTGTCTATGTCTAATCATAATACAGAATTTATTTAGGATTTTCAGTTTAGTACCTGACTTACACTGCCATTCCCGATTTGAAGTTACTGTGTGGTTGTAACTGATCAGTATGTGTAGCTGCGGAAATAACACTAGGAATGTACATAAGCACCAGTTCATATAACTGCATCTTTACCGTCTGATCACATCAGAATCAGTATAAGCTCACTGGATGCTGTGACTGTCTTAGCTGTCTGTTGCAGTTGTAGCTTTTTGTGGACTTTACAGTCTAGAGTTGTTTGATAAACCAGTAATATTTTGATAGTTATTTTAAATGTTTTTTTCTAAGTTTTTCTAACACAAAATTCTGGAGGAAAACGCCAGGTTCCACTCTATAATTAATAAAACCATGATATTTTCCAAGCTTTTTAAAAATTACATTTTAATAATAAATTATTAAAAACTCAAAATTGAAAATTTTTTATTATCTCCACAGTATAACAAAATAGAGATGTAATAAATAGTTCTTCCAATTGCTTCACTCCCAGTTCCAGGCTCTCTAGAACTGATTTCTGTTACTTACTCTAGGCTTACATGAACTGTCTGAAGCTACGTCTTCCCTTAGAAGAGAACTCACTGATAATGTCCAGCCTGTGGTTTGACTTCTTGTTTTTGTCCTATTGCTCCTAATAGCTGGTCAAATCACCATAAATCATGCCTTCTCATTTTCAATATTACTTTCTTGTAGACATTCATTATCTAGCCCCTTAATCACTGATTTGCCTGGAAGGTCTTAATCTTGTATACAGATTCCTCCTGTTTTGTGTGCTTATCTCTACAGAGGCCCCTTCCCATGTAATCTGGATCTGGTATAGGAAGTCAGTAAGCTGCTGTGCCTATATAAACACAAATATATGTGGTTTTGTGTATATAAAATAGTGACAGATGTTACTGCTTATTTTTTTCAGGAAAAACAATTGAAATACTGATTTTTATAGAACTACACAACATTACCAATATTTAAGATTTAACTTACTTTTTGTTCTGCTTTCTTTTTGGTTTCTGCATCCATCCAGGTAAGTTCATCTAAGGTTTTTATAAAAACATCACGTATATCTGCAATCATTTCCTCAACCTTGGAAAAAACATGAGTATGTTACAAATCCACATAAAATGATCCAATTATTTTTCCACAGTCATAGCTTATTTATTACAGACTTGTTTTTCCTGCACGAGCTGCTTGAGTGTATGCCATTTATGGGCCACACTCAAATCTGGAGCTCAAGTTAAGTAGTACTTTTAACCCGTCCTGTGGGAGGAAAGGGAATGGGCATGAGTTCACAAGGCAATGCAACTTTGGTTACAAAAAATCTGTCAGATATCCATCTGCTGGACGTTGTGCATCTGATCAAATTATTGTGTATATGTCAACCACAAAAAACGGTCTATCTTAAGCCTGGATTACAGTAGGAATGATAGGAGGAAACTAAGGCTTAACTCCAGGTTAATTTTCAGCAATTTTCTGTGTGACTGAAGACAAACAGAAATAGCCGATTGTCCCTGCGCCCCATGTTGGCAGGATGTGAGCTAGCATCAGTCCCGAAGAACAAGCAGTGACTGTTAATTTCCGTAAGTGCTGTTCCTCAGGCGTGCGTATTGGCTTGGGCACTGTCCATCGCTAATGTGCCAGTGGTGCTTTAGGTTCAAGGCTGGCTCATAGAACAAGTGGAGGAGGCAGATGCCTCTCTCCCTCCAAGTGCGCACACGTAATCTTCGTATTTCACACGTTACTTTGCACTGTGGTCATTTGCTTGGAAAGCAGGCCAGCTCACGACAAGTAACGCAGAAGTACTTAGGTGCAAAGGAATGACTCTCCTAGCACATACATTCTTGTTACTCCTCCGCGGTACACTGACTAAGAAGCAAATGTGAAGGTTAGGTTTTTAGGAAGTGGACCTGCTATATAGAAAAGGTTAATAGAAAGTGTAATCAAAGTAAGTGACAATGAAGTGATGCTTAGATGGCACACAGGCTATGTTTGCTAAAAGCTTTACCACATGTTTACTGTCTCCAGCGAATGCTTCCTCTACATATAATCGTCCCACTGCATTCTCCATGTTGCCATTGACATAGTTTGCGCAACGACGCCAAACAGCAGTTTCTGATGTTGTGCCGTAAAGTGCCTGTGAAACGTAAGCAATAGGTAAAATAGTGACATCCGGGCCCACATAAGGTGAAGCAGAATGGTGACTGACTGGCAGATGTGTTTCAGAGGAGCCTAGCTGACCTTAAATACATGCATTTAATTCACATTTGTGTTTATGGCAGTTAGGTGGACTCTGTAGTGGGAACATCTGTCATAGGCTGAGGAAATACAACAATCATTAGCAATATTCTTTATCCTTCCAAAACATGAAAGGTAGAGAGAAGAAAACTACTCTAAAAGCGAAGAATGGGAGAGGTTAAAGAGGAATACCCTGTCACAAAGCTTTCACTGTTACACTGTTGCAGTTCCAGCTCTGACAGGGCCATTGTGATTATGCAGCAAATTAATTTCTGCAGTCGTAAGATTGTGTTTTCCACTCAACCAGCAGCTTCTGTCAGAGCCTCCCACCTTTGGGAGCTTGCAAAGTAGAAGCTCGTTTACTCTATGTGATGTTGCTACAAGGTATGCAAGGATTTTGTCATGATAATGTATAAATATGTGATAAAGCTGAGTGGATAATATAATGGTATGACACCTGAATGAAAGGAATATAACAGACTGTTATATTCCTGGGCAACTCTCTGAGATCATATTCTATAATGAAGTTTATATTCCATAATGAAGCAGCTCCCCATCTCTTCAGAGGTACAGATCAATGACTTCTGTGTTAAAAGCTCTGTAACCGCTACACCTTGAACTGAATTACTTGTATTGAAAAGGAAAATTACTCATGTTTCTTTTCAGCCTAAAGCATTAGGGACGCAGGAATGGCCTTTTGAAAATGTTGCCAGTACGACACAGCACAGAGATACCTACTGCAGATCTCCCTGAAGAGCCTGTGATGTTGGAGCTTTCTGTAACTCATTACTGACAAACAGCTGAATAGACTAGAAAATCTGTCAGTCCTTAATCTATTTCTTTCTTAGATACTCCCTATACACATACAGGCTGCATCAGTAGTCATTTGCTTACATAGCAAAAGCTTATATAGCAAAAGTAAATACAACCCCTCTCCCCCAGAACTTAAAGCAAAACCAGTAGTAAGCATTGGCAGTACTGAGCTTAATTAAATTAATAACTAATTCAGAATGACTATGCAATGAAGATTCTGGTAGATCACTTTGCGTTGCACAAGCCTATCCTAGTCACTCATAGTTCACTGGTCTCAGCATGACTTGGGTAGAGGGCTACTCGAGACCATGGTGGACTTGCATCAGACCAGGACTGCCCTTCACAGGAACCCTGAGATAGACTCTTTTTAAGTGAGCCTAGTGTCACCAGAGGTGCATAAGAAAAAACAAAGCAGTGCTTTCTACAGCAACAGAAACTCACCTGCTTGTTAGTAAAAATAACATACAATTAAAACACATTATTGTGGATCTGTACATGTACAGTGCTGATGCATCTGAAATTGCACCTCCTGATCTCATGTGGCATAAATTCTCGACTACAACATTGTAGGGAATGCATTTTTTTTCTCTTTAAATGAATCTTGGAAAAAAAGAAAGATACTGATGTGTTTCTTTGGTGGGACTAATTGTATCCCGAGGATACAGTTCCAGTAGCTGTAAGTATTAGACTAGTGTCATGATACTACTCTGCATGCTCTTCCACCCCTGCATCTGGCTTCTTGACAGTAGATCTGCTGGAAGGGCACAATTTTGAACAAATGTTACAGTGAAAACTGGCAATTTGACCCTGAGATGGAGAACCAAACATAAGTGATTTAGCATGACAGCATAGCCACTCAGTAACACATGTAGGCCCATCTACATGTGCAGTCTAGTCATCTGTTGAGAACTTTTTGCTGATTTCTTAAGGAACTGGTTGCAGATCCACTGATCTTTCTGCTAGGACTCTGGCACTTTCTGTAGCACATTTTAAGCACTCTGTCTTTAAAGCAAATGGAGTTTTGAATGAGTAGGTGACCAATTAGCCACACAACCCAGAAAAAAAGTGGTATGGGAGATTCATGGAATGCCATAACTGTCCTAACATTTATATTAGAAAGCGAACTTAACAAGACAAATGCTAGTTTATTTCCACTGCATTTAGTGTGAGAAGCTCCAGCTATACTATATCATATATTATTAATTAATTAGCAGACAATTGTATGTTTTTGTACATAGACTATGGTAAAATCTTTTTCTGCTGTTCTTTCAAACTTTGACATTTTTCTAAATGAAACTTCCTCAGTGAAGTCCTAAGATGTAGTGGGGGATGACTTCAGTTTATGGAGTGCAAAACATAGTATTTCCTGATCGTGCAGACTAAGCAAATATGCAGCATTATATTAAAATAGTTTCGTACTTTAAAGAGTAGGGGGAAAAGCCAAATAATCAATGAATAAGACTGCCCTGTTCAGATACATAAAACTGACCAAACTGAACGTTCGTTGACTTCCTCCAGTCATTATTATCTTTTTCTGTAACAAGCAGAATCTCCTTAAAAAGCCGCATACGTGTGTTAAAGTATTTCTTATGTCCGGATATAACACAGTGGCTTTAAGCTTTTTTAATGGAGCTGAGCAAACTTACAAAGTAGAAAGTTCTACTGTGGAAATACAAAGGACTTCCATCTCCAATCTGTTTGTGAAATTGCTCAGCATTTCCTTAAGCACTAACATTTCTGCAGGATCAAATGATTGAAAAACAAAATTGGGCCCATAATGTTTGACTTTGAATGTATTACTTTGGATGCTGAAGAGTTTGTAATGAATTAATCGGAACTGTAGAGTAATCAATCATTTGCAAATGAATGGGACAGTTCTGTTATCAAAATGGGGATTAATTTAGATTCAGAAAAACAGGGAAACCAAGTACCAGAACAGTGCTTTTCAAATCCACTCCAGCTATCAAGCATGTATCATATAAGTTATGTGTACGTTCCAGCAGAAGCTTCAGCAAACACATGTAGCTTTTGTGTGTAACATTCAAAATACATTAATTTTTTATATACTACAAGTACATAAAAAATTATCTTTTGTGGTTCACAAAAGTCATCTTTACAACTTAAAAAAGAGATTAATTTCTGCACCTTACGAAAAGCATTCCTTGTGTCCTTGTAGTTACGGCTTAGGCTGTTGACAAGATCCATTACGAATCGCCAGATCATGTAATTTTGAAGGTCTCTGTTTAACAAAACAACAATAATAAGCTGGTAATGTTTTCAGGCTTTTTAAGTTTATTGGAAATAAAACGCAAATTACAAAAATACCTAACATACTTACCTGGGAGTGTATTTATTAAGAATAGACTTCAGCCTGATAAGGTAGTCTGGATCATAAACAATGACATGTTCGGTGTTCTCAACTTTAATTTGTACAGTTGACATTATATCATTTATGAATTTTGACCAGTTGAATGCCTGGAAAATCAATATGCGTTATTATATGGTTAAATCATAAAGAAACAGTATTTAGCTGTTTTTTTCCAGTTTAAATATGTTTGCATAGCACAAATGTTCTGCCTTTAGTTTTCCTAACAGCTGCACTACTTGTAAATGGAGTCATCATAATAATAACTGATCTGAGATAATTTATATTCTCTGTGCTCTAAAATCCTATTAAAATAGAGTGATATTTAGCTGAAAGGGTCGAGACATTGTTTTGATTTCAGACTAACACAATTAAAAATGTTATGACCCCTTCCTTTTAGCCTGGAAAAGCAGAAATGGTATATTAAGTAAAATTTTCAGTTGCCTTTTTGCTATATTTGGCTAAGAAATTCTAAATCAAAGCATGACTAACAGCCTGATTTTCAGCACAGTATGTCTCTGGATCTGTGGGGCAATAAGATTCATGGTATACTTGACAATCCATTCTGAAGCATATGGTAAGGGCTTGTTCTGAAGTACACTGAAGTCCATAAAAGGATTTATTTTAATAGGCTTTAAAACAGACATGCTAAATCCACTATCTATAGTGAATTTTCCTCTGCACGCCACAGTACTGGATACTGGAGAAGCAACTGATTTGATAGTAGGTCAGTCAGCAGCATGCTGTGACAGACAATTCTCAGACAAAGGTTACCGTTCTTGTTCATTTTCTGCCTCTCTGGTCCTAAACCCCCATTTTCTTTATTCTGGTATTCACCTCTGCGAGAAGCCCACATAACTTTCATGACCCAGTACCTATGAAAATTATTTTCTGTTAAGTTTTCATTCTGTAGTGTCCATCTAGTCTGAGCAGAGCATTGTTTCAGTGCATGGGCACTCTCAACTGGAAACTCTTACTAGTTTGCTGATAAGAAAAACAATTTCGCTTCGATAAGTCTTTGGTTAGTAATGTGTGCCTCAGACAGTAGATGGGTCGAAGGACTGACTGGAGAACACAGAGTCATTCTCTTGCTTCCTAAGAGAACGCAGACTGTGGTTGCTGCTCGGCTGCCAGCAGAACGGGGATCTGAGCCCTGCAGCCACACCGTAAGTGGGCAAAGAAGCCAGACTGCGTGCAGCCACGTCGCTGCTCCTCCATCACATAACATAACCCAAAGCAGCAGAGTGGTATTAATGGGAGGTTACAACCTCTGCGTTCCCCTACCCAGGAAGTTCGCACCTGCAGCTGATGTCAAGCTAAGTATTTTCACAAGTCTTAAGTGTGTTACTTGTCTTCCTCTGTATGATACCAGCTGAGGGAGACAGATCCCTCAGCTTGGAATACCATAGATTGTACAGTGTTATATATTCCTCCAATTTCTCCATTCACTTTTTTAGTAAATTACACTGATGTTACAGCTAACTTTATATACGCTGCTTCAAATTCTCCGTATCGGCCCAAGGTTTCCTAATCCATGGCCTCTGTGGACCACTATTTGACTGAGAAAATGATTCAGAGGAGAAGCTGAATCATCATCAAAACTCTAGGGCTACTCAGTACTTCTACCACATTGGGTAGGTACTCATTGTAGTAATGAAAAGGAAGGTGTTATATTTAAGAAAAGCAAATAATCTTTGTACTTTTTTTTCATCAATGTTTTTCATTAATTTTTAAAATTTTTGCTATGGCTATTACTTTGAAAAGCATTGGTGATTTTTCCCAGTCTGTATCTTTTGAGAGGAAAGTTTTATTGGAAGACCTAACGTCTTTCATCAGACAAAGTAATGTAGCTGAGGAAAGCAGATAAACTTTCAGGAATAGAATCACTTCAGGTTTGAAAGAGAAGCAGCAAACTTCAAGCTAATCTTAGGAATAATTGCTGTTCTATCCTTAGACCATTACAACGATGCTACCAACTCCCATTATGTGTCTTTTGAGCGTTTTTGGATAAATTTAGAGCAGATGATTATTGCTGATCTGCAGCACTCCCCAGGAACTAAAAATAACCAGGGCAATACCATTCCGTGACAAGAGAAGTTAGTTCTGACATTATGACTGTAATGGTAACTGCTCAGCTAAGACCTGTGGGAGAAGGTAAATTGTGAAACAAATTAAGCCAGGCAGAAGTGAACTGTCATATAATTTAAAGTTGAAGAATTTAAAGTCAATAAAAATAGCAGTGATTATGAAACTGTGGTAGGAATAATAGTATTTCATAGTACCTTACTGGGCTCAAAAGACTCAATAAGGCACTCCTGCCAGTCAGACCACAGTGCTTTCCATGTGACATTAGTTAACCTGCTTGCCTGTTGTGCAAGATACTGAAGTCATTTATGACAAAGAATACCCATGTCCAGTAAGACATGATGTTACTGAGGAGGCACACCTATGTTATCAAATCTTTGGTTATTCTTTAGGCAGACTTTGTGGTGCCATGAATTAAAGGTTATACTGCACAAACGGCACATGGCTCAGGATAAGAGAAAAGGCAGAGCTGAAACATCTTGGGGGAGCTACAGTGGGAAGAATGGGGAGAATTTTCCTGATTGATAGTCATGACTTCCTAGGCTCCTTTCTGCTTCCTTTGGGAGCCCATCTTACAGAGGGAATGTTGGAAAAACAGGACTTTTTGTTCTGAATCTGCAGCTCTGGAAAAACAGAGAGGGCTTGAATAGTCACACCACAACATATTTGAATCAATTGGTGGCTGCAGTCTTAACTTTTGTCCTGGGCCCTCTGGAGCTGCTGTGGTAATTACAGGAAGGGAATTTATTTGTATTTTCATACTCTCCTGATTTCCAGCAAGGGTTATGTATGTGCAAGTTTTGCAAGATTTACCATCCTGAACCCATGAGGGTAAGTCAAGCTCATGATATTTTTTTTCCTTTGTCCTTTTCCATCTCTTCATGTTGAAGCAGAGGGGCAAGATCTGCCTTCAAGTTAGGAGAAACCGTGGGTACAGAAGCACAGTCTTTTACATATCATTTAATGTCATCAGATATATATGTAATACAGTGTGCATGTCAGGTATCCTGTTCAATTTCAAGTATGTCTAAGCTCAAGAAAGAAATGTCTTTAAAAGAAAAAATTGTCAGGCTTCATTATTTCATCTCATCAGTCATAAATTAGAGGTTAATATATCAGATTATTGATCACTCACCTTATGATCAATTTCCAGGGAGAAGTTCTTTTGGAGTTGTGCCAAGGTCATTTTATTGTACAGCAAAAGTGGATCATTTCTGTCTTCAGATTTTGTTGTTGCCTATCAAGTTAATAATGAGAAAATTACTAAGTACACTGAGTCAGTTCACAGGAATTTTGGTAAGTGTAAGTAGAAAGAAAGAAAACGGGTATTTCTGGCTTAGTACATTACTATAAGTTTCCATTAACTGTAAAGTACCTGACATGTCAATATGGACAGCATTTTATAGATAAAAAGTATATAAAAGGATAGATTAAATGAACTAAATTTCTGACAGTAAAATGGAGCTTTACTTTTCAGATTTGTTTTGTGTTACAGCATCAACAACTCGGGCTGTGCAGGAACACTGTTTGGAACACAGACCCACGCGACTCAAAGCACTGAGTAGACACTGTTACCGATAGAGACAAAAATCTTGGGAGAAGGGAATAAAGGAGATGTATTTATTGCGTATAGGGCGACCAGCGTGCTGCGGTAGGAATGCAGTGTGAGCGTTCTGATCAGGATGCATGTGCTATCTATCTGATACCTTCTTTCTGAAACCACTGTATAGAAAGGGAGTCATAACTCATAACTCAAATAAGCTTTGTATTAGCCTAGGCAATGTGGTTTTGCACCAGTGTGTTAAAAATGTGCATACATTAACACCTTAATGGCATGACTGTATTAGGGCTGTTTCTTATAGACAATAAAACTGCCTGACTGCCAGAGAACTGTGTCTGTGGTGGTGCTTTATGAGGCAAGTTAATCGCTGCAGTCTCTAGACAGCAAATGCCAGCAAGGTGGTCTCTGGAATTAGGGTGCAGACAGTGTATACTGAGAGGAGACAAAACCAGCACCTAATGGTAACTACTCCCTTTGCCTCTGAATACTCTCTTGGATAGCTTTCTGTTCTTTCACTCAAACACCCTTGCTAGGATGCTTCTGCAGGCTGCTGAAGTGCGTTCTTGTATCCTCTTTCATACCTTTGTTCTGGTGCAGAAGTACCTTGTGACAGCACCAGCACTAGTTCCCCTCCACCCCTTTTAACTTCCACTTTTTTCATGGCAAATGACTATGGGAAAAGAGTGATCTTGTGATCTATGAGAGTAATTAGTGGGAGAACCTACATCACTACTGCCTGAGTTACTCTTAACTGACTGGGTCAGGAGCGAGAATAGTGGATTATACCCATTTAAACTGTTTTGAAAAATCAATCATGCCAAGTCTGATTTTATCTCTCTCTTTCCTTTTTTAAAAAAGATTTCTTTTCCGTTTCCTCTTTCCTAATCTATTGTGCATTCAGTATTTTTTTCTGTGTTTTCTTTAACAAATTCCCAAGAACACAATGCCAGCTCTCTTCCAGTAACATTCAGGCTGGTGCTGAGTTTTCGATGAAAGAGGTTAAAACCCGAGGCAATAGCAGCTTACCCACCACCAGCTGTACTCTCTACCAGCAGCAACTGCTGCAGAGACATTTCAGTTGTGGTTCCCTTTCATACTCCCCTTCAAACCTTTCTCCAATGAATTCCTTTTCTTGTAGTAATTTTCCATCTCTGATCTAAGACCAGAGGTGTTTTTCTCAGGAAAATGTGAAGAAAATCAAAATCAGATGGTTTTAATTTATATAAATGGGGGGGAAAGGTCTTTCTCTGCCAAACACGTGCCCTTAACTATCAGTGTAACTTGAAAAATAGCTGGAGCGAGAAAATTTGTATTTATTTGGCTTGTTTTACAGTCATCCTCAGCTTGAGGTGCTTCTGAAATGTTTAATAATCATACGCCATGTTTTTGCTCATGAATGCTTGAATTTCCATTTGTTTTTCTCTGTTCAAATTCTAGCTATTTCTCCAAGCCATACTTTAATGGAGAATAGTGTTTGATTAAAAATGCACTTGGAACAATCAGCATTGTGGAGCAGCTTGTGCAGGACAAACATTACTTTGTGCTGCACGGCAGGCCAAGGGTTGGGAGTCTACTGCTCTGATAACCAAACAGCCCACGGGGAAAAAAGGACAAAGGGAGAAGAGGCCCAAAAGCATCTCCTCAAACTTGCTTTCTAAAACAGACTAAACAGAAACCAAGTCTTTCTCTCTCTTGCTCTCTCTTCCTTCTCTTCAAAGGCTTCTGTGAACAGATGAGGATAAAACATTTTGCTATTTGGAAAACAGCTAACTCAAATATTTTCCCTTGCTCGTTAGAAGGCATGTCTGTCTTATTATGTGTTCCTCTTAGGTGTTCCAGGCCCCATACATTTTTGGTCAGCTTTTGGTCCTACAAAATAACATTAGCAAGTAACTTAACAACTCAGCTTACAGTTAGCTTTCTTAGGTATTAAGGAAAAAGTCAGTTATTTAAAGGATACTTTAAAAATGTTTTTCTTACATTGGCAATCTCTTTCTCCAGGTCCATAACTCTTTTCATTTGTTCAGAAATCTCACTCTCATTGAAAGAAATATTTCTTTCTTGTAGGATTAGTTTAGCTACAGAAATCATGAAATCAACATAGGCAGAACATGCCTGCAGGAAAAAATACAAACATTTTAAAGACAAAACTCTTCAAAGTATAGTATACCTTGATTATCTTTAAGATTTCATCTTCATTTTTGTGAACTACAGTTCCTCATCCCTTTCTTAAATAGTTTAATAGTAATTTATTCTGAATTACTATTAGATTACAAACAGAAATTAACTTTGAAAATTCCATCATGGAAAATTGCTGTATAATTTGTAGCACTGTCCAAAGATAAACAGTCTCAACTACTGCACTGTGTTTTCATTATTTAAAATGAGATATTTGTACGTCCATATTCAAACGATCACCCATGGTTTTTCTAGCTCATTTTAATTACAACTTCCAAAAATACTGCTTCCAAAGAGCAATGTTCCCAGAAACATAAAACCTAGAGAAATGCTGAAGGACTGTGTTGAATTAGCATTGTGGGAAAATTACTCCCAGAAGCAGTGTATTATCTCCTCTATTGCTTCTTGGAATATTTAGAAATCATGTTGCTGTACCTAAATTTAGCATACCTACATATACTATGGACAATACAGTATATATTAAATTTAACATATCAGAATTCAGCAGAGATAAGAATGGAAATATGGAAGTATATTCTCTTAAATGTTACACTGTCAAATATCTACAGATCTCATTATATTTTATGGAACTTATTATTCTAATTCCTCTTTAAGCCACACTCATTTTTCTATCAACTGAAAGGCTGTTTTCAATATGATTTCTAAATGCAAATAAAAATACCTATTATTAGACAAGCTATCTAATAATAAATCTATTTTATGCAAAATAGCATAATCTACTAAAACAGTGATAAAACCTAGTTTAATAAGGTGTGCATGTCATCAACTTCATTAATAGAAATATTTTGGTATGTTCAGCTCCTAAGGCAGTAGGACGCCCCCCCTTTAATGAATGCTACGTTTATACAGCCATTTTCTGATTTATTAGCGTCCTTGCCATCCACCTCCTGTCAGCCTCCCCTACCTGCCAACAATGCTGTGCTATAACAGGCTGTGTGCGCTGGAAAACTCTGAGCGGCTCATGAAAAGTACTGACAGCAGGCTTCAAAAAGACAGGTGGCTCACAGCATCTTGAAGGACTGAACTCTCAGTGTAATTTTTAATCAAGATAGGTTATTTTACCAGAAAGAGAAAAGCCCATGAAACCACTGACAGCTACAAGTCACAAAAGAGAGTGCGTACCAAGCCTGTAAATGCCATTTTAAAATATGCAAATACAATTTATAAGAATTCAATACAGACACTACCCCAAACCAGTAAGTCAACAGAGATCTTCAGGTACCAATCAATGGACTTTATTTTTGGCCTAAAGTGCAGATCGTTGTACAGTCAGGTAAAAAGAACTAAGTCAGCTAATTTCAGATGGACTGCATAAATACTCTCAGGTATTTTAGTGGGAACTTGGATGTCAGAATGACTCCTGTATGAGTAGAGGAGTCATATATCTTACAAGAGAAGAAGATTTTAAAAATATCTGGTTCACAGATTGCATTTTTAGCTTTATGGTGGGAAGTCCTGACAAAGGCAGCGGTTAAAATGCAGGAGACGCAGATATCTTGTTTGCTACGTAGAGCTCAAAGAGTAGAATGACACAGCAGGAAACGGAGCCAAGAAAAGGCTGCTATCAGAGTGCAGGGATTGAAAGGAGGAAAGTCTCTCGCTTGAAGTATTCATGCTTGTAAGAATGTTATGGATCTGCCTTTCGGTGATAAATCTCTGGGTTTTTTTAAATACTTCCTCCTCTACTTTCCAGCAGTGGAAAGTAGTATGATACCTTCTGGTAGGTCAGAGACTAGAATGGGAATTGTCTTTTAGTGCTGCCATCGATGAAATACAAGGAAGAGAGCAAATTGTGACACATGAGCCAGCTCCTAGAGGCCATAACACGTGATAATGATGTTGATTATTATTATCAGTTAATGATATTAACTGATATAATAATCAATTATGATCGGTTAATATGGTAATGATTGTCTTTACTAGCCTATGATCTGTAATTAAATGTAATCAGTATTAGAGTATTAACTGTTAACATGTCAGCAAAATACCTACAAAACCGAAACATTTTTTATGCTTTCTCATTGCTTCTGCATTTGATTACCCAGAAGAAAACTGTCTAATTAAAGGTTACTGTGGTAGCAGTTTCAGCTACCACATGACTTCAGCAAATACATATACTTCGGCTCTCAAGGACTTAAAGCACAACCAAGATTAGCAATGAGGGATACACAGTGCCAGTGCTAACAGGTTAACGAAAATGCATATGAATAATAACTGAAGATGAATTAAAGAAGACCATATGAGATATTAGGTATCTGAAGCAATTTCTATGATATAACATACTTTAGCTGCTGCATTTTCATTCAGCAGTTGACTTCAAGGACTGTGATCTTTTCAGATCTTTCATGCAGAAAAGCATGTCTTTGGTTCTGAATGGTTCTTTTCTTCTTTCTAAGCCTATTAGTGATATGATTAGTCCACCTGGATTCCACTGACACCTGCAGCACTTGCCAATCAATGCCAGTTGATCACAGTTCACAAATAAGGTGTGCACACATGCATACAGTTCACAAATGGCATCCTTTTTGTAGTGACAGAACAGGGGTGATTGATAAGCACTCATATTCTATCATAATTCTATCATAATACAACTTTGACAGTTATGAGGTACCTCTTGATTCAGCTGTGAAGCCTGGCAGAAGCTGTGTAACAAAGCTAAATTGTGTCGTGTTTATTTCCTTCCAAGAGGTCCTAAAAAGTCAAGTTGCTGTTTCTCTTCCTACTTGCATAATCATACAGGAATTGTGTGGAAAAGCTACTACTTTTCTACCACATATATGTGATTACAAGAGGAATGGAAGAGAAGGGAAGGGGAAACAGGAAGGGAGACAGGTTGAGATGTCCGGGGTGTAGTGATGCCAGAGGAATGTGCAGTCTTCTCATCTAGTGCAGAGACAATTGGTATGTACTGGCAACTGGAGCCTAGACAAAAACCCCTTGGCTTCTAGTGCAGCCAGGAAGATCAGACTAGGTCACTAACATTTATGGCATAATATTATAACACCTCATCTTCAGGACACTTGTTACACTCCCTCCCATTCTTAGCTAACTTATTTCTATTTGCCCTTAATCTCATTTCTCTATATCCTCTTCATTTCCCTTTTGGCTCTCTTGCCTTCTTGCACACTTACATGTCACACATGCTATTCTCACCTGCAGATCAAGCTTGTTTAAATGCTCATCATTATTACCTTTCTAATTCCAGTATCCCTAATTCTCCCAGTGATGTTTCCCAGAGGCAGTATTGGAATCTCTTTGGGAAATCTCTTGGGTTCTTGTTCTTTGCCTGTCCCCACTCTTGAGGATATGTCTGTGTTGAGAATACAGGCTAAAAATTCTAAAATGCAGTCAGTGATCTGTCAGCTTCATCTTACCTCTTTGTATGCACCAGTGCATTCGTAGTAGTCACGAGAAGGCAGGCCAAGCCCAGGCTGATCAATCTATAAATTCAAATAAAAATTACAAAGTGCTTAAGAACAAAACGGCACAGCACTGTACTATTCTTTGGTAAATTAGAGGTCGCTGATGCTTCACTCTTTCCAAACTATCTTCTGGCCAAAGGGGAGTTTCTCTCTCATCCTGTTGCCCGCCTTTAATTCTTTTCACTCTCCTTATACTTTTTGTCTTTCTTTTCAGTCTTTTTTTTTCCTGTTGCTGAACAATGCATGCTATGCGTAACCAGTGTGAAAACAGTGGATGTACAGAAGGCAAAACAGTCCACAGACAGGCAAGGCAGTTACTGCATCTTTGAAATTCGTACATGCAATGTAGTCAAGGATCTATCCACCCATTGACAAGAAAGATTAGACCTTCGCTCTTGTAACCATCACGCCTCAGGGGTAGCTGGTGCAGATTCACCATACGTAATATTGTCTTCCTCTGGATTTTCCTTTTTCAGAGATCATCTTACGTTTACAGGCAGGGCACTCTCAACCAACTCCTTAGGCAAATGTTCTCAGCCACTTTCATATCTGTGCCAGCTGACTGCGGGTCCTGTTAGTACTTTGGCATCTGAATACCTTGTAAAAACACACCCCCCTTTGTAGGCTTCCTGCCACTGGGACTGTAGCCCAGGTTTTCAGTGACAGAGCTTTCTGCCTGAAGTACATGGTAAGGAAATCACGTTTACTTATTTGCTTGCATGCAGATATAAGTAGATCATGTCTGTCTTCTGTCCGGTGTACACATAAATTGTCTGTATGTCTGTATACATCTCCATTATTCTCATCTCACTGACAATAACAGTGTATAAGTGCACAGAATAAAGATGTTAACTTTGAGAATGGACAGTACACTGTGAAACTGATAATTTAAGTTTGAAAACTACATAGATTCACAAACTCATCTACAACTTACTCTGGTAAAATTCAATCATCACAAATGTTTCTCCTGGTTAACATTTATATCTATGCTTCTAGTTAGTTTGCTGCACTTTTATGATCAACAAGGCAATGCCACCCGGAGAGACTTACGTGAATGATATGTGCTGTGGAATTTTTATCATCTGTGCCAACAAAAAAATTAATCAGGACCTTTTTCCCATATCTGGAGTTCAGCTGTGCAATAGCTGTCTCAGCTGTCCAAGTAGTACCTAAGCAAATGAAAGGTATACTCAGTCTCTATTTTTGGTAAGCAATGAAAGTACAATAATTTAGAAATTTGAACTGAAAAGGAAATAAACACAGATTATCTTACCATAGGAAGAATCCCAGTTAGTTGTTGCTACAGGCCAGTCAGCTACATTTGGCAATAAACTGATCAAAGGCCTTCCGCCTCGGCTATCAATGGTAGCTTTTGGAAAAATAAAATGAGTTACCATGACATTTTAACACACACAAATGTTATACTATTATAATGAGTTCAGGATAATGAAGCTGAGAAATACGTTTTCACCATCACCACAATAGGAATATACTCTGATGTATGACTGTGCTTTAACATTTAATTTTAAAAACATGTTTCAGTTATGACTGCAAACAGCATGTGCAAATCCTTGCGACCATGACATTGAAGAACTATTCTATCTTCATTCCGCAGATAGCTTGAAATAATAGTTTTGAGAAGTATTAATAATATTATAGAAACTATAAAAACGTGATTTAGGAAGCACTGCTAACTGTTTTACTGCTCCTCATTCTAGGGGCAGCATCTAGCTCAAATTCTTGAAATAAATGATCTCCCTGTCTTTCTAGAAGCCTGGTATGCCAGTTATTTTCCACCTCATCCCTGATAATTTCTAGAAAATAAGTTAATTCACATTTAACTGAAAGGATTTGAGATTAAATATCTGCAGCAAACTGGTAACTGAAGAGTAAGGTAAACTCACCTAAAATGTCAAAGCAAGTAAAACAGGAGAAACAGTACTGATTTTACTATTGACGTTCTTATTTGACTTTATAGAATGGATACATTTTAGTTTTCACAAAGGATTTCTGAAAAATTATGCACAGAAACTAGGAGGATATAGGTATAGCTGACTGTGAAGATGGGATTCTTTGGATGATATTTATATATCCTATATGCAATAAATTCAGGAGACACTTACTTTCATTTATGCATGATCTGTACAGAGTTTTTGCCTTCTGCACTGCTGCTATATCATTACTGCTTGGTGTGTCGAGGACATCTGAAACACACAGACAGCAAATATATCTTCATATCTGATCTTTATTGGAAAGATACTGAAGGAACCATAGAGGATACCATCCTGAGGACCAGAGGGTGGACAATCAGTGCTCCCTGTCCATCTCAAATTCCAGGGAAGCTTTGCCTTTCAAAAGCTGAGGGGAAAAAGCTCTGGAGATTATATGGCTTGCAATTACAACAGTCTGTGTTAATATATTGAGGACTCAGGATATTCTGTGGATCATTCTTGGTGAAATACAAATGCTCTGACTTTTCAGGGACAGTTTTTAGGTGACCAAGCTACTGTGTGAAGAAAATTGCTGTCAGGGCCCTAAGTGTACCAGCAGGCTCTAACTGCACTGACCAGCCTGTAACCATCTTTTCCTGTAATTCTAATCTGCAATCTCTTCACCACAGCCAGGAGTTTAGCTGTTTGTGTTCAAGGTCTGCTTTGGTATGGTGCAGCTGTGTGACCATGGATCATATTTCTGTGAAAACAGCTAAATTGTAAGAAAGAGCCATGAGAAGCCTCATCCAGTGCCTCAACTTGTGTGCCCTATGCCTGTTGGCTCAGGAGCAGCAGTCCAGGTCAGCCCCTTGCCCATGGTCCTTGCCCACGCTTTTGTAGGTATGCTGGACCTGGCCTTGTGCCTTGCTGAGCCTGCCCTTGCCTGGCTGACTTGCCTGCAGACCTGCTGCATGACTATGGACTTGTCTGGTGATCATGAGGCTGTTGGCTGAACCTGGTCACTGTCACCGGACCTGCTCTGCTCTTCTGGTTTGGGTCCTGTGGGACTGAGCCCCTTGTCTGTGAGGCCTCTGTCCCTGCATGCCTCGAGTCACAGTTGGCTCCTGGCTCGCCTTCCCTTGTGGGGTAGCCCACTCTTGCCACTACCTTACAATTACTCCAATTACTACTTCACAATTGCTTTGCTCTACAGAAACTGAAGCCTAAGGAGCACCATGGCATCCATAAACTGCAAACCTGGCAAAACTGGAAGATATGCAAAGTAAAAAAAGGATATTCAGTCTGGAGAGAGTGGTTTGGAGAACGTTTCATGAATATAAACTGACTTTTTTTGACTGTTATTTTCATCTGAATAAGGGGAATACGGACAATTGGACACTATTGCATTTTGTAGAAAAAGGAACATTTGTAAGCTTATGATGTGACTAGTTAGAAAATTGCTTGCCTGCTCTTTGGGATTTAGCTGGTGGAATACAGATATGCAGGACATAGGGCTGCCAGAGAGCAACTTCCAGCATTTCAGCTGACTTGGACACAGGCAGACCTCTCTCTTCTTCACCTAGTTTGGCTGCTATTGTTAGTGCATGAGGGTAATGATATGGATTTCAGTTGTTATAATATGCAGATGAGCACACAGAGTCCAGATACCAGAAAGGTCAGGTCTGGTCAGCTCCGCTCTGGTGTCAGACACAACAGCATAACTTCCACAGCATTCCCCAAGCAAACAGTTTGTGGTAGATTTGTCCTGAACCGAACACAAAGAAACTGAAATATTTGGTAGTATTTTAAGCTTTGCTAGACAACCACATCTTATTAGAATAACATGTAAGCCAAAGAAGAAACTTTATATAGTCCACAAACATAAACCCCAACTGACCTTTTAAAACAACTTCTAGTTCGTCTCTTAAAATGTCAAAGTTACTATAACGGGAGCTGGTTTCTGGAATGACGTTCCTCTTAAGCCATCCTCCACAGGCATATTGGTAAAAATCATTACAAGGCTCTGCAGTGGTGTCCATGTTCTCAAGGATTCGGGCTGCTGTAATACGAGACAAATCAAGGAATAAAGAGTCTTTAGAGAAAATAAATGAATACATTTGCTTTCTCTGAAGAGGGAAGTAATAAATATATTTCCTTTCGTTTAGAATAGGCTCAAGCCTACTTGAATGTTCCTAGAGCAAACACAGAACTAGTCAGTGAACAAGGAATTACTATTCCTTTACTGCCCGTAACTTATATACTTCCCTGTTGCCTGTGTTTACTGATGGGTAAACTGACTAACGTTCCTACTGCCTGTGAGTTGTTGCTCAGTTTTAAATAAAATGTAAGATGTTTCATTTACTGACTTACACTTCCTTGAATTGAAATGTGGTGAAAAGAGAAATTAAAAGCACAAGACTTATCAGAGGAATTATCCACTGTAATGTAATTTAAGTAATTAAGTATGATGTAGGCTCAGCTGAATCCAATCTATTTCAATACAATAATGACTTTGTTGTACCTTTTAAGTTCTTGTCAAGAAAGTCTTCCTATTAATGCTTTCATGAATCTCCATCATTTTTTATTCCACATTTTATTCTAGAACTGATACTGCCTCTTGCTATCCCTGTTGACCCTCTTGAAGTGGCTCGTCAAAGCCTAACTAGCCACTGACTGATCATGACAGGGGATTCTCTAAGGAAATCTGATTCCTTGATGACAGTTTCCCAGCTGCTGTTCATAAACCTTCTGGGCTTTTTTTTTTTTTTTTAATTCCTCTTCCACCTAGACTGTTTTCACCACTAGTATGCTAGTACAAAGTCTCTCACAGAAAGGAGAGATGCTAGGAGTCAACCAAGAGCCAGTGATAGCTCTGAATTTCCCAGGATACTGAATATCCTTCCCATTTTTCAGACATTATTTTTAGTAAATGGTGAGGCTTGTGATTTCAAGTGCTCATTCCTCCCACATGGGTGAGTCAAATATTTATAGTTATTTCTCCAGTACTTTCAATATTTTCCATGTCTGTTATGCTGGTGGAAATGAGAGGTGGACAGACAGGCTAGAGTATTTATGTTGACTTGCCTTTCCCGCCCCTGCCTCGTTTTTCTTGGGACCTTCAGTTGGCTTAAGAGTGTTATATTTTAGGCCAACATCTGATGGTTTTACAATGTTCCAGTGCTTGGAAGACAGAAAAAGCCATGAACACAGACATTTTCAATTTTAGACTGCTTAAGTAGCATAAAAACCACTGTGGAAATAGGTACAATGCCTACCACCTGATTCTTTTCCTTCTGAAGTCAACGGCAGGCTGACTTCAATTTGAAAGGATACAGGATCATGCCAACAGCCAGAGATTGTGAAATTCACCCACGGTTTTACTAAGTTTGACACTTGCTTTTTACCCATTCTTGAGAAAGCCAAGCATCCAGTCCTACTGCCTGTACACTTGGACAAGAGGCAAAGGACACATACAGAAATAAGAAAAAAAATATATCCTTTTGAACTTAAGAAAAAACTTCTTACTATAAGGGTGGTCAAACACTGGAATGGGTTGCCAGGGAAGTTGCGAAGTCTCCATCTGGGAAATCATCAAAACCTGACTGGACAAGATCCTGAGCAACCTCCTCTAGTTGACCCTGCTTTAAGCAGGGCCATTGGACTATGTGATCTCCAGAGGTCACTTCCAATCCCAACTATTCTGTGGTTGTGTAAACTCTGGTTCTTGTGTCTGTCTAGTTTGTCCCATTTCATTTAGCGGAAGGGGAATGTTTTGAATGGTGCACTTCATTCCTATCCTAGCTCCATCTGTTTGCTGTAAAAGAGAAAGATTGCTAATTATTACTAGAATCTCCTGTTTTAAGGGTATCCTTATGAATCTCTCTGCTAGGCTGGAGCAGCATCTGAAGGGCAGCACTGTCTCTTGGATTATCTTGGCATGTGTTAGTCCAGCAACAAAAAGACTTTAATAGCCAGGACCGGACATCACAGCTGGCTCATTCAGAGCAGTGTGCCAGGCCTGCCAAAAAGTAATGGTAGGATAGAGAAATCTTGCGACAGCAAGAAAAGATTGTTCTTATCCACTGTCTTGTCACATTTAAAAAAAAAACAAAACACCAAACCCAATGAGAAATCCACATCTTGTGTAAATCTGAGAAATTATTAACAGTCTATGTACTATCAAACCTTGCTTTAACTGTGGAATCATGTTGCTCTATTGGTAGTCAGCATATGTTTAATCTTCCTTGCCTACTACTATCACACAAAAATAATCATCTGTCATAACGTTTCTGCTGTAAAGTCCAGGCTAGCCAATATTAGCTAATCAACTTTTATCAAAACTTGAAGTTTAAATACTGCAAATGTAACAGAAAGCTCTGTCACGGGAACTGTAGTCTTTCACTTAGAGCTTCATGCAAAATACATGTATTAAGTATTCTCCTCAAGAATACCATTCATTATTTGGCTGATACCATGGGTGTACTAAAATCAATGAAATGTGATTTTATTATCAACCAAGCCCAGAAGCATAATGACATATGAATCGCCCCTTCAAAGTCAGTGGGACCAGTTAGGCTGGACAGAATTGTAAACATGCTCTAAATTATTTAGAAGTTGATACTTGTGCCCAAAGAAGCTTTATGGTAAGTTCATGGCTGTACACACTGAGACATTTTTGCTCTGGAAATAGTAAGTGTGAGACTGATAAATATTTTGTTATTTTGATTCTAATACAGGTTAATTCATACATACACAAATACAGATTATACACAGTATACTTTTCATTAGTCCTCAGTACTGCTTTGATGAACCAGTGTTTGGGTTTCTTCCTATTCTCACTTGTTTATTCAGTTTCCCGTCACTGAAGAATGTAGAGCCTTATCTATATCACTTACTTTTAATGATTGATTTTATTGTACTTCTGATGGCCAGTTGTTGCTTTAATAGCTTACAAATAAAGTAATATAAGCTGACATACCAACCAGTGACCTGGGGAGGATATAGGAGAAACACAATATGCTTACCTAGGTGAAATTGATATGAGAGAGATCAAAATTCCCTATTCTCATTAGTCTGTGCTGTCTGAGCTCAGGCAAATTAGCAGAGAGTATATCAGCTTATTCAAAAAATGTTCCAATGTACAAATTACATGGTATCTCCACGTGCTACACTGCAGTGGATTTCACAAACCTTGGTAATATCATCATGCAGTTACTGATATTTTACCCTGTGTATAACCAATTGAATTTTCATTACATTTTTTCTTCTGGTCACTTATTTGAAGCTCCTCTATTAAATGTACTATAAATTCTGTTAGTATTGTCACTTTATTCTTTTTCAGCAGCTTGTACCTGTTGCAAAAATTTGAAATTCTTTGCAAAAAACTGTCACAGTATTGGTCAGTTCTGGTGTAAGGCCTTACCATTTCACTTAATGTCTATTCCTAATTATATTTCTTGAAAGACCACAATTTTCCAAAATTAATACTTCTTGCTCTCTATCTGTATCTGTCTGTCTAATTTTTCCTGTATGTTAACCTACATAGTCTGGAAGAAGCAGCCATATTAAAGATGAACTGGTACGAAATCCTGATTTGAAGAAATAATAAACTTGTAGCTTCATCCCAGTAAGATTATTATTAAACAGCAATAATACAGTTTATTCCTCTGGTTTAAGCACTTTACACTGCATTTTTTAAATATTAATTTATTTTGCTATTGAATTATATAATTCCGACAAACTCTTTGAACTATTTTTGAAGCTCTTTGAGCACTGAAGGCCTGAGCAGATGCCAGCTAACCATTCTGGGCTCCTGATTCACAGTGTTCTGCTTCTGGAGCCGAGAACACACTCACTCTAGTGACCACCTAATCGAACAAGTCTTCTAGGTGATTACGTCCTTACCAAGACTTGCCTCCCCTTTTCATAATCTCACTATATTTCATTTAATGACCATGTAAGTGTGGAGAAGGCCCTGCGCTTCTATAAAAATTTCTACTTTAAGTGCATTATACCATGGTGGGACATGGAAATCCTGGCTCAGTGAATAAATAACAATTTGAAATTCAAACTGGTCATTCCCAACCTTGCTCAGAGCTATCCATTCTAAATCATTTACAGACAGATGCAGTATTTGGAACTGACAGTTCTGTAACGGCTAGCACATCCGAACTTCATGTGGGGGTTCCCCGGTCCTCACTGCTTCCTGCATTGTAAGAGTTCATTGCTACAACAGTCTAATAGACCATGCAGGTTTTTAGCTGCTTCTGGTAATTGACCCTTGCTAGGCAGAACACATACTAATGCTACAGATCATAATATGGTCAGAAGTAAGTGTTCCAGTTCGACATCCTTGCTTTTGCATCTGTTTAGATCTTATTTGAGGTATAGCCCCACAGCTAAAAGTTAATTATAAAGATTATAATTTGATCAGATGATACACTGGTTGCCTCCCAGGACTCTTACAGTATGGTATGTAAATACCAAGTGTTAACACCTGGTAAAATACAAAAGCTATCTTTTGCCCGGTTGTAAATTGTATGTGTTCCAGGCTGGAGTGTGCAGTTCTTGCACACGTAGTAGTAGTAGTTACTCGCAAGAGTAGTTCCCCTATCTGCAGTGGATCAGTTTTCATGTCCTGTATAGGGACAGCAGAATGTGGATTACAGAAAACCTCTATGATGTCAAGCAGCTCATTTTCCTGCCAGTAGAAAACACTTTCATAGAATACATTTATAGCATTACCCTGGCATCTTGCGTGTTTTGAGACTGACTTCTCACCATGTCTTTTAGACTTATTCTTTCAGTGTTGGAACTAGACAATTTGTAGAATACGGAGCAGATGACAGTGAGTAAATGAGATAGATAAATGTGTGAATAAAATAAAGCTGTATTTAATAAAAAATGAAAAGAGATTATAACATTAGGACCACACTGTACATTCCTGTTTTTGGGATGTTTTAGTCTATCGACTGTTTTTTCTCATTTAATATTTCATCGAATCCTAGAATTGTTTAGATTGGAAAAGACCTTTAAGATCATCGAGTCCAACCATTAACCTAGCACTGCCAAGTCCACCACTAAACCATGTCTCTGAGCACCACATCTACACGTCTGTAATACTTTCCCAATTTTACTTCTGTATTGAGAATCTAACATTTAGTAAGAATGTTTATTCCCTTAAATATTTGCATGCTGTTAAATTTTTTAATGGAAGCATAAAAGAGTAAAACTATTCTGCTTAATTCATTTAGCCACTTCTTGCTAGATCTTCAGTTTAAATTATGCCTTATTTCTCCAAACCCTTTACTGCTTTTCCTTTTTGAGTTCATTCATCATTATGTAGTCTATCTGAACTTCTTTTTAACAGATATACATAAATATTTAGCTGAAAATGAGCATCTTCAGAGATTAAAAAAAATCAAGTATGTAACTAATCTGATAATTTTTCAAACCACAGCATGAGCTTTCATGGTGGCAGAAAAACACCTTGGAAGTGTAACTAAAAGATAGTGATGACCACCTGAAATAAACCCTATAAGATACTTAGACTGTGCTGATGACAATATGCAGCTGTTGAGACAATGGACTGCCTTGGGGCTTCACCAATGGATGACTCCATCAGGACTGAAATGTGGGGGCAACTACCTTAGCTACTCTGGCTACTGTCTAAAATGAGACCTAAAACAAGCAGTCCCACGGAAGTACGGAAACCAATGTAATGACCTTTCTACACTGTTTCTGGCATGTCTGCAAGTCTAAATGGGGACTACGAATCAAAACCTTTTGGAAGCCTCCAATGGGATGCTGTGCACCTCAGATTCCTTAGCAACTGTACTTAACTTACATATACTTTTGCTTGCAAGCACATACGTTTTTCTTGCATGTTGACTGTCAAATCCTTCATGATTCTTCACCACCTTTCCTGTGTCTCCTATTGACATACTGGGTCACTGGCTTCTCCTAGGGCTGTCTTTTCTCTTAACTTCCAGAGGGGCCAGTCATGACGTACAGAATCTATGTGAAGTTATGAGTTCCACTTGACATGAAGATAACACGTAGCTATTAGAATGCTTACGATGCTTTTCAATGGGAGGTTATCAAGGTTGAACAACATGCAAGATGTTTGCTTGGTAAGCTGAGTGTGGGTGCTGGGAAATGATCCAGGTTCTGAGCTTCCGTTTTAGATTTCCTGCCACCCTCTGTGACTGGGCCACAGCATTTGTGAACTGTGTGGCCAAGTTATTCTACGGGGTGGAGAAAGCAAAACAGGAATGCCTGCGAGAAAGTAACACCAAGGGAGTGATTTCAGGGGTCCCATCTTCAGAAGCTTCCCAGAAAAACACATAATCAAAAGAGACCTGCTATAGGGGTATACAGGTACACCAAGGTGATTATACATTGGCACTGTAGCGGTCTCCTCCTGACTTGGAGAAGACTGCTGCAAGGGCATGAAGAACTGTCAACTGTTTGACCATGGAAAATGGCATGAAAGGAGAAAGCAAGGCAGAGGTGGCATAGAGCCCCTGTGAAATATATGTTGGCACAGCCCGCTGAATGCTCCTGTCTTGTGAGGAAGGAGACAGGCTGCTTCCGAGCCTAGGATCAGTTTGTATATTAATGAGGTGGAGGAAGTGTTATAAAGAGAATGGGGACATTTAGAAGTAGATTAGGCAAAAAAAGGAAACCAGCATTAATTGGTCTGGAGGAGAAAACAGAAAGGATGAAAGAATTATAGGTGAGGGAAAAGGGAGAGCATGGGTAACTTATCACTTTACCTACTACTAGAGCTTATATAGTATGGAACTCAGCATTTCTCTGATGCATTTTAGTAGCCCTCCAGTAGAGTTCAGACCAGGATGTAAACTAAGAATTTTTTATGCAGGTGTTACTGAAGGATGAAGTTAGCTTGTCAGACTATGAAATTTGGAATTTTTTATTGACATGAATATTGCAGATTAATATTGCATCTCCTCAAACAGTAGCATGGCATCTTTAATGTCTATCAATGATCAAGACTTTCTTTTAATGTACCTTCTTTAGAGACATACCCTCTGTTTGAATTCTGACTTGGAGGTAGGTGTGGGGAAGAGCCATCTTCTGATTCACTTAAAGCATTTCCTGAAGCTGGAGGCATTCTTTGGAGAGTCTGTTTCTAAATTTTAAAGTAGCCAGACCCTGATGACTTTGTAAGCTCTGACAATATCACATCACAAGATTTTACACTTGTAGAAGATCTATGCTAAGAAAATTATTTGGGTTAGCGGATCCCATGCCTCAATGTGCCATACTTGTCTGCAGTTAGATGGGAACATTACATAGTGGTAATTTTGTTTAAAAACATATGAATTAAACAGATATATATTTTCATTCTTACCTGATTTTATACAGTCTGGTGTTTTGCAAACCCCATCTAAAAAAGAATACAATCATATTCTTAATTCTTTACTGAATGTCAATTCAACCTACTGTAAATATTATTCAACCTACTGTAAATATTATTTTCATTGTCAGTGACTTTAGAATTGCATTTAATTGCAGTGTACAGTAAGATAAAGATGAATGGACACCTTACACTTAGTAAGTGAATATTTATACGATCAGGCTCTAAAAATACCATCATCTTCATCCCTTTAGGGTCATTCAGTGCTAGTCACTCATCATGTGGAATTTTTGTAGTCATCAGAGGAAAATATCCTATCAATCAATCAGGCGTGGGCAAAATATTGTTTTTATAACAAAGAAGAAATTTAGAGAAAAATAGCACATGGACTGAAGACAGTTGCAAAGTCAGTTTGAATTTAGCAATATTTCACAATGACAAGAAGACTTTGGAGCAATTATATGAAAATTCTGAGACATTTACTCCAAAGACTTCTAAACAAAATGCAAGGTTCAGGAACATGAAAATGTTTCCTTTTTAGACATTAGAAATAAAACTTTTTTTTTTTTTTAATTTTTAATTTCAGAATGGCATTTTTCCATTCCATAATTGAACTAGACTATAATAAAAAGTTTCAACAAAATTATGAGGTACTTTAAAATGAGACAAAGCATTTCATTTCCAATATAAGAAAACATTGTAGTTTGACCCCAAATGGAAATTTTAGCTTCTCTGTATTATATTTTCCAAAAATTATCAGGGTATTTACCCCGGAATGGAATTATTTTCAAATATTTTGGAATGGCTGCTGAATCACAAAACCTCTTAGTATGACTACACTCACTAAGAGTCCTTGCTGCAACAGCCTGTAAAAGGAAAAAGTAGGATTTTCATACATATACAGGAATATGGCGAAAGCACTGTAGTTTGGTTTTCTTCAGCAGTGTTGTATTTTGTAGTTTTTTGCTTACTGAAGCATTAATTACAAACAGGAGCATTGCTAAGTCAGAACAAGCAGATGTTTTGTGTTTACCACAACTTTGTGTGAACAAATGAATTTATAGTCCCTGCTGGAAAAAAGCAGTTTTGTGTCAGTGTCCAGCAATAATAAGTGCGAATGCAACTTTACATTTCGGATTGTGTCATACTGTCTAGTGACATACATATGAAATACCGTTCTGATGTAGCAGCTATTCATCATCTAATTTTATATACTGGGTAAGGTACAATTTTCTATTATCGGGCAAATAATTCTGAGCTGACCTCATTATTTTATTTTCTTAATATTTTAGGTAGTGCAGCTATATGTACCATGCAACACAGTCTTTTCTAATACATTTTAATATAATGCAACTTTATTTTTTTTACTATATACTAACAACTGGATTCTATTTATTAACGCATTTTTTCGTAATTTCTTAAAATACTTTTATATTCGTATGTATTTGTACATTCAAAGATAGTTTAAGTGTACTCACCATCATATGTTGCATACAGAACTATCATTGTGATTGCTACAATAGCTAGCAGAATCACTACAACAGCTAGCCCTATTTCCAGGCCACTCCATCGCAGTTTCTTCTTTGGTTTTGGAGTATTCATTTCAGTTATATCCATCTGGCTTTCTGACTTGCCCATAACCCAGTGTCTGAAAAGGAAAAAAAAAAGGAAAATTCACCTGAGGACTTATACTGTGCCATAGGTCTTGAAACTGGCTCAACTGCACAGTAACAAAGATGTTTTCTGGGTTAGTTTTCAAATTATTTGTAACACTACTAGAATGTCAGTCATGAAATTAAAAATTCTCTCCTCTTCTCATGCATGTGCACACGCACACCCACACACACAAGTACGTACCATGCGCTACTTGTCATTTACAGAGAACAGAAGAGTGGTCTTCCTTCACACGAAGAGGCCACCAAATAGAAAAGAAAGGCCAACAACCTATTTTTAAAACGTACCCGTGTGGCTTAATCTTGTATGACGGTACAGGAGTTCACAAGCAAGCAAAAAGCAAGTCTCCCAGCTTGAATAAAAATTAACTCAATCTGCCAATTACTTATCTAATGCCAAAGGTCAACATATGCCATTGTGCTTTGCTGTCATTTCTTAAAGTATTATGTAAGCAATTCTTGACTACAGTTTTACAGCTGTCTCTAAAAATAGTAAAAAAAAAAAAAGAATCAGTCTCTGCTGGGAGCCTGTCAAATTCACACTGAAGATAGTGAGTTTTCACAGTAATTTTTAAAGAACTGCAACCAAGTCCTCTCTTCTGAGAACACTGTAAATTAGGAGTAACTACAACACATACATGCAAAACTGGTGGGAGTGTGAATGGACTCACGCTCACTCATGGAATGTGTACGCAATAGTAGATTTTAAGATTGTATTTCTGTTGCTCTTTAGAGGTAACTTGGCCACCTTTTGCAGTGCTGCTGTTCTACAATTCTTTGCTCTCCCTTCATCTGCTCCCATTTATTTAGGGCCAGACTTTCCTCTGCTGATGGAGATTCAAATTCCTATACATACAGCAACGTATTTCTCAACATTTCACAATGAAAACTCAACAGTTTCTATTCACAGCATTTCCTGGGGATCTTTACATCCACAGATAAGAGTACACACCCTTTCCATTCAATGGGGAAGAATATGAGAGTTCCACTGGGATAAATAATGAAAACACCTACATTCACCAGACCCCTCACAAGAAGGTCAAGCAGGGGTGCAGGTCAGGGCATTCAAGTCCTCTTGTATTCATCACACCATTTTTCCCCCCACTTTCTGTAAGTCATTGTAACAGCAGTGAGGGAACCCTTCTCAGTTTATGCATCCATTCAAATCTAAGACTTGAACATAATTATTTTAAACGGGTTTAACTGTATTCCTGGCTTGTATTCATCTTTGTCTCCTCAAGCTGCTACAATCTTTCAGATATCCAGTCTTTGGTTTTCCTTTGGACCTTCTGTTTCTGCCTGATTTGTGTTCCTTAGTTTCCAGTAATGTCTTCCTCTCTTTGATGTCCATCTCACCTAGAATGCTAGCTCCTCCACTGCAAAAACATGTCATTAAAGTGTGTATGTTTATTAATAAGATAAAGATGGCAAATAACTCAGTATTATGGACCTAAGTAAACAGAGGTTTTGTGTTCCACGTGTTTATGCAATACCTGTCTCAGTGGATCCTTGGACACCATCACACTAACACTGTTTTTCTACATGAATTAGAGAACATTTTATTTCAGTGTGTCTCGTCTCCCCTTTTGTCACTACTCCCTGGACATCAAGATGTGTGAAGTGACTGGCAGTGCCATGTCTTCTATAGCTCAGGAAGCTGGAATCCCACAAGGTCTGCCCAGCCTCTGTCTTGCCAAACCCATAGGGACCATTACAACTGCTTTCATTTTCCTCATGAGCCACTGTTTTTCCCTGAAGAGTAGGCTTTTGGTCAAATCAGCAAGTGGTTCCTGAGACACAGGACTGAAATCCCACAGAACTATGTAAAAGAAAGAGCTATGTAGAGAAATTTGCCCTGCATTAACTGTGCTATAAATTCATAGATAATATAAAAGCAAATTAACCATTATACCCTTCTCACTTCCAGTCATATTAAGCAGAAAAAAAATTTTATTTATATTGACTAAATACTGACCAGTCCTCAGAATCCTCTGAACACTTGGAGCCTAATTTAAGAAATGATGCTTATCATCTGACTCTGATGGTGTCTTTAAAGCACTGAAAACACAGTTCATTATAGCAGCAAGAAACAGTGTACCTTTCATGTGCAAATATGTTCCTTACAGTCAGCTAAGTTTTTCCAAGTGAGCTAATCTTTCTGTTCCTGCAGGAGTGTTCCTTATGTTCATGGAATCATGAACTGATTGATTTTTAATCACTGACTGATTTTTACTTCTAGTTATTTACAGAACTTATCTGCATTAACGAACACCAGGTAAAAGCTTCTTTATGTGCTAATTGCAAGCACAGCAAAAGTATAAGAATAATTTAAGCAGATATAAGCCTAGGTGTTATGGTTTTCTTACATTTCTCTTAGTGCTTCTGTGATCCCCTCTACTCTGCCTACTAAAGCTTAGATACAACAGACACCTGAAATTACGTTGACTGATCCTGGTCTAGGTGGCATAGGGAGTTAAGGCATTAGCTTTTCCTTTTGGGATGTGTATGTTAAAAATCGACTTGTGGCTTACTTGGTTCTCAGCGTAGTCTCTACAGAAAACATAGCACGTCACAAGAATACTTTTTTTTAATAACTTGTGTAGCACGTACCGTGCAGATGAGCTACCCCCAGGCACGGTAAAAGCAAGCCACAACCGGCAAGGGCGATTAGGAAGTGCCCCGGGGCATCACGCCAGCCAGCCCACCCGTGGGCTAGCACCTCGCCCCCCGCCGCCCCGGCTGCAGGGAGGGGACGGCGCCCGGCGGCACAGCTCCGCTGCCGTACCCCGGGCGCGGGCCCTGGCCCCGCTGGGTGGCGCCGCGGGCCCGCCGGGCCGGGGCCGCCCGGGGCGGGGAGGGGCCGCCGGGCCGGGGCCGCCGCGGGCTGCAGCCGCCCGGGCCGCGCGGGGAGGGCGCTCGGCTCCCGCCGCAGCTGCCGAGCGGCGGGCGGTTCAGCCCCGCCGTGCCGGCGAGGGCTGCCGAGGCGCCCGGCGGGCTCGGGGCGCTGCTGGAGGAGGCGCGACCCGCGGCCGAGCCCGGCCCGGCCCGCTGCCCGCCCCCCGCCCCGACGGCACGCCGCCCCGCGACCCAACTGCCCGGTGCCCGGAGCACGCACGCCGGGGAGGCTCGTAACTTAGGGAGGGTCAGAAATCCCGGCAGGACGGCCGGGGCAGGGAAGCCGCGCGGGGACCCGTCCGTCCGTCCGTCCGTCCCGCCGCCGCGCCCGCCCCGCTCCCGGCGGCCCCTGTCCCCGTACTCACCGGCTGGCGCTCGGAGGGGTCCGGCCCCGGGGCCGCCAGGCACATCCCCGACCAGCGCCGGGCGGAGGCGGCGCGGGGCGCCCCGGGCCGGCGGGGCAGCGCCCGCGGGTCCCGGGGGAAGGCGGCGCGCAGGCTAGGCTGGCGGGGCGCCGGGCGGCCGCCGGCGGGGCTCAGCGCCCGGCCCGCCCGCGGGCAGCGGCAGGGGCGCGGGGCGCCGGCATCGCCGGGACATCAAAGCCCGGGGCGCTCCCTGCTCCCCGCGCCGGCTGCTGGCCGCTGCCGCCGCAGAGCAAAGCTGCTGGCAATCAAAGGAGCCCTTGTCTGCGGGCTGCCGGACGAGCAGTTCTCCGGGTGACCTGAAGGCTTCTTCCTCTTTGCGATCATAAAAATGTGATGGGGCAGGAAACAAACAAACAAGCCCCCCCGCCCCGACAGCGACAAACCACGCTCTTCACCTCGCAAAGCTTCCCCGAGCGCTTAGGTAGGGGAGAGAGAAGGCGCTGCCGCCCGGAGACAGGCGGTGCCGATGGGCGTTATGTCCGATGGAGCTGCCCCAGTCCCGACTCGGGACCGCAGGCTGGGGAGGCCACCTCTGCCCGCCGCGCTGCCGCGGAGGAGGGTGGAAGGCAGCGAGGCCGTACGCAAAGCGGCGGCTGAGCTGGGTGCGAGAGCAGCCTGCACCTTCCTTCTTTCTCCGGCTTTTCATTTCTTTCCAGTCAGTTCAAGAGAAGGAAAGAGATGATGCACAGGGAAGGTTAGCGGCTGCATGTCTGCAGTGCCTGGTGCCTGTTTCCATGCAGACTCGTTGCCTTTGTCAAATTAATGCAGTCACATACCTTCTGCAAGACCTTATATCCTCGTTCACTGAGTTATTTTCTTCTCAGGAGGGAGACAGCTGTGACTTCTTGCACAGAGAGGCAGCTCCGAGCTCTGTCATAAGATTTCCCAGCCAACCAAATATCAAAAGATATTTGTTTCATTCTTACTAAGTTTCATTTTTACTAATAAATTGGCAAACATCAGAAGAAGCCATATGAGTTGCTGTCATTCCTCTTGCTCAAACCAGATATCACACTCACTTCCTGCTGCCTTCCTAAAAGCATCTTTATTACCTCTGAGGCAGAAATCGCAGCTGAAATTCCTGAAATCTTTTATTACCAGCTACACACAGTAAAATGTCTGCTGCTTGAGAGGGGCAACCTTCCTCCTCTCTAAGAAATGTGGACACTGAATCCTGACTTCTTTATGGAACTGCACAGCAAATGATCCGCAGAGCAGATGCAATGAAGAAGGGAGGCTGATAAGGTATTAAGTGAGCATTAGCTGTAAAAATGAAGCACTTTTGCAAAATGAACATCTGAAGACGGAACAAGAACAAATAAGGTTTTATTCACCGAAAAGGCAATAGAAATACCAAAAATAGGCAAGAAAAACATTTCAAAAAGTCTACTGCATTTTCTTACAGGCAGGAGTGGGGAAAATGCTGATTATATCCTTTCCAGAATCAGTGTTCAAATTAATATAAATATCTCACTTTCAATCTTGCCTGCATTAAGTTTTGCACAGTTCCATTCTGGTTGCTACAACAAGCCATCTTCTCCTGCAGGTCAGTCCTGACATTACCTGGTGCCTTAAAGACACCCAGACACAAACAACAGAAAATCTCTGTAGGAATAGAGAAGTCGTTAAAAATACACGTGATTTTGTAATTAGACGCCTATTGTACAGCCTTAACTACAACAAAGCTTTAAAAGTAGAAGGTGACGTGTGTGAACAGATTGAGCTAAAATGGCAAAGAAGGACTTGTTTCAAAAATTTTAGGTGAATCCAAAAAGTCTTAACTGCCTAATTCACCACAAAAAGAGAGAAAAGGGAGAAACTCGACTGGAAATCTGTAACTAGTCTGAAGACGAGTAACATGCCTGACAGGCAGTGTGAGAGTTTCCACTCTTGTAGAATCTTGTGCTTGGAAAGAGGGATTAGACATCTGTATACACGCAGGCTACAAGAGGTGTGACCTGTGAGTCAAATGCTGAGATTCCTGTTTGGCCCTTACTTAGGGAAAACTCCCATCCAGTCAATAGCGTAATATCCTGCGTAAGAATACGCAGAGACCTGTTATCGATGCTCCCATGGACAATCAGAGAAGCAAGGTTCGTAGTAGGAGACAATACACTGCATCAGGCCTATGCTACAGCCGAAACACTTTTTGGTCAGCACAGCCCCGCCACTGCCGCAGGACGGCTCCCCTGCTGCCCGCTGCTCCCAGCTGTCTGCCAGCGGGGGCTGCTTCCTCGGCCCACGGGACGGGTGCGACGGGGGCACACCGCTGTCCTGCCGCCACCCCAGCGTGCCTCAGAACAGAGGGTTTCAGTAGGTGGCATAAACATCAAGTTCCTTCTTTCACTGACCTTCAAACTCTGCCTATGAACAACTTCTACAAACTCCTAGCTGAGATCAATAGTGTGTTTGGTCATTTTTATGCCCTATAATTTTAGGGATAATAAGAGACCTATAGCTTCATTCTGTGAACAGAAATGCCCTACACATTGCTAAGGTGTACACCCAATGCCGTGATGAACCAAAAAGCAGATTACTGTCAAACGGTAAGTATTTGCTTTCCTTTTACTTAACTTCATCTTTCTAGTACTGTAATTTCACAAATCTGAGATAAGAAACAAAAAAGCAAACCAACAACAGAAAGTTCAGCCCAGAATTGAAAAAATAATGAAACCCTCATGTTTAGAGATTAGAATAAATAGTTTGTCCTCATAACCTTCCTGAGTTGTCTTACGCTCAAGTAATCTTACTGCTTTCGGTGAGAAAGACAACAGGATTAAGAGTTTGCAGGTTCATCTTTAGGGGTAAGTTTAATGGGATCTGGCACTACTGCTGACAATTCTCTGGACTTCTGATGGACAACCACCATGTTGAAGCAAATACATGGTAAATTTATAGAACCAAATAAAACTCAGCATATGATTTAGAGAGTCAGATAATGAAAAAAAGAGCTAATGAAAGAGCACACTGTCATTAAATCAGTGTCGTTTAAAAATGAAGTTTCTGCTCAATATTTATTTGAGAGGAGACAGTACTGTATCTCCTAAAAAATCAGTGGCTAGGGAAGTACGCTTCTCCACAAACTATGCCCGCAGGTAGTTCAGAACAACGTACAAAAATGTCCACTGTCCAGCCTTCAGAAAAACAAACTGCGTCACAATAGCTCAACTTGAATTCTTCATCAAGTGAAGAAAAGCCAATAACCCATTCAATATTGTTTTCTCCAGTTGGTCCAAACTGACAACAGTAAAAGACCTTATTCTCAATATGACCTCTGGATGACATTTAGGAAATTAGGACTCATTGACATTACTATGAAACGACGCTGATGATATTTGTTGTATTTCCTTTTGGGAAAGCTCACTTTTCCAAAATAACAAAGTTGACGTTCAAGAAGCCAACAGCTGCCAACGTTAATGCTGCCTATGTGATTTTGACCACCCATCTTAATCCTGCTCATCTCTTCTCCCTGGGAAGTCCTAGATCATAGGCAGAAGAAAATGGAAAATCTCCTGCCTTCCCTCCTTGGCCCCGTGTGTGTTCAGTGCAGTTGGACTGTGAGAGAATTTAGATGCTAAAGTCTAACACACTGAGTGTTTACTCTTTTTTTTTTTTCCTCAGTAGGTTTATAATGAATCCAAGTCTGGGTAATTTCTCATTTGGGAAAGTAAACAGCCTAGGTCTCAAAATATTTGCTTCAGTGCCTAAATTATTCAGGTCTAATTGTATTGTATTACAAAGCTTTGTCCTTGTTAGTCAACAGGCTTCGTAGTGAAACTGATTTGCAGGTGTTTGCAAGCCTGATAAAATGCTTGGCTGAAAAGCTGCCTTTTTTTTTTTTTGGTTGTTTTTGAGCTTGCCTAAAAGCCACACACAATGCTTCAGTTAACGCAGGCTAACAAGCTTTTTGGGCTCCTGAATTTCTCTGCAGCCATACTTGCAATCATAGTTGTAAGCGTTACTAGGAAAATAGTGGGTGGGTTTTGTGGAAGAAACGTGTAAAAATTGAAGTGAAGTAAAACTGCATGGGATGTAGGCAGACAGCGTAAAAGTTGGTAACAATGTAAACAGAGAAGCAAATGGTAAGAGAGAGAATTTGGATGAATTAACTATGAGGTTTCCTGCACAGTGCAAATATGACTATGCAAAGCTTAGTCACACTTTTCCGGTTAACATTAAAACCACAGCATTGCAAAAAAATGAGCACAAGCACAGAAAGGCCTTTACTCCAGCAACAACTGGAGCAGAAACTACTAGGGACATGTAAAATGTAAGAATTCAACACCCCACCATGTTTTCAAGTAGCTGTCTGCTCTTGGGCTCCAAAGCACTGCTGCCCTGCGGGTGAAGGCCTGCCCTGCCCCGGGCAGGGGCTGTGCTCCTCACGGCCTCACCTCAGGCGGCCCTTGGCCCACACTCACCCTCTTGCACGCCACCGCAAGGAGTGGTTCTCACACGGGAGCTAGCGGCTCTGCCTCGTAGGTGGCGAGCCTTGTAATTCCGCTGTCCAGCTGCCTATTCAGTGAGAATAAGCGGGCTGTGGCCTAGCAGCCGTGAGGAGAGGCCACCGCCCGCCTCAGCCCGCGACGCGCCTAGAACGGCCTGGAGCCGCCTGGAACCTTCTGGAAGGTGTGGGGCGGGGTGGGGCCGCCAGGGGGCGCCCGTCGGGCGGGGAGGGCGGGCGGCGGCGGCTGAGGCTGCGGCTGAAGGCAGGGGCTGAGGCGGCGGCTGAGGCGGCGGCTGAGGCGGGCTCTGCACAGCCGAGGAGGGGGCCGGGCGCCCGCAGCGAGCACGGTAATTGTTGTGCCCGTTGTGAATTCCACCCCTTTGGGGGAGCGGCCCTGTGCCGGTGTGACGGGGCGCTCCGGTGAGGGAGCGGGGGGCCTGCGGCTCATCCCTCAGCAGACTGGCGGCCCGGCGGGGGCAGCCAGAGCCGCCTCAGGGAGTCCTTCGTGTGAGCTCCTGTGGGGCTGTGGTGCATGGTGCCTCACTGGTCATCGTTAGTAATCATCGCGGCATTGCTGCCGTTAGCAAGACCATCAATGCTACTTCTCCATCTGTGGTTTTTGTTGACAACATAGTTCACATTTAAATATACGTATTCCTCTTTTGGAGAAGTTAGCTGCTTATATCATCTCAAAAGCATAAACTTTGCTTGTGTTTTGTTATATCTTTATTATTCTTCGGCCTTGGGGCTAGTAATTTCCTGCTTGCCTTTATTGCATAGCTTGACATTGCCAAAAAGCCTGGTGATTGGGAAGTGGAGCGATATGCCAGGAAAGGGCCTGTGCGGTGGTGGTCAGATGATAACGTGGGATGTGGTTTGGGGTTGCTTTTTTACAGGAAATGCCAGAGAACCAGTAGCAGTTACTGACCAAAGAGTGAACCATGGTCAAGGAGATACTTGGAGACCACAAATGTGGAGAATATTTTGAATTAGGAACTTGTAAAGCATGTGCTTGCTCTGTATTTCTCCAGTCTAAATGATAGCACCTAGGTCCTACTAAATAATGAGATTAAGACTAAGAATACATTGGACTGCGGCACTGTTTGAAGCTGAATCGTAATGCCTGGTGTGTCTGTACAAGATAATTAAAGTTACCAAGGAATAAAGGAGCATAGGTGTTTTGATCCATTCGATAGTTTACAGTTGACTCGGCCATCTAGGAATTGTTATTTGACCAGCCTTACTCAGCTGTGTGGAGGACTTCAGACTGGAAGCCATGGAGTGAGTTTACGAAAGGGCCTGTCTTGTTGATGGAGGGTACGTGAATTCAAGCAGATTTGTGGAAATAATTACTTCTACTGAAGTACAAACCAGAGGGCTATTTTGGATTCCTCCAAGATTCAAACTGAGTGTGTTGCATAGTCCCCAGAGGCACCAGCGTTGGTATAAACAGTAATGCAAGAAGTAAAACTGGGTCTGTGTCCATCAAAGTGCTTGTCCTGCCTCTCTTTTATTTTGTGTTTCTGACTTCTCTGTCATGTGAGCAAGGGTACAGTAGGTATCATGTGGTAACACAATAACCAGTCATTGCAAATTTCAATTCTTAGTATTAATAGTTCAGAAATTTAAGGTAGAAGCTAGATGTTTTCTGGAGGTCATGGTAGCGTTAATCAAGTGTAGTCATGCTTTGCCAAACTTCTATGGGAAAAAGAGGGTCTCTGAGATGATCCATTCCATTAAAGAGCACCCAGAGACTTAGTTGGGAATGGAATAGAGAAGGAGATGACGAAAGTCAAGCAGCTACGTACTATCACCTGACTTGTCAAATGCCTTGCCACCTAGCCCCAGATCGGGAGCAGCCTCCAGATGGCACAGGCAACTTGCTCTAGGAAAAATAGGCCTCGCTTCAGCCCTGGTACCAGGAAGGTGGCATGACTTGCATGAAAGTTCTGGAAGTATTTCTGTCCATCCAAAGTCCTCTTTCCGAGCCCTGATACTGCTTCACAAAGGTATGTGCCTGCTGAAACATCCCTGTTGTGATAACTGTGGTCACAGAATAACTTGACCATGTCCTGGCTTGGCACTAGCTGAAACTGTTCTGTTTCAGAATCAAGGTGTAAAGCTGTAGCTGAATGCACTGATGGGTGAAGAAAACTTACCCATGGTACTTGAGAAAGATGGACAAATTTTTTTCATAGTAACAGAACAGATTCTGAGAGTGGTCTGGAGTTACCGGGCAATAACTAGCCTTGCACTTGGTGTTAGAAATTTTGAGTGATACTGTGTGAAGTCTTATGTGAGCTCTTCTAATGTGGATGCTTGAAGATGCCCAAGAAGTTGATGACTCCTGTGCTGTACAGTGTAAATGCTCTTTCAGAACTGAGTGTGCCAACTTGTACTCAGAAGAGCTCTCATATGAGTTGCCTCTTCAAAGTCCACTTTTCTTCTAGTGCGATAGTTACCTGGATGTGTTTGGAGACCAAATATTTCAGTAGGCTCCACAGCCGTTGCTGAGTTCATGGAGACACAATACCTTTGAAAAAACACAGGCCTTGTTGCTTTCTCTAGAGACTCATAATGAATGTCATCAATACTTAACCAAAGATAAGGTGCGTATCTCCTCCTAGGTATCTTAGTGTGAAAATTAAAAGTACAGCAAAGAAGCAAGAGAAAAAATATTGTTTCAGTGGATTAAAGTGATTAGACTTTTTTTGCATTTATATACCTGCCTTCTATATCTTTACCTCACATGCACAAATCTAAGCATCCTGTTGAACAACACTTGGAATTATTGTTCAGAATATCAAATTATTTATTAACGAAGTACAAATAGTAGGGCATAGCTGTGCTGCATGGGAGTTACATGTAAGATAGCGTTCTGCCGAAATACTGCACATCTGCATTGTGTATTGACCACATTTGATTGTTGGTAGATGAGAAGGCCTTTATCAGGAGAGACAAACTCTGTGAAGAACAGATCCTAAAGTATGTGTTTTCTCAGTAGGTTGGAAAAATGTCAAGACTGGTACAGCCAGTAATCAGGTTATACCATGCTGAAGGGTGTGATTCTTTTCATTGTCATATTTTGTTAAAACAATGAGCCATTGACGTACTGCAAGCCTCATAAACATGCTAAACACTAAAGGCCATGTTTGCTGTGAGTGTTGAGTACAGTTACAATCAAGAAGATTATTAAGGCTGGAAGGTATTCAAAATGAGAGGAAAGAAACATCTAAATTTAGGATGACAGATTAAAAATACTCACAAGTAATGTCTAGGTCACTGGAAAATAATCAGCCACAACTTAACAGAACAGTAAGTAGTACCACCTTGCTTGGCATAATGGCAAATCAATAGTCACATTTCTGTTCTTTCTTGCTGCTTGCACCCTAGATCGGAGTTTCTTTTCACTATCCAAATGACATAAGCAAATAGTCTGCAAGAAAAATAAGTTCTGTTTCAATGTCACAGATTAGCTGGCTCCACGTCCCTGGACAATGAGATAATTTGAACAAAGTCCATGACTTAAATGTCTCTCTTTGGTCTTTTCTTAATCCCGAATGGCGAAGTACAAGACTTGCATAACGTGAGTACTGTATAGAAAATGTGGAGAAAAAAAGCCCTGACTATACTGTCAGAACACAGCGAGAGTTGTCCTGTTCCAAACCATCCTTCTTAGGTCTCATCAAATAGCAGATCTGGGAGAGAAAAATAATAGTTTTTCGTAATGGTTTGTATTAGTTTACCTTAACATATGCAAGGGCAAAGCTTCTGTATGCGTGAATCTGAACGTGGGAAAATAAACCTCTATTGATTATCTCAGTGAGGACTTGTCCTGCCTTCACTTGAGCCTGTGGCAAAGCTTCTAGTAACTTTAACAATGAGATCAAGACCTAGGACATCTTTCTGCCCTGAGAAATCAGGCCATTTAGTTAGGTGCTTGTGTGTGGTATTTAGTGGCATAAAGCACAGTTGCAGATGTCTGAGAATACATAAAATTAAGGATGTGTAATAAAAACAGGTATCTGCTGTACGCTTAGGTTAGAAGGCGTCATCATGTGTCTGCCGGGTGGAGTTCTACAATGATACCTACTCACTTGCAGTGACTCGCTGTGGCCCGGGCTGAACAGCAGAGACAGAGCTGGTTCCATACCTTTGCTGCCTAGAGAGGTGGCATGACATCAACATCTTAACGTCTTTTCTTAGTTTGCTTACACTTGGCTAAGAGATAGCTTACACAATGCAAGCAGTATTCTTTTTTCCCCTTTAGCTGAAAGTCTTCCCCTTTATCTCAGGGCGTTGTTTCCCTTACTGCTTAGTCTTTTTCAATTGCCACTTAGTTTTCTCATGCTTTTAGTTTGCCTACTCTCTGATCCTGTTTTCACTTTATTTTCCTATTGGCTTTGTCCTTTTTTACTCTTTTCTGTTTCACTGAAGCTATTAGTTTAAGGCAGATCAAATAATTTCAGGGTTAAAGCAGACCTTTGAACTCACAGTGTTTAATGGATTTGTAATTAGGCCATGTATCCCTGTGAGAATCGGCAGTCTGGGAATTTGCCAGGATTTATAGGGGGATTTAGTAGCCTATTAAGAGTTTCCAGACCTATTAAATTCCTTAAGAAGTTTTAAAGACATCACCTATTTAGGCAGGGAAAGATTTTGAACTAGGGCGTCTCTACACACAAAACTGAGAGATGAGAAGTAGAAAAATGCTTATTTTGCAGAGAACAAGGAAAAGTTTCAAAGATTTTATAATTTAAAGTGCAGAAATAGATTTTCAAAATTACTTTGGTAACACATGGCTGGCTTAAACCATATGATGTATGTTTTCTCTGAGAATTTATATTTGCGTGTTTGATAAGACATGAATATTAAAATGCATGTTAAGCAGGCACTATATATGCATCATACTGTAGGTATATATTACTACTGCTACTTTCTGATCTTTGAATACATAATTGTATTTAAAAAAATCATGAAGTATTTGCTTTCTTCCATCCTACCTGTTTGCCATTTATAAGGTTCTTCAGCATTGCATCTTTCTGTATCTTTTGAGGAGATCAGATAGTGTCTGTTAAATGCCAGGTTATTTTATTATGAAGTCCTAGTTTATTCTTACTCATAACTGAGAACAAGCATGAGCTTTTGTTGGTGTTTACTTTCCAGAGAGGAAGGGCAAAATACATATAACCTAAAAATACTTTCTTCCCCCTACTTGACATCTCAGTGCTTTGGATTAAGCTTTTATCTTGGACAGGGTGGAGGTAAGGGAAAGGAAAGGCAGAAAACAAATGGTCAGTTTTCTCATAGTAGCATAAACCTGCTATTTTTTCTTCCAGGTTAAAGATAACCAGACCATAATTAGCCGCCTTCTCTTTGTTCAACTACCCTGTAAGAAGACTGCACAGCAATAAAAATTAGTCAGCTTACCTGTACAGCAAAGTGAATGTAGAACTTTCTTTAAATTTGACCTGTTCAGATCTATTTTTGGATTAGCAGTGGGTTTGACTTGTGAAATGTGGCTCTTGGCTCAAATTCAGAATTTCTTTTGATTGTAATGTATATCAGCATCTGTCAGACTAGTTTGGGTCCACACCCGTATCTCCTGATTTCAGCAATCCGAATGCACTTGTTGGCGTTAAATCGGTTCATTCCTGTGGAATGTTCAGGTCTTGCAGCTACAGTGAGTTTTAAGTAAGTCTTGTTTAAATACAAGAATATAAATTCAGCTGTTTCTGTAACTGCTATCTCTGTTACCTCCCCTGTTACTTGACTGATGGCATCCTCAGTACTGAAAACACATGTTACTAAAAATGCTGACTGTTGTGAGTAGTGGGATAAGGAGAAAAATACTAGAGTCTGTGTTGTGCCTAATAGCTTGGTTTTTATCTATATAAAGAGGTACAGTGAACTTTTATTCTTATTTACACAACCTCAGATTAGCTCTGTCACCTGCGGGTTAAGTAATTCCATTGCGGTCTTTGGCATTACCTTGGATTTATAGCACTGATATCCAACTTAACAGCATAGAGTTTGGCCTTCTTTAAATGATAGCAGCAGCAGGAGTTGATAGTTCATTGTGTCATGCTGTGAGTTCTTAAAATATAATCAAAACTATCAATCTGAAGAGTTTCTGGAAAACAAATTTGCAGTTTAAACATCAAGCACAAACTGTCCCTTGCTCTTTCTTCACTGAATTAGCTTTTGAAAGGCCAAGAGCTGCTGCAGAGATAACAAGGACTGAAGAATTTACAGCAGGTGGTACCAACTGTGCAAGTACAACTCCCAGCCAAAATAATCTGACACCCAGCTGTGGAGAAGCCTGGGGGATCAGAGAGTGACTCAGGCGGAAGTGAGAAGAGAGAATCTGGCTGAAGCACCAAGCCCGTTCCAGAAGTGTGTTATTATTTTCTCTCATTCAGTGAGATAACCCCAGGGAATGCCAATTAAAAAAGACTTCTGGTTTGTTGACCAGTTAAATATATTCCCTTCCTATCCAAAAAGAAACAGCGAACAGCAAATACAAGTGCTATATCTGATGATGAAGGATGTCCAGTATAGCATGAGCGAAACTTGGTAGTGGAAGTTGATAATGGAAGCGTGGCTCTCAGTGCTGCATCTTGACAAGGCCCTGGTAACTCCAGTGAGACTTGTAACTGTGTTGAATGAGTTCAGGGGAAGCCTCGAGTCCAGTCCTGCCACAGCCCCTGCTTTGCAGTGCAAGGTTGGTAACTGGAGTCACTCCAAGCTGGGAGACACACACACACACACACACACGCAGAAAGTTGTGCAATGATTTTGCATTATTTTGGGGGCTGCCACAGGCTTACAGTGCAGACATGGAGAAATAGCTTAACTGGTTTAGGTCTCTGTTTCTTCACTGATGGTGGTGACGATGGTAGACACTGTATCTGCCTTTGCCAAACAGAGGTCCTGTAGATAGAGACAAGTAAACATTAATAAGAGCAAATTCTGACAGTTATTTTCATAGGGAATAATAATATTTGCCTTCTTTGAGTGCATGGCAATTCTTGCTTCCTTCTCACCGTGTGTGAAGAGCTAGAAAATACACTTGTTTAGATTTCTTTGTCTGAAAATTGTGACATCCATTCTTCATTTCTGAGGACTGGAAATTGTAGCGTTTATTTTGTGAAAATTCTTATGAAATATAATAACGTGTTGATGTAATTTCTGCATGTTTTCATAGGTCTTTAAGTTTTTCTTGTTTTAGAATATTGTTATAATTGCAATTTGACTTTCACTCCAGCAAGACTTCCTCTGAAAAATATGCAGAAACGCTCAGAACTAATATAATTCTTTTCTTTATTTTCATACTTTAAAGAAGTATTTCTGTCAAAGCTGTTCTTGATTTATGTAAGCGAATGGTGCAAAGTAATGGTTATAAAATAATGCAAGTCCGTACTAAGTGCATAGCTAGCTTGTTTCGCTTTGTTTCTCCTTATTCTGTGTGTATAGTTTTATAGCATTCTGAATCCCTCTACAGTTTCAAAAACAGTTTTCTCTGGCTAGTCTTCCCTCCTTTTGTTTGATAGAGGGATGGTGTATCTCTCCATCAGTCCATTCTTTCTGTGGATGATCTCAACCAAGCACAAATGTTGAAAGGCTCTCCTGGTAGAAATCCACATTTGCCCTTTGGGAGGGTCCTGTGCATCCTCTCCCAGGCAGCAAAGGAAGGATAGCTCATTTGTGAATTTGTTCCCAATCGAACTTAAAGCATTGCTAGTGGTAATAAGACGAGGGGGAAGACCATAGCGGGTAAGAGCCGTGTTAGTCTTTCAACATAGGCAATACACGTGTTTGGTGTTTATTTGGTTTTTTTTTTTGTACCCAGTAGTGTAAAATGCATCTTCCACTTGAACAACATAGTTCAGACTTCTTGTTTTACAAACGGTACCTCTGAGTTGTGACTTTCCTGTTTCTGTCTCAACTTGTCAGGCTATGTATTGTACTTAAGGTGTGTTTAGCTTAGTGAGAGAGCAAAAATGAATTTACAGCATCTCTATGTTCATCTGATTTTGACCATCCTCAGAACCTAGTGCAGTGTGTTTGCCTGGTGTGTATTTACGCTGTTAGCCTTGCCCTGTGCGTTTTTTAATTTCAAATGTAGCATAAATAAACTTCTTTTTACATTGTGAGATTTCAGCTGTTTCCATTTACAGTTTATAATTTGCTCATAGAGAGGTTTCTTTTTCCTTATATTTTATTCACACTTTTCTTGACAGTTTTAGGTAAATATTGTGTTTGCTTATGCATCATTTACAGCTGTTGCTTTATGTTTGTGAAGATCAGTTCAAACTATGCGATATACCGTGTATCGTTATTCATGATTTTTCACTGACTGGATGCTCTAATGTTTATAAATTGCATTTGTTTCCGCCTGAGACAAAAAATATTTGTCCTCAGCATACGTTATTGCCCTAATTATTAACTTTTGGATACAGATAGTAATTTGCTTTTACTATGTAAATAATACTCTGCTCTGATACAGATGGCTGAGCAAAAATAAAATTCACAAGAATGTTTGTAAATATTTATTCCCACTTTTTCCCAGGTTTTATCTGCCATCTGCTCTGAAACAGTACTGAAACACCCGACTATATCTTGGATAGCTTAACGTTAGATATCTTGGATGATCATCTTAGTTGATATGGGATGGTAGTGATAAAGAAAATGTATTTTACCTTTTATCTTATGAGTGGGTTTTGGGTTTTTTTTAGACTTTGTCTGATGTGGGTATTGGTTTCTTAACAAGCTGACTGTTAAAGATAGTTGATTCTGCTGGGATGATAAATGAAAACATACTGTATCTTTTATAAGATCAGCTAGGTAGAATGAGATTAAAAATTGGAGTATGTGTAAGACAAAACTTAAATGTGTGCTAATGTGATCTATTTTGGTTGGTTGGTTGGTTTGTTTGTTTTTCCCCGATGAGCTTGTACTCACTGGAGAAACCTTGCTAGTGTTCAGATAAACATTAAAACATTCTATAATGGTGACATTGGCTACAGCTTCCCTATTGCCAGCATATTTAAAGCTGGGAAGACTCATGATTTTTGACAGATGTAGCAAAATCATTGCTGATATTGTCATCTTAATATTTCAGTTACGTGGAGATTAAAGGATAAGATTTTTCAGGTATTTTTGCTAATAATGATTAAAACAAAATAGTTTTTCATTATCTTTCACATGATTTAATGGCAATTAGAGGGAATAATCCAAATTTGTTTGGGATTTAAAAATTAACCACTTCTGCTTGTGGTATTTCAGGAGAGTAGAAATTTGAATTGGCTGCTATCCAGTTAAGATTTTCATGGCTTTTTTAAGATGAATTATGAGTTTCCAGCTTTAATTATTTTAAAGTTATTGACAAGTGATAAATTGTTTTTAATTTTCTTCTCATCCTGTGGTGGAGGAGCACAGTAAGGTTTTCCAGCAGAATCATAGAATGGTTTGGGTTGGAAGGGACCTTAAAGATCAGACATGGGCAGGGTTACCTTCCACTAGATCTGGAATGATAAAAATGATAATAAAAATAATAACAACAATTTGTCTTCTTTATCATGCTCTAATAAAATAAGAATGTACCCGAAGTTAATTTGTTTGAGCTGAGATACACAGAAAGTTTAGAAAGCAATGAAAAGAGGGGAGTATAGGTATGTGGATATGTAATATTTCTCTAATGTTGGTAAGACTCAGGAACAGGTGTAGTTCAGTGTTGTTATGCCTCATCTTCGAGCTGTTTGTCCCACACATGATTGCAGCTGAGACACAAAAGATTTAGAAGTTCTGAAGTTTTAAAAGTTTACCTTGCTGGACCATTTGCTAAATTTAAAGAATTTAAAGAATTTAAAGAATTCAGTTGCTGGTGTAAGAAGAACAGCTTGATTAAATTAAGAAACATCTCAGGAGATGACACCGCTCACTTTCCATGAATAGGTTTTGCTAAAAGAAAATTAATGAATATGTTTATTGCATTTATTGCACCTGAAAAAAATCACATAGAAAATGTCAGTCATAATACGTGCTTTAGTTACAAATGTAATTGTACTATTCATTTTGTTAAGCTGTGACCTGCTTTGTTTGTATGCATCTGCTTTAATGGAAAACTACATTAATACCCTGCTGTGAAATCATGACTTCCCTGGGGCTAATCAGATCATAGAATCATAGAATGGTTTGGGTTGGAAGGGACCTTAAAGATCATCTGGTTCCAACCCCACTGCCATGGGCAGGGACACCTTCCACTAGACCAGGTTGCTCAAAGCCCCATCCAACCTGGCCTTGAACAATTCCAGGGATGGGGCAGCCACAGCTTCTCTGGGCAACCTGTGCCAGTGCCTCACCACCCTCACAGTAAAGAATTTCTTCCTTAGATCTCATCTAGATCTACCCTCTTTCAGTTTAAAGCCATTACCCCTTGTCCTATCACCACATGGCCTTGTAAAAAGTCCCTCTCCAGCTCTCTTGTAGGCCCCCTTCAGGTACTGGAAGGCTGCAATAAGGTCTACTCGGAGCCGCCTCTTCTCCAGGCTGAACAACCCCAACTCTCCCAGCCTGTCTTCATCGGAGAGGTGCTCCAGCCCTCTGATCGTCTTTGTGGCCCTCCTCTGGACTTGCTCCAACAGGGCCATGTCCTTCTTATGTTGGAGGCCCCAGAGCTGAACGCAGTACTCCAGGTGGGATCTCACGAGAGCAGAGTAGAAGGGCAGAATTACCTCCCTCGACCTGCTGGTCACCCTTCTTTTGATGCAGCCCAGGATATGGTTGGCTTTCTGGGCTGCAAGTGCACATTGGGGTCACATTGAGCTTCTCATCAACCAACAGCCCCAAGTCCTTCTCCTCAGGGCTGCTCTCAGTCCATTCTCCGCTCAGCCTGTATTTGTGCTTGGGATTGCCCCGACCCATGTGCAGGACCTTGCATTTGGCCTTGTTGAACTCCCTGAGGTTTGCACAGGCCCACCTCTCAAGCTTATCAAGGTCTCTCTGGATGGCATCCCTTCCCTCCAGCGCATCGACCGCACCACACAGCTTGGTGTCACTGGCAAACTTGCTGAGGGTGCACTCAATCCCACTGTCCATGTTGCCAACAAAGATGTTAAACAGCCGGTCCCAGTACCGACCCCTGAGGAATGCCACTCATCACTGGTCTCCACTTGGACATCGAGCCATTGACCGCAACTATTTGAGTGTAACCATCCAGCCAATTCCTTATCCACTGAGGGGTCTGTCTGTCAAATTCATGTCTCTCCAATTTAGAGACAAGGATGTCATGTGGGACAGTGTCAAATGCTTTGCACAAGTCCAGGTAGATGATCTCAGGAATAACTTAAGAATACTGTGTTCAAAGTAGCTCCTGGCACATTGCCCTTTTAAATACTAATAGCCTTCCCAAATGATAGCCAAAATAAGACGCAAGGTGGAAGCAAATGGAAGCTTGTACATTTTTGGAAATGTAGTAATTGCTATTGTTTGTTTTGAAAAACTAATATTTTACTCTTGCCAGAAGAAGCCTTTCTCCATTCTAGCTCTTGTGAAATTCTGCAAGGGAACTGTATAATAAATACAGGACACAGAAAGACGAGCTAAGTTGCCAGACATCTAAATAAGTGGTAGGTGGGCAGAAATATCCTTGAAGTCACTGGAAGCTGAGTGCCCAGGAGTACTGAAAACAAAATTTCTAAGTTTGAAAATATTGGTCACAGTGGGTTTCAATGCATTTCCTTTGTATTCAGCATGACGCACGTCTGAAAACCTGTCTTTGATTCTGTCTCTGCATGTGAGCATTTCTGCAATACTGCTGCATTTTTCCAAGTTATTCTCACTTGGGCTGTTTGCTTTTTTACAGTAAAAAGAAGCAGTGCAAGAATGTTTGAAATCTTATAGAAGTTTCTAACATAGCATATACTGCTGCCATTTGTTTCTGGGTGCTATTTAAAATGATGCAATTTAACATGCTAGAATTATCCTCTGCCAAAAAAATTTGACATTTCTTGATTTTGTGTTTTCTAAAGAAGAATTTTTTGTGGTTACCTGACAGGCTATGTTCAATGAACATTTCTATTTTCTAGAGCTGGAGCCATTTATAGTACAAGTCCCACCTGCTTTCCATTAGAACTTGAATTCATAAATTATTTACATGCTTTAGGAAGAAATCTGGTCTGTCTTAGAAATTCTTTCCTCCCCCTTAATGCACCAGAAAATGGGTTTAATTAGGGCCCTATGAATATACTTGTTCTTTATCAATCAGCTGCCATTCTTACTAGTGATTTTTGTTTAGTTTACTCCATTTCCCATGTGACCTGCTGAGATGATACATTATAACTGAATGTGAGTTGACCATATATGAGGGAATAGTGAAATGTCATTGTCTGAATATAAATGCAAGATATTTGAAACTGTCCAAGAGCAATGCTTGCGATTAAACGGATGCTCTGAAACATGGAGCACTGCCACAATAATATGACTGTCTGTTAAAGGACATCCTGGTGTGGTAAAATTCTAAGTCACTTAATATTAGAAGAATGAAGACTGGGAAGCATCCCCAAGCCCATTAATGGCATATCTTCAAAGCATGTCTGGGATAAAGCCCATTAAAGGCGTATCTTCAAAGCGTGTCTGGCATAGTTGGATTCAAAATGTGAGAACTTGATCTCAGAATAAAATTCTAATAAATTTTTAAGCAGGAAGAGTGGTTTGGGACAGGAGGTGTGTCATGCAGCTCCCCAACCAAAAGAAGTCCAAGACTTAAAAGCTGAGTCTTAAGTCAACTAATACAAACTGAGGAATTAGCTCTTATTTATATGAAGTCCATTGATGAATTAATGAGATGGAGTTTTAGTGATTTTTCTGCATGCTCTAGACACGACTGTTAAAATATTTACTGTCCTGAGTCTTTCCTTGCAGTATGATGGTGAAGTAGATTAGTTCTGTTACCTGTAAAAAAGCAGACAGTTTGAGAACCCTCACGGAGCAGAACCGCCACACAAACTTAACAGTTTTCCTTCTCTCCAGTGCTCTGCACTATTCTGCTCAACATTAAAGAGATGCTGGTGCCTGCAGCTCTCACTGAGCTGGACAGAAGGCAGGGTCCTTCCACTTCTGAAAGCCAGAGTGGCTTTCTCTGTCCTGTAGTCACGCCTGGTCACTTAGCAGAGGTCCTACATGCACAGGGTGACTCCCACCTGTCTCTTGTGATTCTGGGCCTTGAATTTGCTTAATCGCTTGTTACTTGATGTTCATTTATGCCCATTTTCCTATGTGCATTTCATTGTGTTCAGGAAACAAGCTGTACTGTTGTTTAAAAAACAAAACAAGCAAGGTTTACATGGGGAAAAGGGGTGAGAAAGCATGACTCTAGTCTGGCAGGTTACAGCCTTCCTCAGTAAGGTGGAGGGAGTCTGGGAACTGCTCTTCTGTTTCACATACTTTAAAATAAATACGTAAACCGGAATTTCTGTATTGCAGCTTCCACCAAATGAAGAGAATACTTTCCAAAACCCTTTATTGTTGTTACTAGACAGAGTGAAGTTGCTCATCATAGAGGTGGAACGTTAAGAAACTGAAGAAAGCAAAACAATGGCTGATTTGGAAATCTAACTTGAGTGTTTCCATTCTTTCTCCTTTTAAGGTTATTCTTACATATGTTTGATACCATCCAGTGTTTCAGTACTATCTGCCATAGGCAGTAAGTAACACTTTTTCTTCACTTTTTGCTCTGTGCATAATATGGACCACTTTAACAGTATCAATAAATTGAGATTTTTAATAGATAAAATAACTTCAAATCTCAGTCTCTGCGGTACCCACTTAACCATTTGGTACTTTTGATGTACTTAGCAAAGAAAATGGCATACTTTTGAAACTGCTTTTATAGAAATGTAGGCTGCAGCTGGACACTGCCATGCAGATAAAGCAGCAAATGTAGAATGATGATGTCCTGATGTAGCTACACTAATAACTTTTCAAGGTAATTCACTGCTTAATGTCTCCTACAAAGAAGAAATGTGATGGGGGGATAGGCTGGTTCATTATAGCAAGGGAAGTTTTCTCAGCTGTGCTGTCCTAGTGATGACTGTAGAAGTAATCCCGCTGTGCAGCACAGCAGCAGGAGGTTTGGAGAGTTGAGAATGTCAGCTGTGACTCCTGAGATGAAACAGGTACATCTGAATATAGTTAAACGTCAGTCTTTTATAAAAGAGAGAAAGATGGTGTGCTCACAAGGGGGAGAGTTGGCTTGTTTGATGAGCTGGATCAGGGTGCTGGAAGATAACATCTGTCCAGTTAAATGTGATTTGCTTTGATCTGAGTTTTTGGGGGAGTTTACAGAGACTACATGGGAGGAATGTCTAGGAAACTTTCCCTTTAGGTTCTGTCAGTTGAGTAAAACCTTTAAAACAGGAAAATCTAGCAAGGCTGTGTTCAGCGTGTGGTTTTTTTAGCACTTTGAGTTCTAGCTTGACCATGTTAGGGCAGGTGGGTGAGAAAGTAAACTGAACTTTAGGGAAACAATACGTCAGGTAGTAATTACACTCAGGGTAAGAATGAATAAGAGTTTCCTAATGAAAAGATGTTTTGCAAGGAGTTTCACTCAACAGACTGAGTGCTTTGTCTCAACTATTTTGTATCAGTGTATTGGTGTATTGACATCTGTCTCTCACTGATCCATACTCTGTAAGTGAATTGTACTCTCCAGATTGCAAATAAAAAGCCAGTCATATTTTCTTATAGCTGTAGGCCCACTTGCCAAGCTACATGTATTATCAGGTGTTACACCATTGAAGTTTCAAGCACAGTTCCTGGTCTCCTCTCCAGGAGATGAGTGAGTAATTTTTGGAAGATGTAGGATGGAAAATAGGTCCAGTGGAATGTGAGGTAAGTTGTATCTATAGGAGAGATGCATTTACAGTTGAGAAGCTGTTTAAGATTTTCTGTATATAAACTTCGAGAGAAAACAAGGTATAATCTTGTGTTGCTCATGATCAAGTTTGAGGAATATAAAGAAATACTAAACTTCATAATCTGTCCACATCTCTGCCATTCCTAATGAGCCCACTCTCCTAAATTAAAGGTGCTGTGTATGTAATTTGAATATATCTTATTATAATAGAATCTTCTCTTTGCTGTTCTTAGGTTTAGCAACTGTAATTTAGATTTCATATTTCCATCTGAAGTTAATTGTTATTCCTCATAGTTCAGGAGAAGCTGCCAATGGATGCCTAATCAAGAGAACTCAAGCTAAATTATGCTTCGTGTCAGTTAATCTTCAATTTTATGCTAGTGTTCAGAAGAGATCTATCCCATCCCATAAACAAGAACAGCATTATTTCTTTGGGGAAATTATTGTGTATATCAAATAAGATTTTTGGAGTGAAAATTTCTTCTGGCCAAAAGCCACAGTACTTTGCTTTTGCTCTTACTATTTTAAAATTGTGCACTTTTGGCAACCATTTAAATACATCTTCCCAACATAATAGTTTGCTATACACATTTTTCCCCAGAATGACAGTTGGGGATTGGGAATAAAAAGTGTTATTTTAGGACACGGTGGGGGAGAGAAAGAAATACTGAATTATACAGAAGTTAAGCAACTACTAGTGCATTACAGTGCACACAGAAAACAAATCCAAAGCGTGATAGCCAGTATTGGCACCCATCAAAGAATTCCAAACCCCCTTTATAAATGAGCAGGACTGTGTTTACTCTGATAACAGGCTTCAAGCCACACAGAAAATAAAAAGCTGTCAGGCATCCACAGCACTCAGGCAAACATCTCCTGAGGGAAACAAAATACTTCTGTCTTCCTGTAGTATATTCTCAGTCACCTTTGTTACAGCATATGTGTTGGCTCCAGTATCTGTAGGAACACACATGAGCAATCACGAATTCATGTCGGGGGGGTGGGATGTGTTTAAAAATGTAGGAGTTCCAAATTGTCTCCAAGGATTAAATATAAACCATGTTGACAGGAGAGTAAATAATAACAAGTAAGCCCCAAATAATGAGATGTTCTGGCTGTTATTAACCTGAACTGATTTTTACCAGCTCCTCAAAGTGGATTTGAAACTTTTTCATGTCAATCTTAATGGAGGGTTAGAGCATTCATCCTTTTCATTGTCACAATTGCTTAATATGGCAAGTGTGTGAAAATCTTAATGAACTATTGAGCATCAGAGTTCGAAAAACTGAGGAAGTCAGTAAACACAGTTGTGCAGATACTGTTGGCTACTAGTGTGGGATGCAAAGATTTCAGAAAAATCAATGTCAGGCTTCAAAAACAATTCAAAGTCTTAGACCAAATAAGATACACTTGATGCTGTTATAGAAAGTCAAAATTTCTTCTGATGCCCTTCCATCATTTTTTAGATTACTTCTCAGTGGAGCATGGCAGACAGTTTACCCTTGAGATGACAAGTAAAGGTCATTATGGCTCCAGTCAGGCCAAATACAGAAGAATTCTCCTTCAGAGAGCTCCATCAGGAGCTTTATTCATTTTGATACATAGCTGTATCATGTTTTTCTGCAGTATTCTGTTTCCATCTGACAAATTACACTACATAAAGCTGATGACATTGGGTCTAGGATTGCAGAAAGTTGTTTTGCGGATACTTGAATTCTGTCATACCAGGGGGAGGTGCCAAGCAATTTGAAACTGTCCTTAGTGCAAGGAATAACTCTTAAAAAAACCCAAAAGATAGTGCTGAGGCAGCACTGAAGTTCTGGAATGATTCTTGTGGCTGTGTAATCTCCTAACATCACAAGGCTGAGAGAGGAGCCAGTGCTAAAGTTTCTGGGGAGCATCTCTACTGGGATGGCTTTTGTCTAAGCGTTCATTCAGCCACACAAGAGCATTTCTAATTTGTTCAGGCTTTCTGAGATTTTATCTAGCTGCTTTTCCGACTTTTTTTTCCTCTCTCCCCAGTGCACATTCTAGTGTAAGGAATATGACCTCATTGCCCCTTCAGTGCCTCATGGTTTTTTGGGCATTGCAGAGTAACTCTTCACCTCCCAGCTGCTACAGTTTTGTGGTGTTCATTATTTTGTTTGTTTGGCATTTATACTGAAGATACCACAGCAGCTTGTTTATAATTGTCCTGCATATTGCACACAGTTCAAGTAAATGGTAAACCCCCCTTTCTCAATATCTGATGGCCAAACTTGATATTACCACTATGACTTTGTCACATGAAAGCCAGACAAAAAGACACAGCAGCTTCGTTTTTGAGATGGATATTCCTGTGACATTTTGTGGTTCCTGGGAGAAAGACCCAGACTACAGTTTTTGGCTGCCATATACCCTATGTTCTCCCTACCACAGAGGATAGGATTTAGTTGCAATTATTAATCCTCTGCTTCTCCCACTCTTGTATCAGAGATATTTGGATCAGTGTATTTGTGTCATTAGAAGTAGGTGCCCCAGTTAGCAATCTTAACTGCCCTGCTTAGTTGTTGAGGTGAGTTCATGTCCTGATGATTATTCTTCAAATAGTACATTGGTTTCAAACCAACTGCGTGACTAAGGAAGCTGGGCAGCAAATGAAAGCTCTTTTCTTTCAGGACACTTTAAAGAACTGTAATTCGTAGTGCAGGAAGGAACTGAGTGCCTTGTTGGTAGAAATTGCCAGCTCCTTTGCAGAGATTGCACCGTTGACTGATTTGAAGCACTGTTGATTTTAAGTCTGTAGCTACTGACAATGTAGACAGCTGTAAAATCTTTATCCATAGTTGTAAAGTTCACAAAAGATTTTGTATCTGATTGTGACTATTACGACTTTCAAATGCACCTCAGAGATTGTACCAGAGATGAGTCCTTCCTGTCCCGATGGCAGCTTTCTCACCTGGGCCGCAGTAAGGCAGGCTGTGTTATCACCCTTCCTTGCTCAGGTAATGAGGAGTTGGGAGTTTATTGGCAAAGTGAATGGAAGACTTACTCCCTACTGGTTTCTGAATGGAAATTAATGCATTTGTCCCATAAAGCCTTTTCTTAGAGGCTGTCTTTCTCTGTTCCAGATGATCAGTGGAAGCTGTTAACGTCGAACACTTGGAAATCTGAAACACAAATGTCTGCAGACTTTAATGTTCACCTTTCAGTTTTGTTCAGAATAGTTTGAATTTGTCAGTGCTTGAGGTGCACTGGTGATCTTGAGGGTGATCTTGTGCAAAACTGAAATGAGGGTGGCTGAAACAGAGCTTAATGAGAGAAAATATAACTTGATTGCTGTTGTGTCTTTGTAATAGGGAGGATGTTGCTTTTTTGTTACTTTACTAGTCAGTATCATACTTAGCATGTTTTAAGTGGTGACAAGGTCATCTGAAAGCTTGCAGAAGTAGCTTTGTTTTTTTTAGGCAATTATAGGTATGAAATACCCATATATGTTTTTTGTATACTAGGTGACTGCTAAATGGAGCTGAAGAAGTACTTATATTTAAAAATGAAAATTTCTTTTCTTCTTTTATTTTTCCATCCAAAGCTGGGAGCCTGTGTGTATACTCCAGCTGTGTCCTCTCAACTGCACTGTGCCTCCTGTAGTTCAGACAACTCTGGTTAGTGGTTCTCAGCCATTTGACTCGCACTATAATTACTCAGGCTTTCATTGCTGGAGGTTCAGCACTTCAACCCATGTCCTGTTATTAATACAATGGGCGACATAATAGCATGGACCAGAATTCCAGTGGCATGAGTGTATGGCTCTTACTAACCAGGGGTTTATCTTGCTGAGATTATAAAGTCTGAGCCAGACAATTGCAGACCTCATTTCCACAGCTTGGGGCGGGGGTTCTTTCTCTAGCCAGTACTAAATTACCATGCATCAGGCTCACGTGGTTTAGTGACCAGACTATGTTTAGAGTCTTTGTATGCATGAGTGCGATGTGTCAATCTTATGAGCCATAATCTGTTCAGATAGTCCTATTTCACCTATGTGTGAGACACTGTAATTTTAGTTATGCACTCTGTCTTTGCGATGATGGCCTTGGGATGTGAATTGACACCTAGATTCAACAAGCCATTTCAGCGATTCAACTGGAGGGTCTGCTATGAATGCTAAAGCCCAGTTAGCATGTGTACAGTTACTTGAAGTGTGATTTTTAAAAGAAAAAAACCAACAACCCAGTCTGTTAGTAAGCACTTCCGTCTGGTTGCCAGTTCAGTGTAGTGTTCAGAAAGGGCTGGCTTTGAGCTGGTTTCATTTGTGTGCTTTTGTCTGGTGGCACTGGATACTGTTGTCATCTTCAGAAAGAAAGGTCTTCCCTTCTTACCTTTTCTTGCTGATTGGTTGTTATCTCACCTCAACAATCTTGCCAAAAGAGCTATTCTTCACATGCCTTTGTAATTTCTTTTTCTAGTAAATCTTCCTTGATTTTCATGCTTGAGTCTTCTTAAATGGCCCACCTGCCCCATTTACTGTATTGTATTAATGTATTAGCCATTTTGTTAACGCTTACATGAGGAAGGCGTTTGCACGTTGCACAAAAACCCTTATGAATAAACTTCTACCAAAAGTTACACATCATTAATGGTATTTGTGGTTTCTCTGTGTATGTAATAGGTAGCAGTACTTTTGTGGCAGGTTGTATGAGGTAATGAATTAAATTTGTCATGCACTTTGGATCAGTGTGCATGCAAAATTAATAATAAACCACTTGGGCAGCTGGTAATATTATTTGAAGATGTTATGTTCCTTTTTTCCCAATATATGTGGATTTTCCCTCAACATTGTATATTTATTTGAAGCCTCACAAAGGCAATATTAAATGCTGGACCACTTGTATGTTTTGGTCACATATCATCTGATCTTTGAGTCAGGAAACATGGTACTTTTAATGATGTTATTTTAAGGTGCTTAATTTACTTTTATATTTCTCAGTGATCCTTAGAACTCTAAAAATCCAAATATAACATGGTTGTAATTGTTCATGGAACTCATCTTTACAAGATATACTCATAGCTCTTATGTAGTTGTTATGATCAGTGTTAAGTATAATCAGCTTTAGTACAGAACACTCTTCAGTCTTCACACGAACCAGTTAGTGACCAAGTGGATTAAGATCAATCCTTCAGTCTTCCATCTATCCTTCTGCAAGTGCTTGGGCTGTTCAGTTTACAGGGAATGTTAGCAGATGGGCTCACTGGAAGACCGAGAATTATGTATGCCTGATGAAAGTGGTAGAGGGTACACTGTAAAAAAGTTGCAACTGAGAAACTTCCCCACTAGTTGCCTCTGATCGCAGACATGGTGGTGATGTTTGGCAAGATCAGTGTTCCCACAGCTGTCACCTCGGCTCCTTACAGCACTGAAGGTGAAAGTTAGTGTCTTAAATTGCATCCTGTCAGTCGCTGCTCTTTGCAGGGAATGTTCTGTTTTGCATGTCCTCAGCTTAAAAAACAGCATATTTTATTGTATGCCACTTGCATTTTCTAGTTGGTCCAGGGATTTAGATTATTGTGGAGAATACGACCATTTTGAGAAGACAGATCTCAGCATGAACAGCTGTTGCAACAAAATAGAGATAGATGTACACAGACGAAAAGCTCTGTGATACAACTTGGGCAGCAGATGCCACATGTCTGTATTGTTAAGAGCAAGCTTGTTTGGGAGTTACTGGGTAGTGGACTGTGCCTTCTAAATAAAATGACAGTGTAAAGTCAAGATGGCCATCAGCCTGCATGTTCTGTGGATAGGATGTGTAAACTCAGCTTCTGTGAGGAAAACCAAGAAAACTATCAAGAGTTGAAAGAAATCAGGAGAGAATATAACTGAGTCATTCAGTTTTCCGAAATACAGCTGAAACTGTACCATGTGCTATGTATCCTGACTCAAGTTCTAATTATTTAAGTCCAGTTCAGGATTAGTGCAAGGTGGACATGCATTCATTGAAATTGACAGACTTGCATTCGTTCCCACACAATTGACTTTAATCCAGCCACTCAAATGATTGTAGATGTTTTATGGAATTGGCAACAGTAAGTCATAAATCTAGATTAAGAGCCCTGGGGCTGCTTGTGCAAATTTGGTTTATGGCAGTGATGAAATGGCTCTGCCAACATCTTTGTAAGAAAATTCTTTTAGGGCTAACCTAAACTAGTTACATTCCTTGTTCGAGTTATTTTCTAATTTCACATGCCATAGAAAAAGAGTGATTGAGTTGGAGTAGCTCTTAACAAAACTCAGTGGTATCAGTTTAACTGGCTGTGGCTTCTTGCTGTGAAGAAAATCTCAACCTCTCAGTTTTAATACAGCTGGCTAGTACTCATGCATCTGTGTAGGCCACCGTGCTACAACTAATGACCGCTGCTCCAAGGTTGCACTAAGATGTGTTGGAAGAATTGTTCATTGCATCAGCTTTTCTACCTCAGCTATGCATCTTGAGCGTTTTAAGGAAAGATGTGTTTGGTGTCACTGCCATGGAAGAGCTCAGCTGGAATTTCAAAAGCTGAAGGACATGATGACCTGCAGCATAACTGCTATTCCAACAGTTTTACAGGGAAGAATAGCTTAAGATACGGATTCACTTCTGTGCTTAATCTCTATTGCCGTAACTGAAGAAAATGTTTTAGTATATAAGACCTTGAGAAGGCAATGCTGAAATTTTTTCTTTAGATCTTCTGGCATCATAAGTAAACTGTTAATTATACGTGACTATTATTATTCTATTAGTTTTTCAGCTGATAAGAGATCTTCAATCTAAACAGAACAGGTTGGATGAAGTCTTACTTCTTAAAATACATATATAGATTATGTTATCTACGATCATAAAATAAATAAATAAAATACACCAAGTATAACCAAGGGGCAAATCTCACTAGTCAGATAAAAGGAAGCAAGTCAGAACTGACATGAAAAATATGAAAGAAAAAGCAAAACTGAATAAAGTGTCTGAATTCCCCCACAATACATTCTGCAATATATTTGCTAATGCAGAATTGCGCTAATATTGAGCTAAATGCATTGCTTTTTTTTACTCAGTTATTCAGACTTGTTATACAATGTGTGAAGAATGCTAAAATGCAGTGTTGAAGCAGAGTTCTCAGTCAGTTTTCACTGCTTACCTAGTTGTGGTTGGTATCTGACAACATAAATATGAATCGCAGAATATGATTCTTTTGCACATGTGTCTGAATAAATGCAGGTGTTTGGCAGCAGGAGTATCACAGACCCCATACAGTCACAACAGAACATCTTTTGTTGAGCAATAAACAAAACCTTATTCCTTCCATTTGCACCAGATAGAACAGCTGCAGCTGGTGTCGAAGTGTTGCTAACCAGGGCGATCATTCAGAAAAAAGAAGCAAATGCTTTGACCTTTTGCTAGGTACTTCAAAATGTGCGTAGCCATGAATGGGCAGCTGTGCTTTGTAAGCACATGCTTAGTGTAGAGCTCAGAACAGTAAGAGGGCTCGATGGTCCATATATGAGAGAGGAAGTGTTGAGTTTATATAGCACACATGCTTCACATTTGTTTGCCCTAATCAGTAGCCAGAATGGTGCTTCAAACACCCAGAGTATTAAAATTCTGAAAGGTTTCTTGTAGCATTTCCCACTGCCAGCATTTTAATCAAGTTTGCATTGAAATACAGGTTCACTATGGTATTTTTGTGCTTTTAATATTTGAAACCTAAGTCTTTATCAGATCTTGTGTTGCTTCTCTGTTAAAACATTGAAGAAGGCGTAGCATGTCCTATTTGTTCATGTGTCAGTATCAAACTGCTTCAGCAGCGCAGCGGCTAGGTTTTTCTCTAGAGCAGTGGTGTCCAGCCTTCCTTCTGTGGTGGGCAAAGTTCCTTAAGAATGCCCAGCTGGGTGTGAGTCACACCCTGCCCCTCTCATGTGGCTGGATTTGCTTTTATGACCTGACCATGAACACACAGGGATGTAACTGATGTCCATCTGTGGACCACATGACAGTACGTGTCCTGTGATGACCTGCCAGGGGCTTGGGAAATGGTTCAGCATGGAATGAGACCAGTGGCTGAATGTCATGTTCTAAGCTGCATTGGCCAGCAAACCACTGATGAGGCAGTACCACCTTACACCTGTCCTAATGAATGTGTGGTGGATGTTTTTAGCAGTTTCATCTTCGATGAATGTGTTCACAGCTGTAACAGATGCAAATATACATTTCCCTGCCCTGAGCTAACAGCAAAGACAGGTTTTATACCCTTCTAACAAAGCATCAACAACTTCTTATTGTGTCCAGAATTGTATTTCAGGGAAACTATATCTCAATTTACGTATTTCACTGAGTATATTAAATAACCCCAAGAAGCTTGCTACTGATTCAGTATTACTGTTTCATCCTGCTCTAATTTATGTATTTGTCTTTAACATTAGTGTTTGAGTTGAATGTCATTGACATTATTGTTTGTCACGAACTAATTCTGATGATCTTCAGATTCATCTGTTCTTTGTGGTTTGGTCTCAGTGAAGACCATCATAGTAGGAATAAAGATTTGATCCCTGCAGTATACTTAGACAAAGATACACATCTGTGTTACAAGCAGGAAGCATTTCAGCAAATATGTGGTGCAGGCTGCATTCTGTAATGCCACTGTCTGAATTCATAAAACAGATAATTTCTTAAACCTTAATATATATGAAAATTGAAAACTAGTGGATGAGGTATAAAATAGAATCAGCAGCAGTTATCTAGATGAAACATTTTTACAGAAGTGTTTGTTTTGATAAATGCTTCATAAATAAAATGACCAGTGGACTGATGGGTTCTGTGAGGGGAACCTCCTTGGGGTTTATAGTTCTGGAAGTATTCGGTATTGGCATAACCTGGCTCCCATCAGTCAGTCATAAAACTTCTTTTGAATGAGAAGAGGTAACAATGAACCATGATCCGAATGCTTCAAAAATCCTGCTGGCTGCAGGATTTTGTCTGTCTTAGTCCTCCCACTCCTTCAATTTAGAAAGCTTTATTACTCCTTTTTAAAAGAGCAATTGTTTGTTTGATAGAACCAATATTCCCACAAAATAAGGCCCTGGTGCACAACTGTGGGAAGTTACAGGGACTGACCCCTAAGGAAAAAGACTTCTCATTATTAGAATAGATTAGAATAGATTCTCATTATTAGAAATCTTGTTACATCAGAAAGTTTATTTTGTTCATTTAATGAACCAAACTACTAATAGGTCTTTTGGATTGAATTCAGCCCAGGAGTGATGTTTTCTCACTGAATATGGATCACTATTCATACTCATTTTAATCTGAAAAGTAGAACCCTGTTTGGATTATTAACTTTCGCTTGGTGACTTGGTGAATAATTTGTACCTCAACATAAGAGATTATTCCATTGTCTTTTTCCTTTTTTCTGATGAAAAGACACTTATGTTAATAAAATGGATATGAACACCACAGTGCTAGTTTTTTTAAAAAAATAGGTAATCCATTTTTTTCAGCTAGTATGGGACAGTCATATTTATTCAATTTGTGCAATTTAGTTGATGGTGAGTTTTTTGTTTTTCAAAGAAAAAGTAGTTTTTAATATATTGGGGTGGATTTCCATAAAGTCAGAAGCCCAAGGCTGCACAGAAATATGCTGGATTTTCATGTGCTCACCACATTTCCATGCACAAATCAAATTAATTGTGTGCATGTTTTTGCTTGGGGCCTTGTACTTCTGTTTTGAAAGAAGGGAGTCTTTTATTTTGTTTTATCCTAAAACAGCCTTTCTTAGGAATGCCTACAGATCAGTTTGACTCTCTGCAGCTCATGTTTGCTGTGGAGTAGTAGTAGAGACAGTGGGAAAGTCAGGAATTAGACTGTATTTATGCTCTGGGACCACAACAAAGCCCAAAGGTGCAATAGAGACTTGGTTCCACAAGTCCATAGTGGCTTTATAGCCAGAGTGAACTCAAGCTGCCAACAAACCCCTCCAGATCATCTTGGACCCCTTCTAAGAAAAAATAGGGAAAGAAAACTGCAGCAAGGACAGATGAGGTGCATTGAAACAGTGATGCTGTTCCTGTAACCAAGCACATTTTATCTGAGAATGTAACCAAACATTTCTAAGGTACAGACTGGTCCCAGGGATTTTTACTCTGGTGTTTGGAGGGCAGTCAGTCTCCGAACTAGCATAGGTGTGTGTGGTTTCTTGGCTTTTCTTAAAATACAGGCATAGTCTGTCCTAACTTGTATCTTAAAGTATGGCCAGAAAGGCTAACGTAATAGACAGAGTGTTCAAGGTTGAGGTAGTTAATGTTGCAAATGTAGAAATGGGAGCATAGGAACTGATATGCTGTTTTGTACTGAGTTCAAGTTAGAATATAGCCATGAATGGAGGGACGGATCCTGGTATTTTTTAGTTGGTGTTGCACATTGAATGGTAATATATCAGGCATGTAAGAGGAGTCCGAAAGAGCTATGTGAGAAAAAAGAACATGAACTGCAGACATGTCTTAGTGAGACTTACCTGGGAGAAAAGGAAAGCCAAAGAGACATAGATCTGTTTGGGCTGGGGGTCATGTTATCTTTGGTTATATGATTGAAACTAGGCCATTTCTCTTTGGTCTCAACTTTGTTTATTATTGTTATTACTATTATAGTTACCATCATCCCATGCACTTTGCCAAGCTAAACTGCAGCATTCCTGGTGACAGAATTCAGCATGTTTAGACTTTCTACTCACATGTCAGGTGAATCATAGCTCATACTCAAGGTATCCGCACTTTGGCCTTTTCCTGCTGCCCTTGACCACATGGAAATGACTCTGGTGGGACTTGGCTGCTGAATAGCAGGAGTTTTGAGAAGAAAGTGGTCAGTGTAAACCTACATATCCTATTTTTCCTGATAGCATATGCTGCTGAGAAATAATGATGTGGCCAAACTGACTGTGGAGTATGTTAGTATTTAATCACCCTTATTGTACACAGTGGAGCAGTGTTTTTCAGTGTTGGCAGGCAAAAGTGGCTCATGTGTGGGCCATGGAATTCATAATTTAATGCAGACAGTCCGCTCTTGTGCCTTGCCAGTAGGTGAGTGTGGTCTGAGTACTGCATCATGGAAAGCAGATCATATCATCAGAGTGTGCGCTGAATTCCTAGTTATATCCTGAAAGTTGAACTTGGCAGGCAATTTTATGAAATAACTAGAGGAAGGTAGAAGCCTATAAAATGATGCCGACATGTGGATTGTGTTTCAGCAGGCACCCTTGGAGAGAAACATTCAGTTCCCAAGCTTTTGAGACGTTGTGGTGAAGGAAAACACACACAAGAGACTTCTAAGCTTCCAGCGACATGCACCAATTATGGCAGTACTGGGATATAAATGCCAGATCTAAAATCAAGGACAGGAACAATCCTGAAATCATACTTGCACAAGCTGATATAATCAGTGTATTTGATCTGACAGGAAAGAATTTCATGCAGATTGCTAAAATAAAACTGACTGTTCCAAAACTTCAAGAAACTTCCTTCAAAGTGTCACTGCAGCTGGAAAGCTCTGAGTCCCAGAGCCTTCCAGTTTGGGTAGCTATGAAATAGTCTCAATCTTGCCATTTGGTCAGGAGATTACAAAGAGAACCATTGCTGTTATAAATAAGGTTCTACAAAGAATAGTGTTCTTTCCTTCCAGCTCTGTAGGGCTGTGCTTTGTGGAGCAATGCTATGACTAAGCAACCTGAAAGACTGGCATACCTGCAGTTACACTGTGACACCTGCATGAAGACATGTGTTGGCTGTGTGTCAGGATAATACTGTTGTTTAGGAAACAATACTTTCTGTGTGACAAAACTGCAGAGAGAAAAGATGCAATTTGTGCTGATTATTGAACAACTCCTAATACGGAATTTGGATCTGATTTTTTGAGGTGCACTCATCAGTTAGGAGTAGTTGTGTGTGATAGACGTCGCTGGAAATTGGGCTTAGTACTTGGGTATAAGGCTAAAGGATGTCCATCCTTGAATTGTTTTTGCGTCTCACATAGGTGGAGAGAGTGGTACCTACCTCGCTGGTATTCCTTAGAACGGTACATAACAGCTTCTGCATGGGGACTCCATGTCACTGATGGGTGGGGAAGCTCATCATGTTAGTTTCCTAAGCCTTGCATTTACTTCATTTTTATGTTTATTCCTTGGCTGAATCTGGTTACCTTGATTACTGGATATTATTGCCAATGCAAACCTGGTATCCACATTAGCTGGAGGAAGGAAAACTCTTGCCAGTTTCCTTTGACAGTTCATCTTTTAGTTGCCATCTGGTTGCCGGTATCAGGAGAAAACATGTTTTCCATCAGGAATAACAATTTTTTTTCCTGTAATGAACCACAGTATCTTCATTATGTGCCACTGATAAATTGAGTGAGAGGTAAGACCTGTAGGATTCTTGTTGGGTTTTTCTGTTTTGTTAGATACTTTTATTAGGAATGGCCAGTTGCCAGTTTAGCTAGTTGTACAAGAGTAAGAAGTAGTTTTTATGCCATATGCTTATATGTTACATTTGGTTTTAGTATTAATCCTGACTCTGCTGTTCATAGAAAGTTCATTGATGTGCCTGCTAAAATCTGCAATACATTGGAAAGTCACTTACACCTAGTATCCACTGTTGGCTGGCATCATGCCTGTATGTATCTTACAGAAAAAGTATACAGTCAGAAATGGAAGAATTTAATCAGGATTCAGGAGTGGCCCTTTGAGAGAGCAAATTGTGTTTAAAGTGTAGTAATTGATTTGGGAAGACTTCAGGGTAATCACTGTAACTTTTTTCTTGGATTGGAAAACTTAAATTCCTCTCTCAGTTACACAGATGATGCCAGATCATGCACCTCTCTTTCTTCCCACTCCCGTTATCTTCAGTGGCTCCAGTGGCTTTTTCTCATTATCGTCAACCGGTGATCTTACTTTATCTGGCTGAGGGGAATGTACTCCCTCCCTCCCTCCCTTCCTCCAGTGCTCTCTGGCTCCAGAGAATTTGTTTGTCTGTTAATTCTCATTATTAGCTCTCCTGTGTATTCCTGCAGCCTTCCTCTTTTAGCCTCCTTTATTGCTACATTTCCTCTTGCCTTTGCTGTCTCTTGCTATCCATTTACATATTCTGAAAAAGTTCCCCAACCCTGCTGTTGTTAATGTTTATACAAGCTGGTTCACGTGAAGGAAATTAAGATGTTGTTTAGCCAAACTGTCTCACTGCACATTTTAATTTTCTAGATTTATGATAGAGCAGCTGTGGCTGAATCCCATTTGAAAAACTTTTGGGATTTTTTCCTGTAAGTGTGAAATGATATAAACCCTTGGAAGGGGAGAAAGATTTTACCTAAAGCAATAACAGTAAAACCTGTTTATGTTCAGGCTATTTGTAATACAAGACTGATGCATTCTTTCACCAGGAAATTTATATCTAGAAGAATTGACATTCTGATCAGAACTAAATCTGTAGCTTTGTGTTTTAATATATGTAGATGGGCCATATTTTGCAGTAAAACAAATGTAGCGATGTCACACTGCTTCTTCCCTCTCTGTCAGATTTCATCTGGGAAGAACACTGAAGTGGTGTAGACACAGGAAAAAGTGATACAGAATTAATTCCCCATTTGTTATTTTTAATGGGAACCTAGCACTTCCAGGTGTTTTTGGCAGCAATCGTGGCCTAGCTTGCTATCTAGGATCATTTTTTTTAAACATAAAGGTACACACTAATCTGAGCTTCAATTCAACAATACAGGCAATGGAAATGAGTGCTCTTAAAAAGAAACATTTCTGGCTTCACAAACAAGTAGGTCTGTATTGAAACAAGCAAAGAATATACTAAGGAACCAGAGAATATAACATCAGCTTGAAATGAACAGAAACAGTAAATTCTAAATAGGATTGATGGTAAATAAAATAAAACTATTCTACCTCCTCATGACTTTTAACAACTTCAGCAGCCATCCAACTCTTCTGTTTGCCATCAGTCGTTGCAAGCATGCAATATTTTTCTTATAATAAAGATCTGTCTTTATTGCATCTTATTGACAGTTTTTAGCATCATCCCAGAATTTGAGACAGGTCAGTCTTCAGCCTCAGGGGGAAAGATTGTGTAGTCTTGTCTGAGACATCGCTGCCTAACCCAGTAGTAGTGATTTTAGTGTTTGTTACCATGAAAGGGGAAAGTCTTTCTAAAAGGTCATAAAGGTCTATTATTTTTTTGTAACTTTGGAAAAAGAGGAATCTCTTCTACTTTCCTTCTCCATTTCTTGCTTAAATGGAAAAGAATCGGTGGCATGAATGATGCTTGACACAAGGTAAATGTCAGTAAGTCCTTTTACTGTTTGATTCTTCTTCCCAGCTGGCTGAGCAATTTCTGTTGATCCCCCAAGAAGACGAGTGGAGGGAGTATTGCTGGACAGACAGCTTATACGAGTTTAACCGTTTTAGTTGTGCTTTCACTGTTCACATTCCTGTGTTAGGAATGAGGTCTGGATTCTCATCTAGAGCACAAAGCTCACACAGTGGGGTTTTCTGCTTTCTTATGTGCTGTTATTTTCTAACCTGCCATTTCTGCTTCTAGAAAGAATCAAATAATCAAAGGCAATAAAAACCCGCTTCTTGGCACAGTCAAGTCTTAATTATCGTCACTGGTGGTAGAGAATAAGAAAGCAATACAGATGTATGATGAAAACCAGAAAAATTTCCCTCAGGATGAGCCATCTGTCTACTCTACTTGCGAATGCCAGTTTGTTTCTTAAGCCATTTGCCTGTTTGGTTAAAGATACTGGAAACATCCCAAAATCCTTTGGTTGCTGACAATCCCAGGAAAATCTTGGGAAGTTAACTTCAGAGGTCAGGGCACTGGGCCAGTTTCCTGCAAATAATTTTGAGCCCAGTTGCTGTAAGGATTTGTGTCTCCCTAAAAAGCCCCCAAACTGCTGTTCTCCACCAGAAATTATACCTGATTATTTTAGAATTGACTGAAAGAGGGCGGTCATGGGCAGTTTAGCTAGCATACCAAGCAGACCTGAGTGTTTGTGAATCCTGCATACATGTGCACAGATTGCTCACAAGCTTGGTACAAAAGCCTGGTGTTGCAGTTACCATCTGATGAAAAATAGCACTGAATTCTGCCCTCAGTCAGTTGAAGGCAGTTCCCTGTAGAAAGTTCAGGAGTGAACAGTACAGGAAGATTTGATGTAAAGGACAGTTTGGGTTTGTGTAGTCTTCCCTTGCCTGGTGAAGTATACTGTTGGCATCCAAAGTAATTTAGGTACCATAAGAAACCTGTTCTTGAGAAGAAGAGACCTTACAGGCTCCACAACTCTGAAGTATCAAGAGAATGTGGGGATATGGCCGTTCTAAGTAGTGACCATCTGTGGCATGAAGAAATGGATGTAGAAAGATAACCTTTTATGCAAAAAAATGAAAAAAAACCCACCAAACTGAAAGCATGCTGGAACAGTTTTTCTCACTTCGCAGCATTCATAGTACTACATGAGATGGTAAAAGAAATGTCCAGTTGATAAATTAATGGAATAACAGCAACTGGAAACAGAATGTGGCTCCTGTTTGTGTGAGAATATTGTGGACATTGTCAGGTAAGCTCCCACATTACGACTGTTCCAAATTCAGAAACTGAAAAGTTTTCTTCAAAGCTGACTGTAATGATTGTCATTTGAATCGTGATGCCACATGTTCTGGTGCTATTAGAGCTGTAGTTTGCCTTGTTTTTGTACTTCAGGAGAACTATCAGTTTTATTACACTGCGTTATTCAGTTCTGAGTAAGAGTTTTAGCTGTGTACTGACCTTTTTTGGTTTGTTGTTGTTGTTTCTGATATAAGTGTGTGTGTGTGTGTGTGTGTGTGTGTGTGTTCTGAGTGTGTATGTGAAGGAAAGCAGGACTTGGCCAGAAGTCCTCTGAAGAGGTTTAAAAGCTAGGCACTGCAGCCTCTGTCCTTGTGAGATGGAGGGAGTGACAGAGGAATTAAAGAACTTGGGGAAGAAGTACGACTAGTGTCTGGCTGGAGAAGGGATGCTGACAGTGTTCTAAGTGAGATGGGGCAGAAAGAGGAAAATAAATTTAGAGATTATCTGGAGAGGTTTGTGGGGAATAGGAGCACCAAACGTTGTAACACTGCGAAGCTTAATTTGTTAAGTGGACCAAGGAAGGGCTGAGCTGTGCTGGGAAAAGCTTTGCATTCGCTCTTTCAGACTCTTTCTCACATACATACACGCGTGCACACGCACATGCACACACAGAGTTAGCTGGGACCTGCCCCACTTGCCGCTCCAGTGAGTGCATATGTAGACACACAGGCAGGAGCGGTGCCAGTTTATCATTCTAATGTCATGGCCAGTGCGCCGTCTTTGTACTGGCAAAAATGTTCCATTAGTTACCTAAACGCTCAGTCCCTGGTGAAGGTATGCAAATAAAGATTCCCACTTTTTTCTTTTAATCTCTGTCCTCTTTTTTGTAGCTGAGTGAGGAACTGGGAAGGTAGGTTAGTTTGAATGGGAATTCAAAGAATGCTGATTAGTAATGGAAACAAAACCAAGCCAAACTGATGCAACAAGTGGGGTAAAAGTGGTTCATGACAGGAGCATTGTTTTAGGGTATTTCTGCTTGGAAATTTGGGGTTGTGGAGACTACAAGCAGGAACACTGATAGAGATATTTTCTTTTTTTACTATTGAGGGTCATAAATAGAGATGGACAATAATATCTTTCAGTTGTCATTTATTTATAATTTTATCTTAAATCATGACCCCAAATAATAAATCGCTGTGTTATAAAGTAAAAGAATCTCAAGTGCAAAGAAGATCGTTTGAGCAAAGTCCTGCAATGTGGGGAGTCAAATACTTCTGAACTTTTTAATCACAGTCTAATGCCTTAAGCCCAGGCCATTCTTCACCTTTCTCTTTGAGAGGAGGAAGAGCTGGACTTAATAATGGCAAAAGAGTTGTTAGACCATATTAGTGTCAGTCTTAGCATGAGAAATGCTTTCAGAGCAGCTTGCCAGGAGACAAACTGAGTCTGATTAGTGTTGTCTTGGAACAAGTCAGCTGAGATCACCTTATTAGAGTAAGATGTCTGAGATGTGCCAGGCTTGAGCAAAGACTAAAAGATGGACTAGAGCAGAAGGAGACAACACATCAAGCCAGATGTGTATCAATGAGTTGGGGAAGCCAAAAGAGGGTTGCCTACATAGTTGTCCTAATGAGCCACTCAGGCCCTTTGCTCTAGAGGAAGGAGAGCCTAAGTTACATTTGGAGAACTCTGTGAGGAGGTATTATAATTGATAGTATCATTGATAAAAATAAAAATCGTACTGTTTGCGGTGTATGAAGCAGGGATGTCAGGCACATTCAGGTTCTTTTTCTCTGCCTCTTTCCACTCCTCAAGAAATCGGCATGATTATAGAAAGATGCTAGAAGTTATGTTGGGCTCCATCGTATTTTGGCAATGCTTCTAGAACATGTGACTTTTTTCCTACGTTTCTTTTTTCATAATCAGTACGCTGTGCCTGTTTATTCCTGCTAGAGTTTTTGGGCAGTGTTTGGTGTCACAATTTAAAATCTCTGAGGTCACTGAAATGGAATTCCTCCTTATGCCCAGGTTCTGTGGTCAAACTCAAAATCCCTTTACACCAGAAATGTAATGCTGTTGGCAGACTAAGTTACAACACAGTTGTCTGCCAATTCATTTGAAATACAGTTGCAATTTGTAGTGAAGGAAAATAGGCAGACACATCTGTAGTGAAAGAGTAACATAGTCAAAGCACTATATCACAGTGGGACATGAAATGTCATTTTGAGAAGTTTTTGGAAAGGAATGGGGGTTTGTTAGATGTCTGAAAATATTACATGATCCTTTAAACATCTTTTGACCTTAACTTGAGTTCCTCACGGAGACTGGTAAAGCATTACTTTGTTATCTTCATGTACCAGATACAAAATCCATGTGACCTTGTACTCTTCGGTGAAGACAGGCAATTTATCACTAAGGAAGATCACAATTTGAGTTTTTCTTCTAGGTTGTACTTCTCTGCATGTCACTGTGGGGACTAAAAACATAGGGATTGAAAATGGTGCCACTGATTTTTATCATTGACATAAGTGAATACTCTGTCCAAACTGCTTTTCAAGATGGTATTGATTTCTTTAACAAAACCTTGCTGCTTTACTGGAGAGACTGTTATCTGCACTTCCATGACTTCAGTCATTAGAAAGAGGTGTTTCAAGAGCAAAGCCACCTCTAACAATATCTGCTTGCATATATTGACAATTACATATTGAAATGAAAGGCCCTGTGGATAGGCTTACATATATTCTTACACCCTGGATAGGATTCACAATTTACTGTCTCAGTGATCCGTAGTTAAAAATAAACTCAGAACTGGCTGACTAAAATTTAATGAAAGGTTACTGCAACATAGCTAAATTAGTCCAATTTAGTTTAGCATAAACTAAAAAGTTTAACATAACCTAAGAAGACGACAGCCCAGCTTGCCTTGGAGCAACTTGTCATGTTGCCATAGGCAGAGTGCCCCACGTACCTTCATTCCTATCGGTCTGTGGAGTTGCACTGCCATTGGTGAGATCGAGAGGGCACAGCCTGGCAAGAAATGTCAAAATACCATCAACTCCGACATAAGGCAAGTGCAAATAAAAAGGTGGAAGAGTGTTGTCATTTTTGTTAGCAGGAGGCAGCAAAACCAATGCTGCTTTCTGTGTATAGCTCAGGGAAACACAAGGAGGAAACTAGTTTTCAGTCACTCCTGTGAATCATTGGAAGCTCTTCCTTTACTGCTAATGGATAATAGGATAGCCTCATCTTTGAGGGCCACATATGCAACACGAATTCAGAAATATTGTGTTAGTGTCTAAGAAGGCAGACATGTTTTCAGGGTGTCAGGAAGTACCACAACAGAGTGCCAGATTCCTAGTAATGCACATCTCCTATGCAGCACATGGTTACCTGTGAGATGTCTTTTAGTTCAAGTTTATAGCTGGGTAGAAAGAGGCATAAACAGGTAGTGACTTAGATATCTTAGGCTGGATCCTCGGACAGGTGCTCCTTTAATGCTTTCAATAATCAGGAGAACAAAAAGTTGTTTTTCCCTTCCTCTTTCCTTGCACCCTACAATAAAAGTAGGGAAAGAAAAGGAAAAAGATTGTTTACAAATTAAGTGTAAAGGAAGCATGAAAATGAAACAAATACATTTTCCATGGCTTCTCCAGTGTGGTTTTGCAGAAAATGCAGAAACGTTTTCCCAGTGAATTGGCATTTGATGTACTTCTTCCTACATAATAAAATGTTAAAAAAATAGAAGCTTTAAATAATAAAAGAGGAAGACGTTTCTACTGGGGATGAGCAGAGTAGTCCCCAATTTAACTAATGTAACTGTACATTCATTCTGGACCTTTGTCAACACACATTAAAAATACTTCATCAGTTTAACCCATTTACTGTTCTAAGAGAATCCTGGGAGATCATTGCTGCTAAATGAATTAAGAAACACAGCCAGTCTGGAAAAGGAACCTTTGAATGTTTTATTTTTCTGTTGCATAATGCACTATGTGACACACATGTTGTCTCAGAAGACATCTTACAAAGCAATAGCACATGGACAGTTGAAATCGAGTGTTTTGTATGCTTGCATCATTCTTTTTGTGGGCATACAGGTTTGGACTGAGTCCTGCGAATGCTGCTGCCTCTACAGGCACTACTCAGTGCAGAAAGTATTTATAGTATCTGTGAGTGCCTTATTCTTCTGTTGTTGGTTGGTTGGTTGGTTGGTGTGTTTGGGGGGGGAGGGGGTGGCATCTGATCTGAACTCCATTAAAGACTGAAAACAGTTTCAGGCAACTTTGAATCAGCCCTCTGATAAGGGCAGTGTGGATGAAATTTCAAATTTTGTTCCTAATCCTCTGGTAGTTACACATACTATAGACTTCTCAGCTTATGGAGCTAGACTTCAGCTCTTTTGTGTTGCAGAGGGAAAGCTCTTATGAACTCCTGAAATAAAGTGAGGCAAAGACCATAATTTTGTTACCGCCAGACTCTATTTTAAAAAGCTTAAATAAATGTTTCATATACCAGTAAAGCAAAATTATTTTTATACCTGAGGACTTAAAGGGAGTATATGCACTTGCATGAACTGGACATTTAAGAATTTTCTTCATACATACTTGAAATTTGACAAACAGCAGTGTTTCACTGTGGGTTTTAAGGATAATTTTACTAAAAAATCTTGCACCTAGAAAGGAAAGAAAAAAATTTGTCAGGCAATTCTTGCAGCTTATAGTTCTTGGCCATTTTCAAAGGGCAGAAGTGGTTGGCTGCATCATACCACACTTAAAAACCATTGTAGAGGTGAGCACAATTATCTTAGAATATTATTTTCCTTGGTTTCTTCATTTGGATGTTTTTCTGTACACAGCTGCACACCGTACAGGGAACAGGTACAAGGTGTTCAGCTTAAGAGAGAATGGGAGATTTTCTGGGTCATAAATAGTGTTTGCCATTTCTGTCAGTTACTACGTAAGACCTACTTCAAAAAGTTTGACTTTCTGAGAGTGTTGTGGGCTGGTTTATTTTGACCAACAGTTTGCTGCACTTCTGCTTTACTTCAAGTACAAAGAAATACTCTTCTGAGTCTATTTGGGGTGTGAAGGAGAAAAATTAAACTGTGGACTGACTGATGATCTACCCAGCCATTTTGGGTAATTGCTGACGTCATTGGCAGGCAGTTCAGGAGGCATCACATTATGCTTGCTTCTACTTTATTTGAACTATAAATAGAGAACTTGAGCCCTTATGAGTGAAATACTCCCCTTCACTGCCATTAAATAACAGGTTTGCAGCTTCCCTCTGCCGCACATGTCTATCATAAGCGATGTGTTTATCCTCATGGATGTCTGTACTTATTACAGGCCTTTTTGCAAAAGCTGAAGGAGATTGCTCAGCAGGTATTACCTTGTCATTCTTAAAGTTAATCCAATGCTTTCTTCTTTCCTTTTTTACCCCTTTTTTAAAAACTCTTAACTTTGGGCTGTCAATATCCCTCTTCTACTGAAATCAGTAGTAGGTTTGTACCTGGAAAGGTGAAACATAAGATTCTGAATTTTCTTGAGGAAAAAAATCCCAAAATAAACTTGCCATAGACGTCAGAATGTATGACATTCCCACCTCTATTGTCCTGCAAAACATTTTTGAGTCTCATGGTTAGTACCCAGACACAGTGACCTGAGAAGGCACTTTCGGACATTCTTAATATTTTATTCCATTCGACTGCTTGAGTAGAATGGGGAGAGAAAATAGTTTTCTGTTTGAATCTTCAGCAGAATGCTGCTAGCTTCACCACTGCATTTGAGGTTAGGATCAATAGATGTGGGAGGAACATTCTTTGTCCTGTCCCTCACTTCCATCATAATATTTTCTTACATCTTCTATCTGTAGGTATAAAACTATCGTTCAACTCTTCCAAATAAAAACTGCATTTTAAATATTTATTTTGCATTAAGATTATTTTTATAAGGTTTACCTTTTAGGTCTCAAAAAGGAACAGGTGACATGAATTCCCCATATAGAACATCAAGGTGAGTTACAAGTGTGGAAGGGAAATTTTCCCTTATAAAGAGAATAATATAAAATGTCCTTAATGACTCTCTGTGTTTGCATTTTTTGGCCAATCGGTTCACATCCAAACTTCACTTGTGTTGGGAGTTCAGGGCCTAAAGCTGGGCCCTGCTTAGTGTTAAATTTTCTCCACAAATCCAATAAGAATTGAATATTGAAGGATTCTTAGTACACCGTTACTAAAAATGAGTGTAATTTAATAATGGTTTTCACTTTAACTCTTTATTGTTTTTCTTTTAACTGGATGTGCTTGGCTCCTATAGAAGTGAAAGACTAGTGGAAATAGCTAATTGCAATATACAGAGCTCTGTAAAAGCTTTCTCAGAAAATTCTGTTACTGCATTTAAATCCTGGAGATCTGAGTAGCGTCCGACTTTCTAAATCCTGTGGAATAATAGCTCAGACTTTCCAAAGTGCACGCAGTAGGACTTGGAGTCGTATTCCACTGACTTATTTTCAGGCTTTATCAAAAACTCAATGTTTAGCTCACACTTGATAAAAGTTTTTTGAAGCTTCATATATCTTTTCTGTTCTTGAGCTCAACCTTAATGGGCTCCAATGAAGGGTTTTATATATCAGTATTACTGTGCAACCAAACTGAGATTTTTCACAGAAGTGATGTGATTTTTAGATTGAGTAATTGACTGAATATAGCTGTAAGCTTTTAGCTGAATTCGGATCTAAAGCTCAGGGTGAATGAAATGAGACGCATCTTTGCATTCCTCCACCAAAAAAAGCCTCTGAAGTGCATTACAGTCCAATGACAGAACCCTCCTCTTGTTCCTGTAATACAGCAGCCCAGTTAGAAACATTCGGTTTAAAAATATTGGGAGTTTTAGATTTGCTGAATGAGAATCATTCATGTTAAAAAGCATTAAATCTTTATGAAAACCTAATAGATGTTGCACGACAATAAGAAATGGGATTTTTTACTTGCTCACTTGCCATTGCCAAGAAAATTAGTCTTGCTTTGCATAATGCTTTTAACTTCCATTTTATAGAATTGTGGCTGATGAAGCTGATGCATTTGATGTACCCCTGAACAAAGAGACAATAAAAGTAAAAAAATTTTAAGGATATTTTTTGTATCCTGCAATAACAGACCATATTTCCACTAGTTTATATCACTGCAATGGGATATTTTAAGAGAATAAATTGGTTTGATGGGCCTTAGTTATTTCATACATTTATTATTATGAAGAACAGATTTTGATGAAATAATATTTCATTTTTATAAATCAAGCATTGTAGCAGTGGTCATGTAATGCAACACTGTCCCACATACTTTTCAATAATCAAAATTCTTAATGTAGATCTGTTTTCATTGGGCTAAAATTAAGTTTGATTCCCTTACTACCTTTATTTTACACTTAGCAGGGTCCATTAACATGAACAGATTTGCTTCTAGTTTTAGGTGAAGGAGAGAGGTATGCACATCCACTGTATATTGGGTAGTTTTGGAGTTGAAGCAAAGCTTTTATTCCTGCCCCCCCCGAAGGCTTTATTCTTAATTAACTCACTGAAATTTCAGAATGTAATGTCAGATGTAAACAAGTGAAGCCAGAAATCCTAGGAGGGGTGAGAATGGAACAACAGGAAAAGGGATGGTGATTGTGGAAGCCCCAAAAGAAGCAGTTGATAAGAAAGGTTGTGATTAATTTGAGGCACTGCTATTTTATCATGACTGACAGCCTGAACCTGAAGAAAGTACATAGGAATGATTTATTCACAAAAATATGTCTAAGATTAAGGAGAAACCTGTGCCTTCTCCCATGAATTTGACCTCAGGTAACATCATGTTCCTTTAAGATGTTCAGCACTTCGCAGCATTGCATATTTCCTCCACGGTGGGGTGACTGGCTGAGGTATAGTAGCCTCAGTTGGCATGTGCCCTGTTACGCTTGCCAGAGGTGCCAGGGATGGAGTACTCTATAAGGGTTACCTTCTGGCCAAACACCAACAGCCCTTTGCTTAGAAGAAATAAAGATCTGTTCATTGTAAACAAAAGAAATTACTTAGGATGCCTTGAATAGTTAAGTGTGGGGAGGTTCAAATGCTTCCCACAAGGAACCAGCTGAGCTAGTAGCTCTTCCCAGGAGGAAGTTCAGTCATCTCCCAGGATATGTAAGCTGCCCCAGACTAAATCCGTGGATCCTTGGGGCAGAGGCTCTTGATGAGGAGTGCCGAGGGAGAAGTTTTCTTGTGTTTCCTTGTCTTGTGCATCTGCGTATGATCCAGGGGTACCTGTACTGTGACTTCATGGAATGTGGGTGTAACTGAGGTAACTTAGATATCGGTGACAGCAAGATTGGATTGGAAGTTGTGTGGCCCCTCTGCAAACGCGTACCCACTTTTCTGAAGTGAGACTGTGATAGAACCACTAAACCAATCCTCTACACGACAGTACATTTTAAAATCGGAGATGTGTTCACAAAACTGTGAAGGTGAACTGTGTTACTTGCGAGTGCCCACCAGCAATAGTCTTATGGTCGAAAATAACACTTGTGAATGCTCCTTAATCAGAGTATTATTGGCCCTGCCGAGCACAGTGGGCTCAAGGGTCTTGGCTGTGACATAACTGCCATGCCTGTTAGCCCAGAAGTGTGATTAACCACCGTCTGCATTCTTCTGCAGCACAGATGTTGCTTAAATCTTTTATTTGAGGTCTTAACTTATTTAGTGTTGAATTCCTGTGAGGCCTTGCACTTGCATTATCATGTTTTTAAGCACTGCTTTATGCAGAGGACAGTCTGTATTTCTGCTTTCTAGATAAACAGCAACCTACATGCAAACGCTTAATTCTGACATTCCTTTCTCCTGATGCATTTTCTTTGCTGACTTCGTATTCTTGTAGGATATGTTGATGGCATTCTCGAAGTGCAGATAGTTGGGCAGAGAGAAGCAAATTATCTGTCACTGACGTACAGTAATCACTTACTATTTTCACAATTATTTGATAACTGTTTTACAGATGTACCCTGAAGAGAGGACTTCTTTCAGAGGGACATCAGAAAATACAGGCATGTCTGAAAGAAGTGGTTAATGAGGAGAGAAAAAAAGGAAATTTCAGGGCATGGTAAAAGATGTGAGTAAAACTACAGTGCTATAACTCAGCTTGTATGAATGTAATTTCCCCAGTACGCACACTTGCTTAGTGAGGTGTTGCACTCTTACTGAAAATAATAATCAAAGATTGTGGAAAGTTTTAATTTCATGCCGTTTCTTTTAAAAGAATTTGAGACAGTGTGATTTCCATGAATTTTAGGGGAAGTTATGATACAATTATGGTACCGACTGTTGAATTTGATAGATTGTTACAAAGGATCAAATCAAGCTGAAAGAAATTTAAGCTGTAGCTGCCATGTGGACTATGACAGCTATAGCTGCAGAGACGTATGATCCAAATGGTTTGGCTTCAAACCCTTTCGTTTTTCTGCTCACTTGAATCTATTCAGACATTCTCAGGTCATCTGCTTACCTTCCACAATTAGCTGTCACAGGAATTTTGGAGTGAATTTTACAGAGGGAGAAACATTCCCACTGCCAGAAGATTCTAGAGTTGTTCCAGAGTATTGCAAAAGGGATGTGGAGGAATCCCTGGAGAAAAGATCTATCGTCCCCTAGGCATTTCTTTATGAAAAGTTTGAGCTTGTTCATTTACAAGATTCTAATGAAGATGTATATTTTTGCAGCATTTGTATCATACGTAAAGGAAGCATTTACACGCAAAATGTCATGATGCTGTTATTGGTAGCCGTAAGCAGACATTGCTGGTTCAATTTTGCACAGATATTTATCTGTCTGCGTAGCATTCTGCAAAATCTCTGAGAAAAAGAGAAAAATGAAAAATTAATGCTTGATTTGGGTTTTAACATAATACAAATTCTTTCTAGCTTTCTCCAGAAAAATCTTTAAGTAAACAGATGCAAATACTGAAAAGCTACTCTATAGCACAACAAAGATTTACAACTCTCTCTAATTCTGTTCTCTGGAGTTGGAACATTGTATGAAAAAATCAGTTTAGCTGAAAGTTTAGAAAGAGCTGAAATGCTGAAATTCAACAATAACCATTTCCTCCAGAAGATACTACAAATCACAGAATAGACTGTAGCTCCTGTTTCAACTTAAGTATATATCACCAAATTTCATAGGTGTACAGATACAGGCAAAATATCCGCCAGTCTACAATGAAAACAAACGTGGCTAGCAGAAACTTGGCAAAATAACTGTACTATAACTAAAGTAAATTTTCCCTAGATAGAAACTAGATGATTCCAGAAATCAAAATTCTGGGACATTATTTGGAAGCAATACAGAAGTGAAAGGCATCAGTACTATTGCTGTGATCCAGTAACCCAATTAGGATTGACATATACAAATGACCTATTTGTGCTGAAGGCTATTATTCAGTTCCCTTTCTTTTGAATGCTGTATTACTGCATCCATAATATTCTGTGTTTATGGGCCAGTATACAGCAAGATTGGAAGAAAACATACAGAATGTATACTGACATCCTTGTGAAATAATGATAGCAGAGATGCAGATTCTATCATTAAGCATGTAATTGGAATGGACAGTTCAATGAGCTTGAGTCTTGAGATATCTTGGAACAAGCTTGGGAGATTCTGGTTTGTTCCAAAATCATTCCATTCTTTTGAAAGGGTCAGCTGAAGAGGACAAAATAGTATGAAAGACTGAACGGAACTTCTGCAGGAACCATGTTCATATCTCTAATAGCAGAAGAGATTGTTACAGAATGTTCAAAGGCACTTTTCTGCCTGATTTTCATGTTATTAGTGAAACTAAAATAATTATTCTAGTTATATTTCTAATAATCATTATAAGGAGTGGGCCAGATTCCTGTTATCAGGCTATTTTTATGCTTCTCCAAATGGAGCTCTAAGTGGGTGCAAATTACCTCTGTAACTTAACAGATGTGAGTGTATGCATCCCATTATTAGAAACATTTAAAAGAAGGGTTGATGGAGAAGCACTTGCACTAGCAGAGCTCACTGCAAATTTATTATTCCCAAACTTTTACTTTTTCCCCCCCTTCTAGAAAACAGTGGAGAGAATTTGATGCTAATGAAAGGCTGATTTCACAGCACTGGAGACTAGAATTCTGTTTACACAGTGAGCAGCTTTGGTGAGTATTCCTCTCAGTTCAGTCAACATGCCTCTGTTTGAATTGTGAATCTGTGTGGAATCTCTGTTCACAGCCCTTAAGTCCTTATTTAGCTTTTACTCAAAACTTCCTGAAACAAGCTAAGATCAAAATCAGCTGAAATTCTTTTGTTTAATATTTGAGTGAAAAATTCAGTAGCCTCTGCTTCCACACACAAGATTTTTGAGCATCCGCTGCAGCTGCCAGTGAGGGTCGTGCCCGTAACATTGGCAGCTAGCATTGTCAACATTGGCTGGCTTGAAATTGCCAGCTCTTTTTTATCTGGGCTCTGAAACAGCTGTTAAGGGGCAGTGATTTCTGGCAAGTTGTGATGAGCTGGAATTAAAAGTAAAGTCAAGTCATCCTGTTTTCAAGTCCGCGTACATTCTCCTACACTCCAACTCCCACATATGTACACATTCTTGAAGAAATTTCTGTTTGAAGTAGAAATAGTTTGCAGCAGCATGGAATATTTAATCAAAGTCAGTACTCACTTAGGCCACACATAAATGGGTCAAATTGCAGCTTGAGGTGCCTTCTCCTAACCCTGACCCTTGTGCAGACATTGACGGTATGGATAGCTGCTGCTAGAGCTGTCTGCATAAGTTCCTTGGCTCTTGTTCCTGCTAAGCTGCCAGGTGCAGAAAGAAGTACATGGTGTAACTCTGACCTTGTCTATGTAACAGTGAGCCAGAGGGTTTCCTTTTAAGTCACTGTCTGCACAGAAAGGGAATCAGAAGGGCATGTTAGAGTGTAAGTTTGCATATATTGGTAGGTGGGGTAGACCTTGGTATACTTAGCTGGAATCCCACCAAAAAATAGCTGTGAGATATGATCCCTCTGCAGTGTAGTCTAGGGTGCAGCTAAGGTCATCTAGGCTCATGTCTGTCCCCATCTGAAGCTGATCGGAATATGAGAGAATAGAAAATAACACACAATTGTCATCTGCATTTTTCCTGTCTTTGTAAACAGACGACTCAAAATGCAGCAATGTTGACTAGCACTGCTCTTATTCCCTATTGGAAAATAGCCTTCTGTAGCCAGAATGTTCATGGGTGGGTGAAGATAAAAGAGGTTTCTAACAGTTCTTTCTTGTCTTCCCTATCACCTGTATAGAAATGCGCATCCAGCTGTCCCAAATGGGGCTACTCCCCCTTAGAAATTTTGGATGGTAATGACAGTGGGGCATTACTAAAGAATAGCCACAGTACTTCAGAAGTATTCCATCCAGTCCTTGCTTGCAAGCTTACAGTTTCTGTTTGCACTCCGCTGCACTGACCTCATCACCATTCTGAGAAGCAGTTTCCCAGTCCATTGATGAGGATTATAAAGCTTTCTCTTCTTTACAGACAGGAATGAACTCAGGTCTGAAAGTTTTGATATCCAGTGATGGGAAAGGTACAGAATCATAGATCTTCATTAATGTTGCTGCAAATGGAAGTTACATATTTGAACTTGTAACATACTAATACTAACTCTTCCCTGTAAAGTTACAGGGAAGTGGCAATCAGAGTAAATTCTCTTCTATGAAAGATGACTAGAACCTTAGGACATTTTCTCAGGTGAGCTGGTATTACATACAGTCTTGAAAGACAGAGTTCTAGAAATCCAGAGATTCTTTGTAGTGTGCTGCCAGGGCTGTTGTTTTCAAATAGATTTTCCAGAGATATCAAATACGAGATTAGAAGTCTTGTAATGGAGAATATTCCTGTGATTCCAACTAATTTAAACATACACGGATACAGTGTAGACCTTGGTATGGCTAGCAGAGATAATTGCAGTAAACTGGGCAGATTGTCTGGGGACTCGGGCGATTTTGCAATTCACACTGAATTTGAAGATGCTGAACTTACAGGGCTAATAGTACTGTTCCAAAGTCAGGGGAGCAGTCCCTATGTGGGCTGCAGTCACCACAGTTTTTCTAGTTTGGATACTGGAAGACGAGAAGACCTACTCAAGTGAGTCAGTCACATGAACTTCCGCTGAAAACATTAATGTTTAATTTTAGATTTTTTTGAACTCCAGAAGTGAACTCAGGGATGCTACTTCTGCATTTTAAGTCTCCAGTGAACCAGGTCCTGAGGTTTTGATTCAGTCCTTATTCATGTCTGATTCAGTCAGACTCCCACAGAATTTGGTGAGAAAAAACGAGTGATAATCTGTCATAAAAATTACTCGGGATACAATGTGTGCACACACCACAGTTAAAGATGTGTTCTGTTCAAACCAAACTACACGAGTCCATGTAACTCTTGAGACACTATGAAACCGTATGAAGGTATTTCAGAGAATACTGACCACTCAGCTTACATAACTTTTATTCCCCACACACTGGGACTTGAAACTCAGATGAAAGACAGGTAGAATCTGGCTTTGGAGAGGTCAAAAAGAGAATTAAAACTTACTTTCTGGCTGGTACAGCAATTGTCTATGGAAGAGAGAGATTATAATTATGTCACCTAGTCATGAGGACCTCCTGCAAGTACCTATAAGGGCTGTGGGTATTAATGAAAGGAAGTGAATGAAACCGTCCAGCCAGAGCATCAAAGAGCCCCCAGCAGCAACGGTGGATATGTTACCATCTACTAGTAGAGATGCATGGATCAGCAGCCATCTCTGCTTCCTGTCTCGTCCCTCAACAATGGTAGGATTTCATCCTGGAGGGGACCGCAGATCATAACATAAGGTGTCCGTTATCAAACTCATGACATCTGGTGATGGGATGTTACTTTTGTCCCTTCACTAGTTACTTGTTGCAGCCACCTCTTACCCCCTCTCTTGCCATCTGTCTGTTAACTGTCTGTTTTTCTTCTCTCTTTCCCATGATAGTCTCTCCAGCAGCGTCATTGATCTGTGTTCGTCTTTCTCCCACCTCCTGACTCCCACGTGCTTGGTCCTTCTTACTCCATTCTCCGTTCCATTTACATTTTGCCTTTACATGCCATTCTAGATCTCTGTATAAAAATAGAGGTAAATATACTTTCAATAGTGTGTAACCCTGTTTGCTCTTTCTCTTTGCTTGTTTTATCTCCTTTCACCTTTGGAAGGTTGCGGACGATTTGAAGGATGTGTTTGTGCAGTCCAGGAGTAACTGGGAATGTTGGAGAGAATGAGAGGTTTGTCCTTACCCCTCTGACAGGCTAAGGGGTTTTTTCTTCTTTTATGAGGCAGTTGGCATTAGTGATCTTTGTGTAGATGAAGTGCTGGAAAATGTATAAGGGGTGTCACTGAACTAGCATTATAGTTAAAAGTCAGTCTTACCAGGATTGCTTTATGTTTAAATTTCATGATAACGTAAGTCAGTTTAGCAGCTTTGAAAATGGCTTATACACTTGCTTTCTGCTGTATTCAGCAGAGGTGAGTGTATGTATACCTGAGGAGCCCCCAAGTGCACACTGAGGAAAGAGCAGGGATATATTTTATCATACATTGTGAGGTGAAGAAGGAGGTGGGAAGCAGCCACTCTCCTGGACATGTCCACCTTATATCTGAATCGATTCCCACATGGAAATTCACCTGAGATTTCTTCCTTGCAAGACTGCCCCTCTAGGGAAGACTCACTACAATGCTGTGATCATGCTGATCATAAGCTATCTACAACCTTTATACTACAGTACCTCCTATTATGACAGGAATGGGAAAGGGTTTCGGATACGTATTTCTCTCCTTACGTGGCACTTCCCGGCTTTTTATCTTTTCCCCTTTCTGGTGGCAATATAGTATTAAGTTGCAATGGATCATGACCTTAAAGAGAAGGAGTAAAATAAGCTGGCTCCTGCCTGAAATTATGGGCGTGCAGCATTCTCTCCCACATGTTCTGTCTGTGCTATTTATTTCTTCTTTCAGGATTTATGCTTACTAGCACTGAGTCCTCCTGTTGCCGTTTTCAGCTCCAGCTGCTCCCATCTGTACATAGTGGTACTATTCTGTGTAGTGCTGCTTCTCCTGCAACAGCAAATTTTATTGTAATTAAATTCCCAGGTGAGAAATACACAAGAGAGAAGGATTTGGAGCAGACAAGCAGTGGCATCTTAAGTGTTCTCAAACTCCTGAAAGCTCTTAGAGATTGCCTTTTTTACAGCAAACACTGACTGAAGACTGACAAATACTTGACAAGAACAACTCCACAGACCACCTGGAAGTGCCTATGAACCACTGATGGTCTACAAAGAATTTAGATAACTTTACTGAGTGTTTATTGATTACTGCAGATGAGGAAGAATTATTAAGTTTGAGTGTGGGTGAATTTTATTTACTTCTGATAGAACACACAGTTTAAAAAAAAGTTCTAGGAGATGTTTTTCATATATATTAACCTTGATCCAACTAAAGCATTTCATATATTTGGCATTTAAGTTAGACTTAATTTAATAACATGGCTTAGAATATCATTTGAGATCAAAGATGCAGAGTCTTTGAATCTTTTATCATCCTTTTAAATCTCTTCAAGTCCTTGTGAGTGCTTTAGCATTCTTTTATGGCTAGGTTAAAGCACATGCAGAAATTTTCAAGGTTTTAGGAGAAACAATTGCTTGTTTCCATAACAAAGTGTAAAAAAAGTAGCATGGTGGCCTGAAAGTAGATGAGAGACCACAAGATCCCTTGTTAAAAATAATAAACATATTGAATCAGTAAGAAAGCCTATGTAAGCTCATAAGGTTGAGATTAGACAAGAAAAATGCTGACTAAATCACAGTGGCAAGTACTTCATCTCTCTGGAGGTCAGGGGATATTTTAAAAAGAAGAGTGTTTTTTCCTTCTTATTAAGACCATTGTCTCTGTGTTGCTGCTTATGCTGAGTCCTTTCTGACAGCATTCAGTTCCTTCCATGCGATAAGAAACTGCTATATGTTATGAAATGTAAGGCCTCATAGAGGTTATTGGTCTTTACCTGCGTGACTGATAAAGTGTAATCCAGATTCCTTCCCATATGAAAAATATTTAATTCATATTTACCTGTGTCAAAAAATTCTCTCGGTGTTGGTGGTCACATGGAGATCTCCTCAGGTACGAAGACACCAGCCTGTTCAGCAGACTTACGTATGATGTATAGCATTAACTGCAGCTGATGTTCGGTAATGAACATGAAGACACAAGCAGGATTATCAGTAATTACCTGTGTAACGGCAGAAGAGGCAGGAAAAGGTCTACTCTATTCAAGGTGATGTTGAGAGGCAAGATACTTGATCTGCCTTTAGCTTTCATGTTGCAGTTTTGTCTTTTAACTTATGCAATTTGCAACTAATGTTTTAGTTAGGAAGAATGTTAATGTGACAGCATGTCCTCTTTTGGTGAGGAAAAGGTGACATGAGGCAAACAGCTGTTAAAAATATTTTGATAGAGATCATGTCAGTAGATGTAACCTGTCAGACAAGACTTAATCTCTGAATGAAAGCTTGAGGGCATCCAAGCCAAAAACCTTATGCTTTTAGGCACCATTTCCTTGCTGTTATGATTTTATGCTTAACAGTTATTATCTGCTGCTATCAACAACTCACCAACCTAAAAAAATTTAAGCTTCTAAGAGCAAGAATTGTGACCCCAGATCCAACCTGGATCCAAGCATCTTATGTACCCCATGTGTTAATCGCACCACACAGAGAGGCTTCTTTATAGTACCATGACAGGCGGTGGGAGCAGGGATGTCCAGAGTGTTGTGTTTATTCCTCAGAAGAGCACAAAGGCAGCTAGAGGAAGCTCTGTGAGACTCCTGGGAGCCTTAAGGCCAGGAAATATGCAAATCCAGGTTTAAAAGCTATCATTCTCCGTTCTTCTTCCCTTTCTCACAAGAGGTTCAGCTCAGGCTTAATGTTTATGCCTGTAGCATGTGAAGCTTCTCTAAAAAGATGAGAAAAAAACATACCAGTGAATAGTGGATATCGTGCGAAAAGGTAGAAGAGTGTCCATCAGACAAAGATCAGTGTGTTGCTGAAAAAAGGCTCAGGAAATTACCTTTCCCATCTGCTTATCCAGAAGAATGAAAAAAACACCAAGAGAAACAAACGAAAAATGCACAGAAGATGTTGATCTTAAACAAATTCTTGTACTGTCCAGGCTTATTTGAGTTCTTGTTTATACTTGATTTTGCCACAAAACACCCTCTGTTCTAGGTTCCCAAGAGGAGGGAGTCTGTCTATAAGTTCTGGAAGTTGTACTTTGCTTTAAGAACTGAAAGGCGTAAGAGGTTTCACAGACGACTCTGGGACACCTTGCTTTGAGACATACATCCCCTGGGCATCTCTGATCTCCTGCTGAGCCCCAAAGGCGATGAGAAGCTGCTTTCCCTTGTCAGAGCCTTTGGGGATGGGGAGGGAAGAGAGATCCTTATTGACATTGTTCTCTTGAAACAAAGGGGAGTGCATTTAAAACAAATACTTTTTTATATTGCTAAACTCCCCCCAACTGCCTTCAGAACTTGCACAATACAGGCATCTCTGACTTGGCAGAGATGATTTTTTAAGAATTGACTTCACAAATTGGTTTTGTTTTGCTCTTGCTATGGGGTGAGCAGTATGAATGCCACAATGAGACAAAAGAAAACACGCCTTCAGCCAAATTCTCCTCTCACAGCCCTGCAAACCCACTCAAGCCAACTCAGTAGCAGCAGCAGAACAGAGAAAAAAATGTTTTACCTCCACAGATCCCTGAAGTTTATATATGTACTGTTGGCAGGATTAGGGAGACAGAAAGTGGTTCACTAATCTAAGCATAGAGGGGCCAAGCACCAGACTGAGTCTTGCTACACTTCTAGAAGTTATGTGTTGCAATGCAAACAAAACCTGAGTTAGTAGGATCCCCAGCAATTTACTGCCATGTCACGCAACCATAGGCAGAGCTAGTCTGCTGGTCTGTTTTGTAAATAAGGTAAAAGAAAACATCATAATATCCATTACTCAACATAACCTGCAATCTAAGCAAATATGTCACAGTAAGTGTATCATAATATCACCTCTAAGATGTAGGGGATAGGAAGTAACTCAGCCTTTCCTCTTGATTTCCTTGGTTGAGCTGGAACCTGAATAAATGATCTGCTTATCTGTGGATGCAGAAAACATGTTGAGTGTCACATTTTTCCTGATAAATTAAGTGAAAGGGAGGGTATAGGCATTGCATCTTCCAGTTACTCATCCTTGTTATAATGAGATAAAAAAAATGGCTAGGGTTAGACTCCTCAGCATCCAAAAAAAGCATCATGTGTGGTCCTTAATCTTCCCATTCCACGTTGATTGATTTTCCTTGCTACCTAACTTTGTATAATGAGGCTCTAAGGAATTAGATCAGTTGTTCACCCTATACCAACCTTGTATAAACTTGATTTTTGTTGCTTTGAAAATTCAAGTACAGGAGTGAGAGCTGGGAGGTAAAGTTCAGTGATTGAATGTCGTCAACGTATCAGTGAAGATACTGTGTGCACACAATGTGGAGTAAACCCCACATGGTGATGACAAACCGACTCTGACCTCAGGGGAGACCCACATCAGAACAGCTGGAGCCAGGCCTTAGGCTACAGGTTGAGAAATAAGTATAGCAGTTCTTTCTTTTGCCTGTCATCTTAATTATGTGTTTGGAGGTCACAGAATCATCTTACTGGGCAAAGAAACTGCGCCCCATTAAAGCATCTTTAATAAAGCAGCTGCTGACAGTTGCTGAATTTAACTTGTGTATTTGTTTTGCTTCTTGTCCTGTGTGCTCTCACAGAAACCACCAGTGCATTTCATTATCGCCCATAGGAAAACAATGATTCGCCCTTAGGTGCTTTGACTTCTTGCTGCAGTAGAGATGGAAAAGGATCTGAGTTTACGCATGGTTTTTGTGTACAAGAGGGAAGGGAGAAATCTGACCGAAAAGGGTGAGCTACAGAAAATGAGAATAGTTAGGAAGATGTCATTTTATATGTCTAGCAATAAATAACTGGCCAATTTCTTTATGTTTTGTCATTATATGTTGTCCCCTGTGGTATCTGGGCACAGCACAGATAAGAATAATCTGTAACACGTAAGGACAGACAGGCATGGTACATTGCTCACTGCTAAACTAAACCGAACAGGAAAGACATGAGAGACGTAAAAAAAAAAAGAAACCCCACAGCTTTTACCTTCCTAAAGCCTCTTTTCAAAGTCAGTGAACATAAACTTTATCCTTGGCCCTGCGAGTTAACCCCAGCTCTGGTGGACCGTGTGAACCAGACAGTGTGACTTGCAATTTGTGCAAAGATCATCCAATTTTTTCTATGAAGTGTTTGCATTTGGCTATTAGTATATTAATGTGGGAAAGTAGCTCCCTCTAGTGATAAGAAACATACATAATTTCCATTTGCAAATGCAGCTGAATGACAAAGAGTTTGGAAGTTGTGACATTGATTCCACAAATGTACATGTAGCTCATTCAAAGACACGTTGACTTACGTAGGTTGCTTTCATGAGCTTGCTTACATTACTTACTGAACTGGAACCCAAGAGTCCACACTCTTTATTAATTAGTACAGCACTACAGTGCTTATGGAATTTAAAAAATAACTTAAAATGGAATTTTAATTATATTAACATTAGGACAAAAATCTTCAATGCTTTTTGTACTTTCTATTTTCTTGTGTTTTCATGAACTCACTTCCCTAGTTTTACTCCCTCGTACTGCAGAAGTAACTGTTAAAGTTTTGCTCGTTTGCTTATTAAAATTGCCTATAATTACCGTTCTTCCTTTTCCATGGAGCACAAAGCCTAATGTGTACTCTTAGGAGAACCATAAAACCTTTGAGGACTTCATGCTGAAAGGTACTGGCCATTCTGCTTGGTTCCAACAAAGCATCTAGATGCTGCTTGATTTTGTCATGTGCTTGACTTTATAAGCACATAAAGAATCTGGATGTGATTAATAATAATAATCATGGACAGAGTGGGGATCTTTTTTCCAGGATCATTTTCCCCTTATGCAGAAAATCCTAGTTATTCTTAAAATGACCCTTAATTTTGACATTTAGGGGCATTTATTTAAACCTCTTTGAGGCTTCAAAAATAACTTGCACAACAAGTTTCACCCTTAAACATTTTAAGCTCAAGTCAATACCACTTGTAAGGAATATGTAAGTTTATGCATGAAACTTTTTAGTTTTATTGTAGCTTTTAATCTATTTACTTGTGTTTTTCTGCTCTAAGTAATAGTATGAACTTGTTTTTTTATAGAAATTATATTCGGTCTACATTAAATTATAAATTTCTCTTTCACATGCGTAGATTTAAATGATGGTATGATTTTTTGAGAAATACTTGTATATTCTTTCTCTATGATGGAGATGATACTTTTTGTCTTGTTTTTATCACCAGCATAACAAGAATTATGGCTGCTGGTGGTACATGAGAAAAAATATTCTGCTGTCAGGCTCTTTCTCTGTGTTCTGTCATGAATACTGGTGGCATTATATCTGAAAAAAAATAGCTGTCTGCAACCCACAGGAACTGATCAGTACGTAGCCTAGTTTCTTCCAATTCAAAGCAGTTTTTCCATACTGTGTATATTTATTAGCAGGCCTTTAAAGCATCATTAGTTTTTGCTGTGATTGCTGCTCTACTTTTGTGGCGTGTCAGTTGATTATTCACTGTTAAACAGCAGGAAAATCTGCAGGAAAAACATGATCAAACACCTGCTCTGGAAAATACACAGAGGAAACACTTAAATTGAGCAGACACTGAGAAAGAAAGCATTTTACCTCATACTGTGTCAAAATGTCATTTTTATTTCATTATATAAAGCCAAACATAAGACAAGAATTATGTGGTAATATCACTCAAACCACTTGACATTAGCCATACTGATAACTGGTACTAATTCCAGAGGAAGCACTTAAGTAATTCCATTGAATTTAATAGGATGAAAATTAACAGTGATTGTAGTTTAGTCTGAAAATGAGTATACCTGATTCATTACAGTAATATGATTTGTTAAACAATCAGAGAAAAAATCTAGTTGCTATGTCAACCTAATGAATGTGTTAGTTAATTAGTTACTGAACTAAGCTGGAGAGAGGGCATGCGTATGGCTGACATCACTTTCACCATTTCTCCAGACAACTTCTACTAATCCATCACATGTGCTACTTTTTACACTGCTGCTGAGAGAGGGGGTTTCTATATTTTCCCATCAACAACTTAAACAGTGCAATGCAAAAGTCACTTTTATCCATATACTTTTATTTGTTTGTGTGGAAATAGCAATATGTTTAGGCCAACCAGTTGATCTGAGCAGCTTTTTTAGCTCAGTTGCTACTTGTCATTTTTCGAAGTCATTCCTACCCTCCAGCCCTTTGAAGTAAAGCTTCTTTATTGAATATACATCTGGGCTTTGTGGCATTCACATGACTTCACAGACATTTGTTCCACTTGTCTTGGCTGTATCATGTGAAAGGATTTTTCAACTGAAGAGATTAAATGGCATTGAGGATGTCAGATGACCATGGTCAACTGGAAGTCTGCACTTGGAAAATGAACATGTCTCAATTAGGAACGTTTTGTTAACATGACTATTAGCAGTGTTTCTTTTCCAGGGTAGTTACCAGTTTCAGACCTCATTTGCAACTGGAGGATTTTATTTAAGAAACAGCTGTCTCTAGCAAAGAAATGCACCTAACTTTCACTTTTCCCTTACGTAGCCAGATCTGTTCAGCCCAATTTTACCATGAAAATGAATGTGAACTCCATGGTGTCCAGTGGTGGTATAAGACCTTAGTTGGGGTTTCTGTCACCCCTGCGGAGGGGTGACTAAGAGCAGAATTTGGCTTTTTTAGCATAGGGCATGTGAGCAAGATCCGTTTTCTTTTGTGAGTCATATCTATTTTTCTTTGCACATGCAGTTGTCTAACATACTTCTGGTGCCAGGCTTTCTGCAGAAAGCGGGTAAGTCAGAACTCAGAGACCTTTAAAGCGGAAAAGTTATATCAGCAGCATACAGGTAATTAAGAGAGAGGAAAAAAAACAGAAAAGCAAGTTGGAAAATAAGCCCATGTTCTGCGCCAGTAGTCCTGGCAATGTATAAAGAAAAGGACACATGTTGCAATAACCTGATGCTCACCAGCTTCCAAACCAGGAAAGAAACTGAAGCAAATTCAAAAATGGTCTGATGTTCATCTTCTTACACCTCAGCCACTATCCTGAATGTACACTGTTCACCTGTACCCCTTCTCCCTGTGCTGTAAAAGAGAAGAATTCTGTAGTGCCAAAACTTGTAGGTAAGTAATAGCTTAGTAGCAAATCCAGAGTACTTCAAGGTTACACTTTGTAAATGAAAATCCTTCGGTATTCCCAATGACAGCTTGCCAAATGCTTCCCTCCATCCTTAATTTTTGCCTCTTTTTTTTATTTCCTAAGTAAATTCAGTTAATTTAAGGAGTAAGGCTTTCCCTATTTTGAAAAATCTCATTGCCTCTTCCAGATTCTGTTATAATTAGTTCAAGACTATCTCAAACTGTTTCCTGAGAGGAAACCTTTCTTTGGCTTCAGGCATCTTGGCTCCACTTCCCTGAAATCTTTTAACAGCATTATATCTCTTGACAGAATACAGGTTCCTAATTGATTGCTTTGTGCATTAGTATTGCAAGATAGCAAGTCTAAAAGCCATTTTCTGGCATTAGTACATGTACTGAGGAGCTATTTACAAAGATTGGGTTCCTTGATTCCAGTGGCTGAACTTTGGCTACAACAGTTGTTTTGATGTTCTCACTCTACTTTTAGGGGCATTATCCTATGTTTGAGAAAATAAAAATAGAACAAAACTGCTAAGTATTGTCAAGAAAAACTAAACTCAATGTATCATGACTGAACAAAGCAGAAGTAAACCATGCTTATATCTCACTAACCCTCACATGATCTCCAGCTTTTCGGCAGAGAGGTGACTGTATGCAATGAAGATTAACGTTTCTTTGATTGCTCTGTTTTAACCTTTGCTTAGAAATATACTGGGCTTTCTTTTCAGAATATGAACTCAACCTTGCTGTCTGAAGTCAGTGAAATTTTACACAAGTAAAAATGAGAAGAGCGCTATCAACTATGCATCCCTGAACCAGTTATAAAATGCAAGAAATAAGGAGCATATGAGTAGAATGAAAGTTAAAATTCTTAAATGGCATCATAAGAGATGTTGTAAAGCTTTGATTTTCTTCCTTTTATCATACCAGAACCCCCTCTCGCACACAGTAAATTCTTCTGTAGTTCTGTCTGAACAACTGCATTTGAAATCCCAGCAAAATACAGATGATCAGACAAATGAGAACGAGAATAAGTAATGAAAATTCATTCATTTTGTTCTATTGTAGAACAGTCAGCTTATTCTGAGCACTAGTTTTGAGCTTTAGTCAGTTCTGAGGCTTTCTAAATGAGTTACATGATAGGAGAAGACTACAAATAACTCTTTTCATCTGCTATGTCCTTGTCATTAATAGGGGAAAGGTTTCATGCTTGTTAAGGTGCTGTGAGGTCTCTTCTGAATTCAGCAGAAAAGTGTGACTTGTCAGAAGTGAGAGTGTTTAATGCTTATCATTCAGTGAACTGAGCCTGAAATGTTTACTTTTTTGATCACAGTTTCCTTTTATAAGGGATTCTTTCCAGAAACTGTGGCTATAGTCAGCCACTATCCATACTGTCTGTGTCTGTGTTTTCCTTGGTAGCAGTGCCTACATGCGCATGTGAGAGCTCTAGCATTTGTTGCCTTCGTTTGTTGCGGCACTAGAACATGCCACGTGCTGTCCTTGCCATCCCAAGCCTTGTTTTCCCTCTGAAGCCAATGCTGTCTGTTACAAGACAGTAAGAATGGTGTACCCTCAGTTTGAGACTGCTGCTTGAGTTGCTGTGACTGTTCCGCACCTTGTTTTTGCGTTCCTGAACACTGGGGGACACTGCTTGCTTGCCTCTTTCTAGCTGCACTATTGAACACACAAGGCATATTGTTTCTCTTAAACTCAAGGACCTGAATTCAAGTTTTATTCCTCCAAATGGTCCACAACTTCCAAAATTAGATTTAAAGGAGACAGAATTCTGCACAGTGTGTGTGATTTCAGTTTATTCTTATTAATAAAATTAATGGGTCAAAGATAGAATTAAATAATGTTGCAGTGATGCTGATGAGAAGCTAGCACTTAGTTTCCTGTAGGAAACACTGTTGGAATAACTGAGTTTAGCAGCCGTATACCTAGACCAGATACAGGGATATGAGAGTAAGCTACATTTGTCACCTGTTAACCAGCTGTGCCATACAACTTGTACCTAGTGCATCAGGCACAAGAGCTTTCTGCATAATAGAGCAGGAGACCTTGTACTTTCAGTCATTATTGATTTCAAACCAGACCACGCAGCTGGAGATAGCAGTCCTGTTTCTTTCGAAGGATCTTAAGGTTCTACCTTGAAGTGCAGAGCAACTGTGAAATGCAAAGGAGAGGAAAAGATAAGGTCTTGAATATGTTTTGATATGTTAATAGGATTTAAATTACTAACCAGATGCATTGGAACCAGTTGTGTCCAAACCCTCAGATCTTCTATGTGTAGGTTTGGCTATTCTTTTCCCCTCTTCTCACTTAAACCATTCATGCCACCCCCAACTTTTTACTGTAGTTTAATTGTGTATCCACAATACACAAATAGCCAAAACCAAAGTTGCAGGGAAGGAGATTACATATGTGTATATAAAATAGCGTAAGTCTCACTGGCTGATGAATCTACCTAATTTGCAGCAGGTTATGGATTGATTTTATAAGAAAAAGAAAGGACACTTCTACTTCCTCTTACATAGTCTGCATAAAAGCAATGCATGACTGTCAGGAACAACAGGGATTTCACCCTGCAAGAAGTGGATATGTACAGTCTCTCCCTTGTAAGACCTAACTAGAAGACAAAAGTTATTTGAGAAACTGTGAGTTAAACTGAGAAGTACACCTAGGACTGCAGCTAGTACTGTCATGTTGTAAAGGCTGTAGACCCATGTGTCCATATGGTTACTGAAGGTCCAAGATTTGAGGGTTTGGGAAGGTTCCTTTGTTTCAGGTCCTACACAATTTTTTTATTAGATCACTCCTGCCAGCATATCATTTTTATTCAAACAGAAACTGAAAAATAGGGAGTTGCATGTAAATAAGCAGCTGGATTCCTATGTTTTATTCAAGATAAAAGCTATTCTTAGATCAACAGTGAGTCATTGCCCATGGCATTTGAGGGAAGCAAGGAAGTGGGTAATAGCATGGCTTGTATTGATACACGTTCTGCTTGTTACTAAAAAGTGGAATGATTTCTCATTTGATCAGCAAACTGCGCATAAACCAGCAATGTGCGCTTGCAGCCCAGAAAGCCAACCATATCCTGGGCTGCATCAAAAGAAGGGTGACCAGCAGGTCGAGGGAGGTGATTCTGTCCTTCTACTCTGCTCTCGTGAGATCCCACCTGGAGTACTGCGTTCAGCTCTGGGGTCTCCAACATAAGAAGGACATGGACCTGTTGGAGCAAGTCCAGAGGAGGGCCACAAAGACGATCAGAGGGCTGGAGCACCTCTCCGATGAAGACAGGCTGGGAGAGTTGGGGTTGTTCAGCCTGGAGAAGAGGCGGCTCCGAGTAGACCTTATTGCAGCCTTCCAGTACCTGAAGGGGGCCTACAAGAGAGCTGGAGAGGGACTTTTTACAAGGCCATGTAGTGATAGGACAAGGGGTAATGGCTTTAAACTGAAAGAGGGTAGATCTAGATGAGATCTAAGGAAGAAATTCTTTACTGTGAGGGTGGTGAGGCACTGGCACAGGTTGCCCAGAGAAGCTGTGGATGCCCCATCCCTGGAATTGTTCAAGGCCAGGTTGGATGGGGCTTTGAGCAACCTGGTCTAGTGGAAGGTGTCCCTGCCCATGGCAGTGGGGTTGGAACCAGATGATCTTTAAGGTCCCTTCCAACCCAAACCATTCTATGATTCTATGATGTAAATTATATTTCTTAGATTTCTTCTCTGGAGTAAATGGTGGATTGTGGGAGAAATGTCAAAAATTAATGTGTGGAGACTTTTATTTCTGTGGTATATATAGGTCCACATTGACCGCTATTTTCAAACATCATGGTGAATAAAAACTCAAATGGGACAAAGTCATAAATAGCAAACCATGTGGGATGCTACTGATGATTCAGCATAAAAAAATCAGACATCTCACTTTCTTCTCAATTGCATGACTTCTTGCATTTTGCATGATAATCCCTACCCATTGAATAAAGCAAACAGTAAATCTGTGGATTCTATAACCACTTCTTTTGGAAGCGTCTCAGATTGTTATGTTTCATTCTAAAATGAAGAAACTGAGATGTAAAATTGACTAATAAGAATTCTGTAGAGGAGCAGCTGTTAACACTCAGCTGATGTAGTAAATTATACCTTTTCTCTCCTTGTCACAAAACTAATACCAACTCTGCCACTGTGTTTTGCCCACCCTGCAGAAAAAGAGCACTGTGTTGCTAACACAGACAGGTACCACTTGTGCTTACTAGTTTTCTAGAGCTCATATACCTGCAGCCTTAAGTGTAAATCCAGTTTATGTCTTTGCAGCTATGTTTTCCCAAGTCAGGGTAAGAATTGAGTGCTTTCAAAAGATGGCTTTTGGGAATGAACAGCTGAATTTTTCCTTAATGCTTTTAAAGATTATGTTCAGAACAAGCTGATGAACTTCACATAATTTTGTCAAACTCTGCTGGCTGAAAACTAAGTGATTATTAATAGATGGAGGCTGCTTAGCTTAGTTTTGGTTGCAGAAGATCTGAAGACCATGCTTCTCAAAAAAACCTGCTATGATTCTTTGAAGACTAATCTTTCAGAACAGTTCTAAGAACCAGCTACTGAACGCTGCAGAAAAGCCCCTTCTGGGAGGTACATTTCTGACTGAGGACATGATATTCTAAGTGCTCCCTACACTGAAAGCAGTGAAGATGTCCTACAGCATGTAGAACAAAGCGTACCTCAGGACCGCATGCAGATGCAATGCAGGACATGAAGGGGTCTCTTAACATTTCAGCCTCTCCCTGTCAGATGATCTGGAGCATACATCACATCTGGGTGTTGTTAGCATTGCCCATCTGGTCTGCTCTGCAGTTCCCTCTCCTCTCACACATCAGGCTATTTGCAGAAAATTTCCAGGACAGACTCCCTTTGACAGGAGGGTGACAGTGTTAAGTACCCTTCTTAGAGTAGAACCACAAAGCACCTGTAGTAATTTTTTTTCCTAGCAATGCAAAGTCAAAACAATGCTATTCTTTTGGGTTTTTTTCCTCAAAGAAAACATATCACAAACTGCAAATGAAGGGATTTAATTAAAATAAATGTTTATTAGTGTAAATAATGGTTAGTGTCAGCCAGTAACGAGCAGTATGCAAAGCCAGGTGCTGCAAAACCCTGGAGACATCTTTCTAGTTGTACTTTTCTGAATGGAATTACTGTCTTAGTAAATGGGAGTATTTGTGCTCAGGAGCACACCAAAATAAATAAAGGAGTTTAGGGGGGCCTTATACTTGCTTTTCTCTTAGATACAAAAAGTGTATGTGTTGAGCTCCTTTTAGGAGACTAAGCATTATGATAATTTGACTTTTGCAAATATTTGTATTCCAAGTGGGCGGAAGCTCTGGAATTCAGGAATATCTTAGTGGCCTATTACTTACAAAATAGGTAAGAAAAAATGAGACAGTATGGGAAAATCAGTGTGGGGACAAGATTAAGTAGAAGTAAAAATGTCCCCCCATATTATGCTTATGCTACTATAAGCCCTAGTTAGTGTGTGCGGATGTAGGGAGAGTATGCAATTTGCTCCCATATTGCTTGTGAACAGACAAGGAAAGGAAAAAATATCCATTGTCATTACTTCAGTATCTCCTATCCACCATATAAGGGAAGAAAAAAGTAAGTTTATTCTTGGGTTTGGAGAACGCAGTTTTATAAAGGCAGTTGTGTTTTTTTTCTAGGAAGACAGTAAATAAATGAGGGATCTTTCTTTCAGTTTTTCTTAGTATGTTGGGGAAAATTTAATTCTCCTGATTTACTTTTTTCTGGATAGTGAGATGGAAGGGTACAGGCTGTAAGCATGGGAAGCATGACTGTGCAGCCATTTCCTCACAATGTGCAGATCTTAAGACAGCTGCTATCAAGGGAATAGTGTGAATTTCTCATTGATGTCAATTCTTTACGCATGTACATCATGCTGACGCATATGCCTTTCATTAAATAGACAAAATGGATCATTACTCTTCTAGCAGGCAAAGAGTTTTCTTTAGGCCCTGAGGTTGAAGACGGGTGTTTGTTCATTTTTACTATAGATGTTCCTTCTGTTGTTTTAACTGTAACTTGTTTTGCAACTTCCAGTTGCTTTGGGAAAACATCTGCTATTTTCTCTGACTTTGAAAAGACACTGGCTTTTATTCTTTCAGATTATGATATAATTGGTACTGGAATTTGTCTTAGTTCTTTTGTTTCTTTTTTGTTACTTGAATGTCTTGTTTCTCTTAAATGTCTTTGTAACATTTATATGGACCAAAATTTATTGTCTGCTTGTGACTGCATTACTGCACTTGTATAAGTAGCTGACATACGCCACAGTAAGTTGCTGCTCTGATCATATAATTAAGCCAAATCTTTCACCAATACTGCAGTAAAACTTGCCCTTTTTTTACATTGACAGACTTGTTTTAGGGTAGTACAAGCTCATCATCAATGAAATAAATGGGTTTTTTTGACCCATAAAGCTTCTGAAATGACAGTAGGTAAATCTGCTCTGGTACTCTGAAAATTCTATTTCTTCCCATTGTAGGCAGGGAAAGGAGGAGGGCATGGGATAATTGTACCTGGCTGGGAAAAACTTGCAGTAATTGGACAATATAAAGGATCACATCCCAGCACAGTTTTTCTGACCTTCATATTCTTTCCTGTTTTATTTGCAGAACAATGACAAATAACTACTCTCAGGGAAAGTTTCTGGTTTTGGAGTTAATTTGCTGTCTTTGAAATAACAAAAATTCAGTTGAATTAACCATTTTTGATATATCTGCATAGAGCCAAAAGTTCAACTCTCTTACATGCTTTCTTGATGACACATTTTCATTGCATTTAAAATGGGAGAATTTCCTTGTGTGTTTGGACAGAATCTCTGTACATGTAGACTGTATGAAAATGTATCTCTGAAACTGCCTCGTCTTTCCTGGCACCCCATTCATTCTAACTGCCTGTTAAATCTTACTCTTATTTTAGGCTGTTTTTCTCTGCACAGCGTTTATTCCATACAAATGAAAATAATAACCTTCCCTATTATTATTCTCTTCTAGAAGGATAATTTCTAACTCAGATCTTTTCAAGAATGGCATTAAAAGAAAAGCCAGTTTGAACTGCTTAAAACTGTATAGTAATTCTGTTCAAATGATGTAAGACCGTTAAAAACTATATAAATACACAGTTACCATGGGATTGACTGCTTGTCACCTGTACCTCACCTCTCCCCATGAGACAATTCTCCTCTAATTTCCTGCCTATTCTTTCCAGAACGTGGGACAGCAGAGGCAGTAATGATGATCTTTACAGCTGTTGTTGCCAGGGAGGGACAGCTTTCCAAGGGCTGTGTGTGCGTATAAACACTTGCGAGTATGAGCTTTGGGGTGTTCAGTATATTCAAAGCTATTGATCAAAAAAAAAAAAAAAGAGAGTGACTCTGGCAACTGTACAAGAGGAGTTTCAAATGCGCCTGTGATTTTTTAGGGTTTATTTTGTGTATATGAAAACAACAAACGAACTGGAACAGTATCTCCTCTGATGTCTTTTTCCCAGCAGATACTTTGCAGCACAGTACACGCCTATCAAGAATATTGAAGAATTGCATTATTGACAGACTGCCTTATATGGTGGCACAGAATGAGCCCTAATGATCTCTTGCTTCTCCTGTAGTAAGACATACACCATCTTACCCTAATACCTTTGACCTGCTAATATACTTTCTCTACATATTTAGGTATCACATCACTTGTACCAATCCTATGTGTGAATGGCCTGTATTTTTGAAGGCTTTATTGCAGTGTTTAAACCCCTCATCTCTCACACAGCGCCACAGCTCATCTTCATTATTTCTTCACCAGCTTCACTGAAAGGAATATGAAAACCTTTCAGCAGCTCTCAAGTATATAAAGCTGTTAGGTCTTCTTATTGCCAAGTAACACTTGGCTTAGTGTTAAACCTGCAAGGTACTGAGGAGTGTCTGCAAAGTGCTAAGTTTTCGGGGGGAGGCAGGGGCAGAGTATCTGGAGAGTACTCTAGGAAGGAGTTCTTAATAGTTCCTGTTGCTGGCAAATCACACTTCAGATACACTGTTGTATGTTGTTTTGTAGGGATGGTATGCAAATAGCTAATTCCCAGGGATATTGCTACAGTTACTAATAGCTAGTGATAAAGTATTTTCTATCAATGAATGTTGAAGGCCAAACACTTTGTTGAAGGCCCAGCACTTTCGCTGACTGACTGTATTAGTGCAGCACACAGCACAACTTTCTTTTGACCTGCTTGACCTTGAATTGCCACCTAAATATAAGTATTAAATAACAAAAGTGGAGTACCTGTTAAAACAGAACATATGATTTGGATACCAGGAATGTGTTTGATGACTCAGAATAATTTCAGTGAAATTTGAGTGAGAAAATAATGTGTGGATGGGCACTAAGTTGTGCCTTGCTCAGGCTTGACCAGTGCACAGCTTCTCAGCACTAAGATCAAAAGGAAGTAACAGATAAAAAAAGCCAATTAATTTGGGTTGGAAAAGGCCCTTCATCACCCCATCAGATGCTATCAGCATCTACTTCAGGACTGCTTCACTCTCTTATGAATATGTTTACCATGTATTTTTACATCAGAAAATAAACTGTGATTCTTAGAGATGTAATTATGTTGAGTAATCTGTGGGCAGGACTTGAGCTACTGTCATCCATTAATTTTGTACTTCTTCAGATCGTTCTGCTAAGAAAGGAATGAGACGTTTTACATAGATGGCTTAATGCTGAGTTTATACTCCATTGCACTGCAGATAGGCCAGAGTGTAGTTGTGTTTTGCTGTGGTGTAATTCCGAAATAACTCCAACAGGTTCTGTGTGGTTATTCTGGGTATGTGCTTAAGGTAGAATCTAACCCTGTATTTTTGCTTGATTCTGAGGAGGCTTCTCAGATGCTATTCTCAGAAGGCTGTAGAAGTTATTGAGCCATTGCTGAAAATTTAATTTAATCCTGAGTTCTTTTGAGGTCTTCATTCTGACTGAAGACCCCAGAATTAGTCCCAAATTGCAGAGCTGCAACACTGCATGAACTGTGCTCTCTCTGTGTTCTTTTATTAAAGAATTGTTTTTGTGAAGAAGAAAGGCAGGAGATGAAACACAGTGTTTATCCATACCATGTGGATATTGTGCGATGTTATATCCTTCTTGTGTCCTGCAGCTTTCTTAGCTCATAGATTTGAAAATAACACCAGGACACCCTAAAAACAATTTTAGCCACTATTCTGTGTTCTCATCTCTTCCTCTTTCATATACATAACTTCCTTGCTAAAACACAGCTTGGTGTGCAAAGAAGAGCACAAAATCTTTTTGGCAGGCATGTAGGAAAACATTCAAATGCCTGCACCCAACCACACATACACACTGTGACAGAGCCCTTGCTGATTTTAATCACTGCAGTTCTGCTGACTCCTGTGGATCTTTGCAGACTGGTCAGACAGTTTCTTATTTTAGTTTAAATAAACCTAGCACACTTTCCTTTAAGTAAAATTCTGTCACTTGATATGCCTTTCCTGTACTGATATAAGAGCTAAGTAGCATTATTCTAGTGTCTGTTCTGTTCTTAGTTCAACACTTCTGTAACATACGAATTTCCTTAGATTTTTTAATGCTAAATGAAACATAGTTCTTCCTTTTGATTGTATGTTTCTGTGTTAGAGCTCCTCTTGAAGTTCTATTAAAAAGCTACTCAGCTGTTTTTAAGTTGGCTGAAAAAATGACATGGAAGGTGTTAATAAAAAATGGAGAATAGTTGTTTAGAAAGCCTGTTTCTGAAGTCCACTGTAACTGATAGAAAAGATTCATGTTAGCTTTAAGAAGATTTATGTTGTAAGGTTTCAACTGGCTTTTCTTGTAAGAGGAAATTGATTATAATTTTCATGCATAGGAGCAGGGTGAGTTTCAGGAAAAGCTGTTATGAAAAGAGAAGGCTTCTTTATCTTAGAATTTCTATTACTAACATTCCCTGCTGTACATCTTCTTCTGCTCTTCCATGTGTAAGATGGACTTAAAATGTAGGGGAGTCTGCATTTGAGAGAAGGCAGGAAATTCAGAATGAAAGTCACAGCCAGAGGGATGATTATCTTCAGCAGTTACCACAAGAGCCATGGTGGATCTGGGCAAAATATTTGGCTTTGCCTGTAAAAGTTTCCAATATTGGCCATCTTTGAATAAATTCACCCCAAAATTAGTGATGAGGTGTGATTTACTGGAATGATCTTTGCATCTATAGCCTTAGCCTGACACAGATCTAGGGGACTTCTGGCTGGTCTAAGGATGTGTGAGGGGCCACCTTTTGATGTCGTTCCTGGCTAAGCTATTTTCACTGAAAATGTCATCATAATTGACTGGCATTTTCTTACTGGACACACTTAGTCCTATTGCTGATGTCAGTGAACAAATCTCTTCAATTCAAAGCACTGCCTTACCTTCCCTTATTTTACTCTACACTGTGAGAAGATCTGGGGTTTAATTTCTCTTGACTTTAATTATTTTGACCCTACCACCATCACTTCCACAGGACTCATTTTCCAGACATCTTTTTGCCGAGGAGGGCCAGTGAGACTGCATGTGTAACTGGACTTTCAAAATGCTGAGCACATAGTAATTCCCAGATATCTCCCATTCTTTTTCTCCTGTAAGTTACTGCTGGAGAAACAGAAATGCTGAATTAAGCCAGGAATGTTTTAGGATTGGATTTACTTTCTCATCTTTTATTTAATCATGATTTATGTCCCCAAATAATGAAGCTATTTTGCTTTTTGCTTCAGCTGTTTTAATCTTTAAATTAAAAGTTCATGGCATCATTTTTCACAGTTAAGTTCCATCCCAGCTAGGCTGTATGAGAAAGGGCAGAAGCAGGCTTGTTTTAGTAGACGGGTAAATAACTTCAAAAATGCTGTCTGGTTGGAAATTGATTTGTAAGACTTCTTTTCATGCTGGCACTGAATCTGGGTCAGTGCTTTTCAGATAATATTCCATTTGACTCAAAAATAATTTCCAAATTGGATACCTCTTTCATTAAACAATGAGTTTCTAAAAAAGCTTTCCCTGGGGAAAAAGAGGGCTAAGCCTGTCTTTGTAGCCAGATTATTTCTACAGTTTGCTTGTAAAATGAACATAAGCCATTTCAAGCTATCAATATGTCCCTTGCTTTCACCCCAAAAAACCCACACAGAAAATTTCCTACCTCTTGTACATCAGAATTGAAAGTCTAATGTTAGTACTTCCAGTCTTCCATTAATCATTTATTTCTGATTATCTGATGAACTCGCATGAGAGGCATCTTGAGCCCAAAGATGTTCTTCATATCTCTGCTAGAATACTTCTTGTATGACTTCAGATGCTGCGGATTTTCATTGTGTCAGTGCATCTCCTCCGGCATCACACATTAACGTGGTGTCTCCGGGGGAGGAAGTAGGTGTTACTGTGACAGTGATCTATCAAGAAGGGTTGTTTGTCTTTCTTGATGACTATATTAGCTGTAGTAAATATTCTTCTGTGTGCACACTGTTCATACAGTGGGAAGTTTCTAATGTGCTTTCGCTTATTAGAATAAACATGCCTATAATTTGGAAATCAGAACAGATGTAGTGTAATACCTGTTAGGTTCATAGTTGTAAGAGCATCCATTACATCTGAATATTTATTTATTTTTGTTTTGCAAGACTCAGTGCTATGTATGCAAATACATGCAACTCCAGAACACATTTAAATGTGAATTTTTCATGAATAAATGTAATTAACCAGAATTGCCCAGTGAATAGGATTATATTTTTAATAAACATATAAAGTTACATCTGATACTGTCCTACTGCACCTGCTATTTGTACAAGCCTATTTGCTTTACGTACTGCCTACTGAACTTTTAGGCAGATGTGCATAGGGCCAAAAATTCAACTCTTTTGCACATCTGATAAAAACAAGATGACAACCAACCACCTGGTCCTTCTTCCACTGAAATCAGTAAGAAAGGGAGCACTGAATATTGTAGTAGTTAAGTAGTAGGCTTTCAAAATAATCTGATTTGTGATCAGACAGAAGAAAAGTCACTTTTCCCAAATGAAATCAGGATTTTTCCATCAGAGGCTTTTTTAAGACATTGGAAAGCTGACGGAGGACTTGGTATTCTGCCAGGCAAGAAAAGTGGAACTGCCTTGAAGCACCTTAGATGAATAAAAGATGCAAGATCAGGCCAACTGATAGCTTTAGCATACAGAGCACAGTCCTGCTTTTCCACTGTCTGCTCATGTGCAGAGTATGATATGTTTTCTTAACACCTTTTTCATATGGTTCTGGTGGAATTAAGAGAGCAGTGCCATCTAGTCCTTGCAGTTCATGGGTATTGTAATGAATCCAGAGCATGCAGCTTCTACAGGTTACATGGCAGTGCCTCACAGGAGCTCAGATGTGGGTCAGTACTCTGCTTTTACAAGAACCCTGTCATATCTGTTCCTCTCATGTGCATTTTAGCAATCATACCTCCTTTCAGCCTTAATCTTGGTAGGCTTAGTAAGCCAAGCTTCTGTAGTCGTCATTCATAAAGTACGCTTTCCATGCACCTGACTATCCTATTAGCCCTTCTGTGTGTGTTCCCACAGGAGTTAGTGGTTCTTGAATGTGGGTGATCAGAGCACTGGAGAGAGACAGTTGCCATATTGCAGCAAAACCTCTTTTCCCATCTATCCTCTAAGTTACTCTGATTTAACTTGACTCTCTTAGTCATTTGTCATTTCTGGACAGTATATCATATTGTTAACATGGAGAGGAACCCTATCACATCTCACCTGTCTTTGTCTCTTCCTAAGGATTCACATCTCTCTGTCTTTGCTGAATTACCACTGTAGTTCATGCTGTTTCTATTATCTCTGCAGTACTTGTTTCAGAACTTAGCATAAATCCAATTTTTATTTGTTCAGTTCCTAGCATTCTCCTTGTCATTGCTAATGCTCTATGGATATTGAATACCTGGCTAGACATGTTTTTGCATTTTCTGACAGAGGAATTCAGTCAGCTTTTTTGCACATTCTCAGAGCTGAATCATAGATTTGTTATTTGGTCAGAATTTTCATTAGTCTCAAAGTGACGTTGGTTCAGGATTGAGTCTTTAGAGCAAGGTGTTGCTAAATTTCTCATATGGGGTGTCTCCGTCAGTGTCTGTAGTACATGCTGAACTGCAGTACCCCAGTCAGTGAGTGGGACAGTTCCCCATGAAAAGTCAGCACATAAAAGTTTTTGGAATACTGGAGCCCAAATGTGTTTTGTTTTGGAAACTCAATCAATGACAGCTGGGACAGACCCTTTTTTCTTGGGATTTTTTGTCTCAAGATGATCTCTGCTCATCTGACAGAATATGTTTTATTTATGAAGCATTAATTAGGCTTTCTTCCTAATGAGGTTCAAATATGCTGACAAATAGGGCATGTTAATGTGAATATACAGTGTCATAGTGCAAGAATTACGAAATTAGTAGCTGTCCATTTTTGTCAGTAATAATCCTATTCTTATACATCTCTCAGCCTCATTAGAAGGATACCTTGCTGATCATTCTAGACAATAAACTATTGTTTGTTTATTTTAATATCAAATTAATAATAAATTTGGATAAAGTTAAAACAATTTTTAAATAGTTTCTCTGCAATTCCCAAAATACTGAAAGGGTGATATTTTCCTGAACAATTCAGGTCATTTGAAAGATCCTAGAATACCCTTGCAAATTACAGAAAACCCTATATAAATCACAGTTGATAATGCCTCAACTAAGTACCAAAGTACTTCTTACTGGTAAGTCACCTTATTGGTGAGGGATGATACTTTTGTATCACTCTGCTTGCTTCTGTTTTTTTAAATCAAATGTTGATGGGTAGAAGTTTCCTTGTGTTTTACCGTAAACACTTTGGGGAATTACGTTTACACTAGGCTAAAAGGTTTGTGGTTTCTGGGTACTAAGCTGAGGAGCGGGATGGGGCAGAATTACCAGCTTTTGGTGAACAGCTTCGTTCAGTTATGGGCTCAGTTATCGGCTCATGTTTGGTTACTTGCATGTGCAAAATTCTGTTCACAGATAAGTGTTTGCATGATTGCAGTGCTTAAAGGTGTACTTTTGCTGACCTCCCCCCCCCAAATGGGAGTGTTAAATATTTCTTGCTGCTTTTTTTGCTCTAAGAGACTGATACCTAAAAGTTTGTCTAATGTGGATATTTTAGAGAAATCGTGACTGATGTTTTTAATTGTGCACACATCATGCTTTAGCATAGATGAATTACATTTGCTGATGTGATCTTACTCAATGACAGCATCTAGCATAGGTGATCTCACACAAGTTGTCAGTGTGAACTGGATTATTGCTGTAGCTGAAGCTTGTCCATACTTGTCTACACTCTTAATGATACGAAACTGGAAAGTATTTTCAGGGTAAGCTGGTTTTCTGTGTAAAATTGTTGTTAAGTAAGTTCTTGGGAAGTACCTGATTTCCATGGTGACAATCAACTGAAGAGAAATTTAGAAAGGGAACACAAGGTAGTAAATCCCAAAAGTGTAAGATGTAATACTGCTGCGTTCCTCATGGCTGTTGCACTTTGCCATGTCCTGTTGTTACTGTCTTCTGTAGGTGGAACTCCTCAGATAAACTGTGTCACACATGAAGCATTAAGATCTTCGGAACCCTATTTTTGACTGATTTTGCCAATAAGAACATTTGGGGATTTAGCTGCCATGAGTTTTTTGTTTCTCTAAATTTTCTTGTTAAAAGTCAGTAACTGTATAATAAAATGGTGGGTTTTGTTGATAAACTGTTTTCATCCGTAGAGTTGTCTTGGGTACATGTCAGTGTGTTTTAAATAACAGTACTGTGGTAGGTATCTAAAATGCTTTTCACAAAACCATTTTGGTTCTTACAGAGGAAGGCTCAAATTTGTATGTACTAAAACCATTTAATTTCTTAGCTTCATTTCTTAGTTTCTTCATGTCTTAGTTGGAGAGGTGATCAGCACAGACAAATTAGGACATTCAAATAGAGATGTAGCTTTTAAAAATTTGACATAACATAAATTTATAAAATGTATGCTGTAAGTCAGATGTACCTGGTCCTAGCCTCTTACCATTTGTAGAATGTAGAGCTTTTATCTTTATTTCTTGCATTTTTATGCACAAACAGCTGTTCAATAGCTCATAGATTTATACTTTACTTCAAAAATCATCAGCCTTTTCTGATAGTACTGTTATGTTTGTTCACTCATAAAATCCTTTCATTAGATCACTATTGTCTCCCACATCAGCTCCAATCTCTTGCCCTGTTACTGTCTGGTTTACCTTCCTCCTCATATTGCTTGACCAAACTATTCACCTGCTAATGCCTCTATCACCTTTCTGTACCTGCTAACCAGTGTCCTGGAGCCCTGAAGTCCTTGTCTCCCATACTTTTCTCTTTTTCCCCTGCTCCGCTCTCCTCTCTCTCCTCTCTCCCCTCCTCTCTCCTCTCTCCTTTCTCCTCTCTCCTCTCTCCCCTCTCCCCTCTCCCCTCTCCTGTCCCCTCCCCTCCCCTCCCCTCCCGTGCCCTCTCTCTTCCTTCTCCTCATCTCTCCTCTCAAGGGTTACAGTGTAGACATAAGCAAACTCTGCATGCAGGATGATTTGTGTAGTTAATTTCTTAATAAGACATTTTCTTAGGACCTTTGATTCCAGAGAACTTCTTTTCTCCCTCATACTTAAACCTGCCTCTCCGTCCATTTTCCTGCTTCTATAAGAGTGATACAAAACTCACCTTTTTGCAGAGAGCAGCATGGAAAACTACTATATGACCTTGTTTTCCTGCTTCTATAACATTGATGTAAAACTCATTTTTCTGTAGTGGAGTAGCATGGTAAACTACTGTGTAACCTTCAGAACATTTTATTATTTCCAAGTGACTCACTTTCCCCCCTTGTTCTCTATTTCTTGGTTTTTGTGCCCTTCCTTTGTTTGTTATGTTTTCCTAATGTTTCCCTTAATCCACACCTGTCCTAAAAACTTCTGTGGTAATTTCAGTAGAATGGAGACATAGTAAATAATTTTTCTCAATTACTGTTAGTTCTCTCTTTTGGATAACACAATCTGTATAGTGAAGTTTTGCTAGATTTTAAACCCTGTGCAAGTGCCCAGACTTTTTTTCCCCAGAACCCATATGTTATTGTTCCAGATCTCATCCATAAGGCCTGGATTCAGCCCACTTAATTCTAGGTATCTAATTAAGTGCCTAAATTAAGACCTGGGATCTCCTCATATTTTGAGTGGAAAGAGAGGCAGGAACAGAACAGAAAACAAATTATTTGGATAAATGCATTCTGACCTCTGAAGTTACATAGGATTAATTTTAGTCCTCTATTTGAAGATTTTCATGGTTTAAAATGTGTTCGGGAAAAAAAAGTGAAAATCATTTCCCGTTCTCAGATGATTATTATGCTGTTGATGTTTTCCAGTTACTGATCATTTTAATCTGCAGTGAGGCTATATTATATCATTTAGAGCCGTGGTGTTACTCATTCAGACTATTTCATTAGCGCTTTTTTCTCCACGCTGGACACTGCCAGCTCTCTCAGTCCCTCCTCCGATGTGAGGTGCTCCAGTCTTTTAATCGTCTTTGCAGCCCTGGGCTGCACCAGCTCCAGTAAGTCCATATCTTTCTTGCACTGGGGAGCCCAGCACTGGACCCAGCACTCCAGACATGTCTCACCAGTGTTGCAGTAGAGGGGAAGGATCACCTGCCTTGACCTGCTGGCAACACTTTTTGTAATGCAGCCCAGGTTGCTGTTGGCCGCATTTGCCATGAAGGGTGCATGGCTGGCTCATGGTCAGCTTGTTGTCCGCCAGGACCCCAAGGTGCTCTGCAGAGCTGCTTTCCAGCTGGTCAGCCCCTGGTGTGTACCTGTGACTGGGCTTATTCCTTCCCAGATGCAGGACTTGCATCTTCCCTTGTTGAACTTCATGAGGTTGCCCTCTGCCCAGTACTTCAGCCTATCAAGGTCTGTCTGAATGGTGGCACAACCAGCTGGTGTATCAAGCACTCCTCCCAGTTATGCATCACCTGTGAACTTGCTGAGGGTGCAGTCTGTCCCAGGGTCTAGGTCATTAATGAAGAGGTTAAACAATATTTGCCCCACTATTGACCCCTGGAGTACACCACTAGTGACGTGCCTCCAACTGGACTTTGTGCCACTGATCCTCTTGGTCCAGCCATTCAGCCAGTTTTCAGTCCACCTTGCTGGTGACATATCTAACCTGTACTTTGTCAGGTTGCTTATGAGGATGTTATGGGAGACAGTGTCAAGAGCCTTGTGGAAGTCAAGGTAAGCAACATCTATGGTTCTCCTGTCATCCTCCAAGCCAGTCACTTCATTGTAGAAGGCTATCAATCAGGTTGGTCAGACATGATTTCCCCTTTGAAAATCCATGGTGCCTGCTCCCAGTCACATTCTTGTCCTTAATGTGGTTCAAAATGGTTTTTAGGAAGATTTTATCTGTCGCCTTCCAAGGGATTGAGGTGAGGGACTACACTCAATATTGCCTTCTCTGAAGATAAGGAAAATTTTGTTTGCTACGAAGCAACAAAAATTCCTAATAGGTGTATTTCCTGTTTATAGATTTCAAAGTGCTTGTTTTGTGGGTTTTTTTCTTCCATGAAAATAATTAGATATGAATGATCTAAAATATTTAAAAGCAGCAATTTGCAAGGAAGACTAATTGCTAAATGTTGAATTTTAACGTTTTCTTCCTGCATTTTCAAGTGGTTTGGAAAGATTAAAAATTCATAAGTGAAACCAAAATGAGTGAAAATGTAGTGTGATATATTGCTTTGCATAGCAGAGCTCTAAGAAAGCTGTGTTATTAATGCAGCTATTCTGTCTTCACTCCATGAAGTCCTAATGAAGCTTGAATGATGTGACTGAGTTTTATTGGTTACTTCTAGAAGCAACATTTCATTCAGATCAATAGGCTTAGACTATTCTCCAGTATGACAGGAACAAAAGCAATCATGGCTCATGTTCACTTTTATGTTCAAATTAATGAATGTCCAGGATGCTATTGCCAAAACCTTAGGTTTTTTGAAATCTGTAACAAATGTTTAGAAATTCAATGCATGCAACTACAGTTAGAATTGGATAGTGAGGTTGTTCGAAACAACCAGTTGGTCTCTCAAAGCTGGTTTAGATTACTGGAATTAATTTAATGTGTAATTTAATCTCATTTTCTATTTTTATAAAGATAGTCTTTATTTATTCAGAACGATTTTCTTATAGAGAGTTATTTGCAGAAAATGCATGCCATAAAAAATAAGTAGTTTATAAATCCATCTGTCTTGCCAAAAATTTGGTTTGGAACATTTTAAAAAGAGAAAGTTCTTAAAACTCAACTATGCAAGGGCTGTCCTGGGTAGCGTCCACAATTCTCTTTTCCTAAGAGCTTTTCTTTATATAAAAAAATGTTTTAAAAGGGAACTTCTGACACTTCCTTCATCTCGCCTTTCATCCATGTCTTTTCATTTGCTTTTTCAAGAAAAGAATAAAAGAAATCTAAGATACTGGTTTCTTGCTTAGCCCATATAGTTCAATTCTCTTTCTCTAGCTGTGATTTTTATGCTGGAAGAGGATTCTGTTCACTGCACTGCTTCGCTGCTTCGTTCAAGATGGCCACCAGCCACTGCTGGAGTAGTAGCCTCCCAATATAAGAGGAACGAATGGAAAACAACATTTTTCTTGCAGGAGCACTGCAATAGCTCATATTTTTATGTAAGCCTCTAGCAGTGTTTTGGCTTGTTTCCCTCTTTTTTTTAATTTCTAGATTTTCCAATTATTTGCCCTTGTGACATAAAACAGGCAGGGAAATAAAAAGGAATGCCAAAGTCATTATTTCATTAAAATCTGGTTTTTGCAAGGCTTTCCTCACTACTCCTTAATACCTACTGAAATTGGCCTAGTGTATTTTTAGACAGAATTAAATAACTCACTATTATTCTTTTGTTGTTTTTTTGTTGTGTTAGGGATAAGGTACAAAAGCTTTTGATGTTATGGAATTATCTGTTGCTCTTCTGCAGCTTATAGCTTTTATAGGTTCACACTACAGTTTCAGATGAAGTTTAGTAACTAGTAGTATATCTGCACAACTTATCTTCTTTCTTTTTTCTTTTTTAAGTGCACATTTGGAAAAAGGAAAAGAGAATGAAACTACTCGCTGATGCACAGAGCATACGGTCAATTTTTGTTTGGCAGCTGGACAAACAACATAGCTGCTGCTGAAATACAATTTCTCAGATGTACTTCTATAGGAGTTTGCCATTAGACATTACTAAAAACATTTCAAATTTCTTCGTGGAGTTTTTGTATACATTCAACTTAGTATAATTTTCTGTTGGTGAACATAATGACGGATTTTATTTTGATTTTTAAATCTGTGATAATTTTTGAGCAAGATAGAAGCAGATGCTAGTTCCTGTAAAGTAGCTATGGTAATTATTTCTTGACTTTATGGTATGCTGGACTGGACTAAAAATGAATAAATGAAGTAGGATCCACCTTGTAGTAGCATATTGTGGAATCCCAATAAATAAAATGTCTTTTTTATTCTCTTTCCCCTGTTGGTCATCTGGTCAGTGTACTTGGTTTGTCATAGTTGTTTTTATAAAACTGAGAAATTATTTGGGTTTTGGTTTTGCTTAGTTATCCTATCTGAGATTATGGATTGTCCATCAGATAAGTGAGTGTATCAAAGAACCGTTTATCAGGTACTCTGCCAAGAGTACATGCAATTATTAAGGACTACAGACAGTTTTGTTTTTCAGTGATGAGGTCATAGTTATGTGTTGCTGAATGTTGACACAGAAAGGTGAAATGCTGTGGTTCCAACCAAGCAGCATGCATAGGTAATACAGAAAGGATAGCTGTGGAAGATAAATAGAGTTACAGGGATAAAGTGAGACCTGGTATATATGTGCAGCACAGACAGTCTTTCAGGACAAGATACCACTAAACAGTGTGTCTGCTAAAGACCACTGTGTTGGGTATTTTCTTGATGCTAAATTGTTTTACTGTATTTACTGTCTGCATCTCGGTTATGTATTCAAGAGCTGGGCCATTTCCTTTGTAGCCATGGACGTTAGAAATGCCACTCTTTTTTCTTTTAGAGAATTAGACTGGGGGACAGCCACTGCTGACGCGGAAGTCACGGACACAGCACACGATCAATATGATCAAGCAAAATGTCGGTTTATTACATACACAGCTTAGTTAATATAGTTTCTTGCCTTCCTAATCATGCATAAACTTATCGCTAATTGGTTAACTATGTTTGGCAATATGCTGTTCATGCGCTACTAGCAATATTCTGATTCGTTCATAACAATAGTTCACACGCACCGCCCGCTTCTCCCATATCTTGTTTTCAACATTGCAAGCCAATAGTTTCTTCCTCTTAATCTGCTTGTTTCATGTCTTCCAAACCGCAGTCGACCTTCGCAGCATCCTTGAATTCCTCTTGCGTTAAATGCAGATTAAGTCCACATAGTCTGAGTCTGGGTTGCTCACTACATGTCCTTGGTTTTTCAGATATCCCACAAGCCACCATAGATTTTCTACTGTCTGTCAACTGGTCTCCATCAGACAGTTTCTGCCACCGTGTCTTGCTCCTGTGAATGAACACCCAAACACGATGTGTGTGCAGACTCTATGGGATGAATGGGCTGGCCAAGGTGCATTTGGGGATGTGGTTTCAAGAGGTTTACAGGATCCCTCTTTTTCTAACGCTGATACTCAAAGGGAAGTTAAGGTGTCCACTTCACTGAAGACTCCCTATGTCTTGCCACAGGTAGAGATAAAAGATGTGAATGTTCACAAGGGATTCAATAAATCCCTTGGAGGTGGAGAACAGTATTCCATGGATGACAATAAAGCTTCAGAGACTAGCAGCAAATTACACTAGATGCGCAAGGAGGAGCCAAATGCCTGAGGTCTCTGAAAAGGTTGTTGTAGATTAATAAATTGGACAGCTTTTTTTTCTTTGGAACCCAGGTCTCATCCTGGCTGCAGTATAGTTAGCCTCTTTTTTTAGTACAAGAAAATGAGACATAAATTAATTCTGTGCCTGATAACAGCACCTCTTGCCACTATGTTTTGAACTTGATGTATGTTTTATATTCAGGTACAGGCAACACACTCCAAGAAAAATAATTGGATCCTTAAAAATGTGAGTACGTAAAAAGTACAGAGTAAGTGCATTTACTTTTGGCCAGAATTCTGCACAGCAAAGTACTTGATCTAAGGGAATGAGAAGGCTATTATCATCCATTATCTTTTTGTGCTTAAAGGCAAATTTTTCTAAGTGCTTTTCCCCTGTGTGAATGCTGATACTTTCAGCATAAACATGGGTTTGATGTTCCTTTACAGTGGTTGTACTGCATCACCTCATGTTCTTAAACGTAGGATAGGCTGCAAACTGCTCATGGACAGTGACTTTTGTCAGGAAGAGCAATTTCAACATCAAAGGTTGTTAGGAGTAAACAAAGTTTACGAGGAATGGAAAAAGGGATTATTTACAAGAAAGCACTAGGTCTTGGAGTTCAGGAAGTTTAGGGATAAAAAGCCAAACTGATTTGGATCTGGCAAAGGAAATGAAAAGAACTACTATGAGAGTCTGTAGTCATGTAAATGAGAAGAGCGTAATGGAAGAAGTGAGGCCATGACCCCAGTACATACTGAAGATAACTAACTAAATGCTTTCAGTGATGTTGAGTATAGGGACAGAACAATCGTAGAACGGGAACAAAATGTAGTAATACAGTGTTGGAGAGCACACTTTGATTTGGATAGTAGGCTATAATCTGTTATAAACCTAATTCTAGGGGATTTGTCCAGAACTTGGGCTGTCAACTTTAAGAATAATGTAGCATACCGAGCCACAGATGATTTGCTCTGTCACTACCAGTGTCAATCATATGATAGTTCAAGAGAAATTTAGAAGTATTTATGAATACTGAGTACTAGCCACCTACCACTCAATGCTACCTCTGATGGACTTGGTCAGCCATACCTTGTTTTCCTGTTAGTTAAGAGGAGGTAAACTATGTCAGCAACTTACGTGAAAATGGCAGTGTTTTTAAGATTAAGGATGGAAGATACCTCTTCGAAGCCTGATAGCAGGGACATTTCAGACTCCTCCTCATGTGCATCCTAATGTCATTGGCACATACTGCTAATGCTGTAGCACTAGTGCCATTTCATTCCCTCCAACATGTTTTGGGTCCTTGCTGAGGCCCATCTGTGTTTAGCCAAAGCTTTACAAAATAAAACTTCTCTGATTTTCAGTTAACATTCCATATTGATTGAATCTTTGCTAAAATCAGTGTAGCAACTACTACAATATTGTGTATCAAATTATATTGCCTACTGCTGAATATTAACAGTGTAATATTGCTTGTAATGCACAGCAATGATGTGTCACAGCTGCTCCAGTAGAATCAGCTCTAGGTCTAGGTTTTAATGTTTTTTGTCTCCAATGCCACATTTTTGTGTAATTCAGAATTTACAGAAATCAGCATTACAAATTATCTCAAATCGGTTTTAAAAAACACTGTTCGGTAGCATGTCCTTGCTACTGTTTTACTAGTCTGTGCATATTTAAGTGAGATTAAATGTATGATTACTTTGTGATTTTATGTCAGAATATTTATGTTAATTTGACTTTCCTGGCACAAAAAATGCAGGGTGGTGGTAATGGAAATGAATCAGTTATCATTTTTGTTTCATAGTGAAGATCTGCATATGAATCACACAAGACTTCTGGTCCCACTATTTCTGTAGAAAGAGTATTTTATGAGGAGCATGAATGCAATAAATAGTTTCCTAAGCAAATGTATGAATTACTTCGATAAAACAGTGTATTTGATAAATTCATAATGGACAGATTCCCTGCTGGTGAAATGCATTGTAATGGAAATAAATAATAAATCGCCAATGGGAATTTAGCTTATACACCACAGTGATCTTCATACATAACCTTATCCATGGGTCTTCACTGTGTACTTAGGCTGGAATACATAATGGCATCCTGGAGCAGACAAGTCTCACAACTGTCAATAATGTTTTCCCCTTTCCTCCCTCCTCGTACCTGTCAGCTCCGCCATTTGCATGCTAGCACAGTGCTTGTGGTATTTATGATTTTTGAAAGGAGGAATGAGGTTCTGCAAGAGTAATGTTTGTAAATACCGTGTGGTAAAATCGGTAATGTGTATCTTTGCTAAGGTTTTGTGGAAATACCCTCTGTAGTGAATGGAAAGTGATGCAGGTTTAGAAGGGAAAACAAGGATTGAGACTCTGTTGAGTCTTTGTGTACTCTGACAGGCATTCAGACCACATTGCCATCCTCGATGTATGACTAACAAAGGAGCTTTGGGACTTTGCAGAGCTAATTATGCTGAGAACTCGGTGTCTTCATATGTATTCCTGCCAAATTTTAAAGGTATAGCTGTAAATGTTTAGCATATAGGCTGCTTTCATTAACAGTTGTGGTATAAAGAGCAGTGTAACATGAAGAAGCTTGGCTTAACACAGCCTGACAACTGCTGCACCCCTCCGGTGCCCCTGGAGGGCTGGTCAGTGCTGCCTTTGTGCTGTAGCTTGCTCACAGCTGGGCTGGGGAGACAGTTCTCGTGTGCTGAGAGACTGTGAGGAACTTAGCTTTGGTTTTATCTATGGAGTTCATTTTCATTTGGGAATATAAAGATTTTTTGGCATGATTTCTTGGCCTGATGGTCTTCCAACAGTCATTACCCCTACCTGAAATGAACTCATGGGCTCTGAGCCACGAAGTACACATGCAGTTTTACACAGATGTATAGTACTTCCTGACATTGTTTGTTGCTGAAAGTTACACAGAAAATAATGTTGTGCTGGGGTGAATCTGTAGTCTCACATTATGTGAGTGTGAATGTATGCACACACATAGTCTGTGACCATGAGCTAACTTGCCACTGTGATCACTAATTGGGTGTCATAATTGTCTGGAGCTGCATAGTTCGTTCTTGGGGCAGGAAGAGATACAGACAGAGGAGGAAAAAAAATTTTTTTTTACTGTTTAGTGTCATACCTGTAGGCTGACACAGGTTTAAACATCAACTGTAAATGTATGTTTTTTTCATAACATTTGCTACTCGGATTAAAACCGCAAATTATTAAAACAGCCACCTGGCCATATTCACTTGCAAACTTTCTAAGAGCCTACTCATATGCTTTTCCACTCATGAGCTATTGTTAATTGTTTTTGCATTGGCATAGTCATGAGCTCCATGCATCCCCAAGGATCACATTGGCCATCAGAGTAAAGCTCTTGCTTTAATATTCACTTAAATATCAGTTGCTTTGGAAAGGCTTGCTCTGTGTTCAGTCAGATGTCCAAGATAATGATAATTTAGGGATGTTTTTTTCTCTTCTCTACACGTGTGCAGCCCAAATTCAACACATCTGCCTCTGGCATTTGTATTTTAACAGATGGGGTTTCCACTTTGATGGTGATGTCAACGCCATGCTACACTACATGTAAACATTACAGGCTAACATTACATGTTAATTTTCTTAAGATAAATGACCTGGAAAGTGTCTTGTCTTCATCATTCACTAGAGACATCACAAGACTTTCATATTGACAGATACATTCATGTGGCACAAAGGAGGTTGATATTCATTACTGTTTTGTGATTACTGGCACTTCACAAGGGGGATGAACATAAAACAAGCGACTGTCTTTGCATTAAAGGGTAGAAAATTTAACTGGAATTTTTTTACCTCCAGGACATAATGTAATTTTTTACTGCAGCTATCCTGTAAGAAAGACTCTTGATTGATTCTTTGATGGTTTTTCCTGCAAATTAAACTCCCAGCAGCAAATTTGGCTTCACTCCTTCAATGCTTTGCAAAACACTATAACAGAATGCTCTTAGTGAGCTGAAAGTGTTTATTTTCAGATGGACTAGGAGAATTTGGGAAAGTCCATTATCTCTGTTTTAAAATAAATAAATAAATAAATAAATAATTCACTAGATTCCCAAGGCTGAAGGACAACAACTGGAGTTAATATTGAAATTAAAGGTATGGAACTATTTTTGCTACAAAGCATCTTCTCATTTTCTCCTGTGGATTTTCTGTCAGTTGATTATCTCTGTGCAGGGAGCAAGTGAGAGAACCATACGCCAAGCGTATCCCATGTCAGACCTTATCTACGATTCCCACGATTCCTACGATTCTGAACCTTTCCTGTCAGGGTGAATGGGAGAAATCTTGTACCGCTCCCCCTCAACTGATACACATATGAACCTGATGCAAACCTTGCAATTTCAGTTACATTAATTTACATAGGTTTTTTTTCTTTTGTTTCGGGTTTTGTTTTGTTTAGCAGCGTACCTGATTCTCAGGTGCTTGGATCCAGCTGTGATGTTAGTGGGTAAGGGAATAACCATGACTGCATGAGAAAAATGATGGGGAGGTTGTTGGCTTGCATGCTATATATTAAACAGACAGCAGACCTCTGGGTACTTTCATATTAGCCTTCTAAATGTTGCAGTTCTCTCTTCAGATTTCTCCTTACACGTGGAATAACTTCGCATCTTGTTTTAAGTTTCTGACACTTACATCATGGTTTGTGAAGAGCTCAAGAACAAACCAAGAACAGCATGTCTTCATTAGATTGTGGTGTGGCAGCTGTTACCCCAGATCATCTGTGGCTTAAATGAGGAATGGGTTTACTGAAAGAGGATCGCTAAGGTCCTTTATCCCTTCACTAGCACTAACTTGCATATGCCGATACCTGTGTGCTGTCCTCATTTAAATAGGGCTGCATCTACCTGTGTGCGTTATGTTCCTTTGCTGGACTGTGATGTAAGTGGTATATCAGGATGACCTAGCGATGACATTATGAGTACTTAGTACACAAATGTATTTTTTACCTGCTGGATGGTAAGCAACTCACTTTCTGAGGCAAAAGCTTTAGTGCCCATACAATTATTTATTGTTACCCATGTAACATAATGGAGCAGGAGCATGCCAACACGAGAAGACATAGCTGACAGTGCCCCACAGCGTATGTTTGTGTGTGTATAACTATACAGTTTATGTGTGTATGTTTGTTGGGGTATTCTTGGGACATACGGAACCACTTCCCATTTTAAAGCAGTTTATGCAAGATCAAGTATGATTTAGGTACTAGTGAGGTCTGCAGGATTTTTTAATTAAAATGTACATTTTTGAAATTATTTGTATTTACTGTCAAAATTTTTTTAATGGGAGATAGACAGACATTTAAGATTCATACTACATTTTTAAGTGAACTTGACAATGCTCAATGCTAAAATACATTCTGTGATTAAACAGTTTGCAGTTACCATTGTCATGGTGACCTTTGCTATCTTCCTCATTCAAATCTAGCAGTAGATAAAAGGTGTAACAAGTCTAAGAATCTGAGGAGAATTAAAAAAGCTCATAAATATTTCTCTGGAGTGGTGAAATGAAAACACATAGTTACTCTCATAAACTCTCTTATCAATGGGCAAAATGCAAGTGCCAGCCACCACTACATGTTCATCTTTTCATTGCTTATGCCATAAAAATTACTGCACTAATCCATTTTAATAATGTAGAAACAGCAGTCATTTTACTTGATATGCACAATTAGAGAGATGCATTAAAAGTCCAGTCCCAGTGGAAGCAAAATTTAAAGTAATCATCAGCAGAGCTTCGCTACACTGAGTCTGCATGATCAAGTAGTTAACAGTAAAGCAGAATTCTTACAATATTTTTAAAGACTACAATAACTGACTTTGCATTCATTTGAGAAAGTTAGAAGGAGCTTTTTATGTTACCAGGTAGCTGGAAACCCAGTGGCCTCATCTCCAAACACAGGCATGCAGTACTGCCTTCAAGCTACAGGCACATGAGTGCAGTAATTTTATTGGTGTGTGTTTGTGAAATTTTTGTACAGTTGACAGGAGTAGCAGAAAGATTAGGAAAAGCTAGAGCAAGAAGGACTTTGAGGAGGCACTATTCAGTGTAAGAAAAGCTTGGGGGGATCTTGTCAGTATGTAGAAATACTTGATGGGAGGGAGCAAAGAAGGACCCTGGCCCTTCTCGGTGGTGTCCAGTGAAAGGACAAGAGGCAACAGGCACAAGTTCATACCAAACCTGACCGGACAAGGCCTTCCCCTAGGTCACCCTCCTCACATGTGAGTGAAAAGTATTGAACAGGTTTTTATTTTTAAAAGACTTGTTTTCATTGAACAAGGAAACATGCCAAATTTGACCAGCTACCAGTTTTCCCAGGTGCCTATTGCTCAAGGCCAGAGATACTCGGTGAGCAATACCAAACTGTTGCCTTAAGATTTTTGTTCTATTTTAATTAAAATAGAGGACTGAAGGGAAGCTGGGCATTGTCAAAGAAATATGAACTTGAATACTATCTTCTCAAAATACTTCCAATAGCAGATAGTACACTATTAGGAGCTCTAAGACAAGTGATATCTTTACTGGTAAAAAGGCTTGTGGCAGGTCTTTCAGAGGCATTGATATATGATACATTAAAATAATAACAGAAGCTGATTCAGAAGGCAGCTCAATTTAAGAACGCTGGGCTGACTGAATGTTAGTTACCTGGTTGAGTGCAGTCACAGGAATGAATAATACAAAATCTGTACTGGTGAAACTGCCAGGAAAACAAAATCATCACTCATTTTCCTAGAAAAAAACTTCTTTGCTGTCTTCTAACACTTGTTTTATGTCATTTATGAGAAAGAAAGGCCCATTTTGCCATCTAATGCAGCTTGCACCAAATAAGTTTTAATTTTCTCTAGACTGAATTTTTTTTGCAGATCCTAACAACTTCAGAAATTCTAGTAGAAAAGGCTTTTGACAGGATACTGAAAATGGTGTTATCTAACTTAGGCTGTGAATGAAGGACCATATAATACCCATGGTGGTAATTTTTTCCAGAATTTTCCAAGCAGTGATGAAGCTTGTGCTTCAACAAGGGCTAACAAAAGAGAGCTCAAAGAAAGAAGGGGACGAGCACACTAAAATCAAAGCATACTGTGATTTTTGAATGATTCAAATCCACCTGCCAAAATTATCTTTACATAATTATCTTCATTCAATAACTGACATTTAAGTAAAAGCTTCAGTTATTTATTCCAGTATGAAGGATCCAGATTAGTTGAGGTTTTTCCCCAAAGCATATTTTCCAGGGATTTCCCAGGATATATTGTGTCTCGCCGTAATGGGAATCCCAGACACACAGGGTGCGTACTGGCTGCTAATAGCAGCCCTCAGGATGCCTGTGAGACCGTACCCGGAGGGTTGCAGTGTGCATGGAGATGAATGAATGTGACCTTGGGCACCCTCCGGGGCACCCGGGCCTCCTGGGCACCTCCTTGCCTGGCGTGCTGGTGGTGCTTGCACAGGCAGGCAGCGGCCAAGCAGTCGTGACGTGGAGAGGAGAGAGCACGTGCTGTTCGTGCAAGTGCCGTAGAGACCCCCTTGGAGTGCTGTACAGGCAAAAACTGCTGTCTGTAGTCTTACCTCCCTTACACTTGAGGTAGAAAATAATTTTTTCTAAAACATTGTTTTGGATTTATGCATCTAATTTCCCTAGCTTTTCAAGAATCGTGTTTCCCTCTGGGTGCCGCTCCGGCGGTGTTCAGCTGTTCTGTTACAGCTACGCTTGCTGTGTATCCAAGAAGCACAACTCTTGAGTTTGTACCTTACGCTGATGTTTTACTTTCACTTAACCCAGTGTCGTGGTTTAACCACACAGCCACTAACTCACTCCAGCCCGGTGGGGTGGGAGAGAGAATCAGAAGGGTAAAAGTGAGAAAACTCGTGGGTTGAGATAAAGACAATTTAATAGGTAAAGAAAAAGCTGTGCGTGCAAGCAAAGCAAAACATGGAATTAATTCACTGCTTCTCATCAGCAGGCAGGTGTTCAGCCATCTCCAAGAAAGCAGGGCTCCATCACGCGTAAAGGCTACTGGGGAAGACAAAACGCCATCACTCCAAATATCCCCCCCTTCCTTCTTCTTCCCCCAGCTGTATGTGCTGATCATGGCGTCATATGGTGTGGGATATCTCTGGGGTCAGTTGGGGTCAGCTGTCCCAGCCGTGTCCCCTCCCAGCTTCTTGTTCCCCCCCAGCCTGCTCGCTGCTGGGGTGGGGTGAGCAGCAGAAAAGGCCTTCACTCTGTGCAAGCACTGCTCAGCAGTAGCTAAACCATCCCTGTGTTATCAACACTGTTTTCAGCACAAATCCAAAACGTAGCCCCATACCAGCTACTGTGAAGAAAATTACCTCTATCCCAGCCAAAACCAGCACACCCAGCTGAATGCAGGACTCATTGGCTTTATACATGACTTAAGCTCCCTAAAAACATTGCATTAAGCTAATGATAGAGTTATAACTAAATCCTAAAGGAGCTCTTTACTAGTTACAGTTAAACTGATTTATTGATCAGTACATTATTTTGGAGTGTGTTGTATCATTCAGCTAAGTAATTCTTACCAAGGACTTACAAGCCATTGAAATGCTTTTTTTAAAATCTCTAATCAAAGCTAAGCTTTTGGGATGAAATGAAGTTTTTGGGGAAAGGGAGCAGTATTTTGCTAGTTCATCTACTTTAGTTTTTCTGAATGTATTTTGGGTACATTCTGAGGTATTTTTTACAGTTCCGTCTTTGGTCTTGATGTAATAGTTTCACATCAGAGGAGACTTTTTTTTTACAAGGAAGGTGACTGTGATAAATCAGTGGGGTTTTCTGGATGCTGCTGCCATGTGTTGCTCATATTCTTGGAATGAAGCAGGGCTGAGCATATGCCAGGTGTGTCAAGTGCTGTACAAACTATCCCTTGAAGTTATGTCTGCCTTGACTGGTTTAAAATATTTAGCTTGAACATGAATCGTAGATTGTATAAGGAGGCCTTTTCTTTTATATTTGCAGAATCCATAAGATATACCACGCTTTGTACAGCTCTCACCAAAGGTGAGAGCTTGTATTGCCAGAACAGCAGATCCGCACCACGTTCAGGGATCTGTGGGGAGAGGTGCAGCCCTCCCTGCAATGGGAAAAGCGTAGATCACAAGATTCACTCCCTGCATGGATGCTACCTCTTCGGCTATATTTCCAGGTCATTTTTTTTCCTGCTAACTAAAAAAGTTCCCATTAGTTATGTTTTTAATCATATAGGTCGTCTTTTCATATTTTAAAGGTAACGATTTCCTTCACTTTTTAAATGGATCATCTTAAAACACTTCAGCTCCATATCTTTGTGTAAGCGCTGGCCAGAAGGAAGGGGCATGCTGCCATTTATGGTGAAGGGAAACTGTCTGACATGCACAGATCCAGGGCTAAGAGAGGGCAGTGAGAGAAGTCTTAAAAAGACAGCTTGGGCTCCAAAGTCTCCTTTCCAGTCTCCTTATATGAACTCTGACCTCACCTGAAAGCCTTTGGATCAGGGGCTGTGGAGGGATTTATCAACAGTGTTAGTCCCTTGGAATTGGTCTGGAGCTGGTGAGCAGAGATCTCCTGCCTAATAGGTCTATGCAGATCCAGGTTCGTGCATAGATAGAGGAAAACGTAACATTCATTCTCTGTGTGCCAAATATCACATGAACTAGACCTGATCCTTAACATTACAGATGAATTGGGTATTCATGTGCTATTATTTTGCATCAGTGAAGTTAGTAATAAACAAAATGTGGACAAGTAAAAGCAATGTCTTTGGTATGTTTTGTAAGGAGGGTACTTTTCTTGACATGACAGTGGGGCTGCTCTTTTGGGCCCAGACTGCCGAAGCCCTGGTAGAGCTGCAAAGATAGCTCAAAGACATTCTGCCTGCTTTGACATTTGGCTCCCTGTCTTCCATTGCCTTTCCTTTCCTCCCAGCATGCCACACACCCACAGAATTACTTTGTAAGAATACAGTACGAAGATGCTAAAATTAAGGCTCTACATCCAGCCCATAGGTGTGTCAGTAACCTAATTTTCCAGGACCAATGCATCTGGCAGCATCTGTGCATGTAGTTCTGGGCAAAAATGTTCCAAGTCATTAAAAATAATACCAACATCCCCCCCACCCCAAGTCATGTCCTGTTTCCACAGTAGAGAATCAAAGCTTCATTGATTCATGGAGCTTCTCTCACTGGTATGAGAATTGGAATAATGTTGCACAGCATATAGTTGGTGACTGGTCAAGACTGAGAATCTTTGATGATAAAGAACAATATACACATTTTGAATATACATTTTGAATATCGTAGTGGAAACTGCCCACAGCATAGGGTTAAAATGAGCAAAAAGCGCTAAATGAATCTCACAAATAAGTAAATAGAAGAGAAAAAATGCTTTTCTGCTGACAGACAAGTGGAGCTCTTCAGGCATGATCTTGACATTGCTCCATGCCTTAGTTTCTGTCATTCTTCCTCTGGCCTAGTTGGCTTCATGCTCTCTGGGGAAGTGGTGCGTCTCTCGTGATGTGTTTGTTCAGTGCTCACTGCAGTGGATCCCAGACCTCATTACAGGCTTCTGGAGTTACTGTTATTAGAAGTAGTCATCATCTTGGGCTTTGAGTTAATAGTTTTCTAGTTTATCTCTCAGGTTAATAATTGTAAGCTAAAGAAAGTTTCATATTTGCATTCATTTTTGCATACATAGCAATGAAGTTAAATTTAGTCCTGCTTTAAAAAAAAAAGACAGAAAATACTATATAAGCATACAAATCAGGCTGGTTTTTGAAGCTCAGTAAACATAAAGGAAGCAGCATTTTAATCAAAATGAAGAACTGCATCCTAATCGCATCTCAGCACATGTATATTTCATAAGTACATTTTCTGCAAAGCAAATACTGTATAACGGATTGCTGTTACACAGTTTCTGATCTCCTCAGCTTTTTCATCACAAACTAGACTGTTGCTGCATAAACTAATGATAATGTGATCCATATTTTTTAATTTATGTGGAAAATTGAAAATATTAAAATAAGAAATTTTGCTATTTTGGTGTTATTGTCTCTTGTCATTTTTCAACCGATAAATCAATTCTTTTCTGTTCAGTTTAGTGGTGTGCCTTTGAAACAAGTCCTTCTTTGTACCTTTAGTTACTAAAACCATGCTGATTTCTGAGGATGAGACAGCACTATGTGATAGATAAAAGGAGAAATGAGAGAAAACAAAGCTTTGTATCTCTTGCGTTACACAGAATAATTAGGGAAGACAAGTCTTGCTTTGACATTGACTCTCCATTGAACTATACAGTAGCTGTGTGTGAGTAGAGGGCAGAATTGATCTAAAGCTAACATTTGACATGCTGTAGCGGGAAATTTCAAAAAAGGCAGAAAGGGACAATTGTCAGAGACATTCTAAAAAACTCTGGGAAGGCCCAGCCAGTAAATTCATTCAAACTATGGAATATGGTCTGTCCTGCCTTACATTGCATGCTGACCGAGTGCAGATAGGCCATGACATCACCTCCTACAGTTTCTGGTCTTTTAGGAGAGGGTATCAGTCTTGGCATCTGTTCTTTCAAATTTTCCTTGCATCCTAAAAAGAAATGGGAACAGGCTGTAATGCGTGATTTTAAGGTACGTGTCTGAGAAAATCCACAATTCCCCTCATGCACAGACTTGTTTGAAGTATACACACCTCAGGTGATTTTACCTCCAAGTAACATCTACAGGCAATGAGCGGCAACCAGTTCTCTTAGCAGTGCTAAGAAATGGATGTTCTCGCTACCAGTCTCTTAACATTTCTGTCGTTTGTCTGCTCTTTCCAACTGAAACTTAGCCATCAGTATTTGTTTCTGCCTGAAGACTTCTTTAAAAGTTTGCTAGGAGTAGGTTCTTATTTAATATTTAAAAGAAGAGAAATAAAACATTTTTCAGCTGTGTATTTTATTGCTGGACCAGAACACACCAGATAGAGGGCTACTAAAACATTTCAAGAAACTGAGGAGATCTTGAGGAGAGACTGTATATTTGCTTGAGGTCTAATGCTCATTACTTAAAAGCCAGTTAGATTTTTGAGAGAATAATGAAATTCCTAAAAATAAGGCTAGGCCCTCTCAGATTAGTGAAGTCAGGCCAGATTGACTAGGCAGTTCAGATACAAAATAATTTGCAAGCTAGGAAACGGAGGTTGAAGAGTAGTGAAGTTTTTGGAAAGGTGAGATGCGTTTCCCCAGAGGCTGGCAGATGGAGCGCTGAGCAGGTGGCAGAGGGTGTTCGTGGACTCCTCTGTATCTGTTTGCGTGGATCTGAGGCCACACCTTTCCGTGCTAGGCTGCGGAGCATCCGTGTCTGCCGGCAACTCTGAACCTCTCCAGCTAAGCCAGCCTGCGGATGGATGTGACCCTGCATCACTGTCTCCCACAGTTAGGGACTGCCTAAGCCATCCTGCTGCAGGGTGAGCCTTCAGCTGTGAGTGGCCTTCCCGGCCATTTTGTTGGAGTGGTTCTACTTTGTTTGGCACAGATAGGAACTGAGATTAAGAGAAAGGATTGCTTTACAGCCCCGTGATTCAGACATTCACCTGGGAAAGTGGGCACCTGTATTCCACTGCTCCTTAAAATACCTTTCAGTATTTGAGGATAAGGACTCTGGTAAAATCAGCTTTGGGAGAATCTGTGGTCTCCCTTTATAATCTGTGCTGTGGCTTTACTGGCCGGACCCCTGGAAGATACCAGGCTATTGCATGAGTACTGAAAGAGTTATGACTGGACTTAAAAATGGAAAAGAGAAGTAAAGAGTTATTGAAGATACATGTAGAAAGTCAATATTCATTTACCTATATCCCCTTTGGTATAACAATTATTATCTGGTAAAAGAACAAACCCTATGCTACCCTGTGTAGCTGAATTTTATCCTTTAAATTAAGTATATGGGAAAAGTTCATCAGACAAATTTAGAGTAGCTGAAAAATTGGAGCTGATTCTGATTTAGTTGTCGTTTTCCCAAGTAAGTTATTTTTTAAACTCCGTTTCTTTTTCACTGCATATCTGAGAATATTTCTTCACATACAAAAGGCAGCACTGTATACTGTTCTTGGTGTCCTGAAATTTGCAGTTACAAGTTCAGTTACCTTGGAACATTATCTTGTTCTAAATTAGCTATCAGAGACAAGAAGATGCACGTTTCCCAACTACTCAGTAAGACCAGCTGAATGAACTACAAAACACAGTAAAAACAATAGTAATCTTGCATTTATTGACTCTTTCCTACATTAGTTTAGTGGGTTTTAATAAGTGGCTGTTAAATTGATCAGCCTTGTACATACTATGGAGTCTGAAATAGTATGTGATGAATGAGGACAACTTGAAATGGGGCAAATCAAATACCTTCTATAATTTAATTGACACAAGGCCAAATTTCACAATTTATTAGACTTGAGAAAACCTTGGTTTTCTACCAAGCTACTAGAAGGAGCTTTGCTTACGATTTTTATTGCTGAACAGAGAAGATGAGATAGAAATAAGCAGTACTGAAGTGCATGGCTGGCAATCACACATCAGCCAAATCCTTGTGCTGGCATTGACTAGCCCTCAGAATACCTGACTTTGCATTTTGACTCCAACAAATTAAATTACCTTAATATGATTCTACCACTTGCTCTGAAAAAAACCCCAAAACAAACAAACAAACAAAACCCACAAAATTTCAGGAATTAAGTCCTTGAAATTGAAAGCTCTGAAACTAAAGCACTTCAGAGTTACCAAAAGGCTGGGTATGGATTGGAATGTGAATACTGTGCTCTGAGAGATTCATTAAACTTTGTTAGCATGCTTCAGAGTCTTACATTGGGGAGATGATCTAGTGTTTTCTCAATCTCTTGTCTCACTAGGTTGTATTATAATAAATAAAGTAAAAAGAGTCTGACGAAAACACTAAAGTGAAACCAGGAGAAGTTAAAATAATTAACTGTTTTTCCTTATTGTAACACAGTTGTGCGTTTCTTTGCTCTTGCCTTGTGTTGCTCTCTTGCTGAGGTTCTTCTTGTCTTTGTTATGTGAATAGATTTGTCCAAAACTTTCTTTACAAACTTGTACTTTACAGACTTTCTTTACCTGTAGGTAAGATGCTGTTTCATTCCTAAAACAGACCAAGACATCACCCCATTGCTGCAGGAAGAAAGAAATTTCAGATACAAGGCATGACGTACCAGTGAAGGGTACCTGCTTGCAGAACAACATGTCAGGTACCTGAAATACGCCATACTCATCTTAGAAAGTAGATATTCACTGCGGGTTCTTTCATCTTTCTCTACTTGTTCAAAGCCTTCAGCCTTGGTTCTTGCTTCAGCAGAGAATGGGTGATTGCAATTGTGTTTCTCTCATCTGCCCTCAAACAGTTTTCCTTGGAAGTATTCTTCCAGTTGTCACCCACACTACTGACAGATTTTTTTTTCCTCTTTAGACACTTCATGGCTGAAAAAATATTTTTAGTTTGATAAAAAATGAAAAGCTCTAAATTCCAGCTAATACTTTTGTTGTTGCTTCACATTCCTTTGATTTTTTAGTGATGTCCTGTTGGCTGCAATTAAAGAGGATTTCCCCCTCATTAATTTACCTTTCTCACAAAAAAATTACTGGCTGATATAGATGACAGGACTGTAATATTTCAAAGCTTGCTACTGGTACACCTACGTCCTCGTGTGAAGCACAGTGCAGCTGCCTGAGGCGGGGAACTGTGCATGGCTCCAGCCTTTGCCTAGTGGAAAGGTGAATTGAGAAAAGTCAACTTAGGTCTTGGGGTTCACTGCATTACACAGCAGGGCTCTCCAGTTATTGCTGGGCTTTTAAAGACAACTCCTGTGATTTTGTTTCAAGTTCTGCATTAAAGTATTGTAATTAAATAAGATTACAAAAATTTTCTTGATTGTAACTAATGATGTATTCATGTTCTTTTGCCAGTTTGGCATTGTAATAACACTCTAAATCAGAGAAATGTCTGAGTAAGCTTCAAATCTCCAGTCATAAGGCTCTGCAATAAGCTTGAATTTTTTTGGTTTTATCTTCTTAACTCAATCATGCTTTTATGAAACCTGACTATCTTGAATATTTTTCTTGTTTATCCACATTAGAAAATCATGTTTACTGATATAAATCCTGTACCTTTTCTTACAATTTCTTTAAACAAGTATGAGGATTAGGAAAAACTGTTCCCTTTTTGTGGAATGGTAGATTTTTTGTGTGGTTGTCATATGGTTTAATTTCATCAGTAGGAGAGAACTGTATTCCTCCTCCCCGATGCACTTATGCAAAAGATAGTCTCAACCCTGCAATCTGTACTGAAATTAGTAACCTTGTTTATTTAAAAAAAAAGAATTCATTCATCAGTAGGGATGGCAGCATGGTCCCTGAATCCAGGGTTGTGGAATAAGGCTCTAAATCATTTTACCCAGTTTCTCTTTCTAGAATTGTATATGGTGCATGATGTTGGATTGTAGTATTGTAATATTTTGTTGTAAGTTGATCTAATTGTAGAGGAATGCTACCAGTTGCTGACCAAAGGTAACTGCAGGGTCTCTTTGTGCAGATGGGTGTGTTTAAATTACGATAAGGTTGTTCAGTGCCATGAAATACAGGTTGTGGTGAACTGGAAAACAGGGAAAGAGAAGAAAAGGAAAACAATACAGAGAGGCAGAGAAAGAATAAAAAAGAAAAGGTAAAAAGGTAACAGGAAACAAAACCCAAAAGAACAGAAGAGAAATAGATGTGTGTGAAAATGAAATGGAGGCATGAGACCAAAAGTCATTCAAAAGTGAGTAATGGAAAATCTATGAGAAAACCACTGTAAAAAGATGAAAGTAAGAAAGTGAAAGGAAAAAAGTCTGTTAGTATATAAGGCTGAGAATTGGATTTTTTCTTCTTCCTGTTTCCTTTCCTGTTATCATCCCTGTCTTCTAAAGGTTCCTCTTAGTATGTTGTGATGTTTTCTGTTTCTTTTTTCTCTATCCTCCTTATATACTGTCTTCTAAGAACACTCAAAGGTGTGTTTGATCAAGGCAGATAGCTGACAGCAGCTTTTTCACTGCACAGTTGAGCTGGGAAAAGAGCTGATTTTTTAACCTTTTTTATTCCACTTCGAAGACTGTTTATATTCATAACAGAAATAGAAAAAGCTAGCGTTGTCTGCCAGTCAGATCATGAAGAAATAGAATCCTCAGTCTTTTCACTGGAAAAAAATGTTAATGCATATTTTACTCTTTATGTTGCCAACTTTGACTTAAAACAGAAAAGGTTTTGATTGAAAATATGTGTAAGAGGAATTGATACTGCCTGGTCTGTTTCCTTAGGAAATGTAGTGCATGCTTTAAGCTCTTACTAATCCCAGTGACTACCTATATGACATTATAAATTATAGTTTAGCAGCAAGATCTGTTCTAATGCCTTCCAAACCAGAAGAATCATGTGAAATTAGGGAATGAGCTATCTGACTTAGGCAAAGACCTGAAGAAATTGTAAGACTGCTCTAGTTTTGAGGCTTGAAAGAAAAAAAAAAAACTCAAAAAAGGGCATCTTTGGTTTCTGACCATCACACATTTCCTGGGCTACGTTAGGAGTGTCACAGCAGGTCAAGGGAGGGGATCCCTCCCCTCTGCTCAGCACTGCTGAGGCCACACCTGGAGGACTGACCAGTGCTGGGCTCCCCAGTACAAGAGAGGCATGGGCATACTGGAGAGATTCCAGTGAAGGACCGCTGAAGAGAGCTGGGACTGTTTAGCCTGGAGCAGAGAACGCTCAGGGAGATCTTACCAATGTGTATAAACACCTGCGGGGAGGGTGCAAAGTGGACAGAGCCAGGCTCTTCCCAGCGGTGCCCAGTGACAGGACCAGAGGCAGTGGGCACACACTGACACACAGGAGGTTCCCTCTGCACATCAGGAAACACTTTGTCGCTGTGAGGGTGACCGAGCACCGGCACAGGCTGCCCAGGGAGGTGGTGGAGTCTCCATCTTGGAGATATTCAGAAGGCATCAGGACATGGTCCTGGGCAACCGGCTCTGGGTGACCCTGCTTGAGCAGGGGGCTTGGACCAGATGGGCCCCAGAGGTGCCTTCCAACTTAAGCCAGTCTGATTCCTGGGGATGAACATGTCATCTGCTGTGGCTTTAAGTAAAAGGTGTTAAATGTTTTCCTGATCATTCACATTAAAACTTCATTAAGAAACAAATGATGAGCTTGACCTTGAGTCAGTTCTTATGTTAATTACAGTGTATTTTGTTTCTGTTTCAATCCAGAAGACCCTGTGGTGTACTTACTGAAGAGACATGCGACGAGCAGACAGTGAAAGTCATTGTTTTTCCTCATTAGATCTGAATGAGTGTTTGCACCTAGACAGCTGAATTGGAGGAATTTTTTAATATTCCTTCAGAATTATTTTAGCAAACCGAAATTAACAGTAAAACGCATATGAGAAAAGCCAACTGCTGTCAATATATAAGAGGAGCCTTTAAGCAATTTCTTGCATCAGACTGGGATATTTATAGTATATCAACCAAACCTCAACATTTAAGGCAAATTGACTGAAAATCAATCTGTGGGAAACTGCATGGCGCAAGGGACTTTTTAGGTGGATATATCCCTTTTAAATTCCATGTATTTGCAGGAGAGTTTTCCCAGGTTGCCTTACAGTCAATATTATGACTTTATCTTGAATGTTTTCTTACTTAAAAGAAATTAACTAGGGTAACCTAAATTTAATGCATTCCAAATAAATGATTGCACAGAAGTGACTATGGTTTTGAATGGAGAGACTTTTTTGTCCCTATTATTACTGTTCCTAAATATCTGTACTGATCTGATTGGCAGGCTTTTGGTAAATGATTTCACCAAATATGTTTTATGTAAAATAACTCTTGAAAAAAATCTTGGTATTCATTAAGCACTGGAGTGTTATGATAATGCTTTGCTGAATCTATGATGGTATGATTCTGTGCTGTGTAATTACAAACAGGTAGAAAAAATACACTCTTTGATTTCTTTCATCTCAAAAATTTGAGTTATCTTATAAAGCAGGCTAACTGCTACAAAGACATAGGCTACACAACCATAAGAACTTGAGTGCTTAGAGCTTATTAAACAATACTAGATTTTCAGTAGTACAAGTATGTGCCTGTTGATGTAGAAAAGAATAATCTTTCTGCCTACAGACTAAAAAAATCTGTGACCAAAATTGCACTTTGTGCTGGTTTTGACTGGGATAGAGTAAATTTTCTTCATAGCAGCTAGTATGGGGCTATGTTTTGGATTTGTGCTGGAGACAGAGTTGATAACACAGGGATGGTTTAGTTGCTGCTGAGCAGTGCTTGCACAGAGTCAAGGCTTTTCTGCTTCTCACCCCACCCCAGCAGCGAGCAGGCTGGGGGGGCACAAGGAGTTGGGAGGGGACACGGCTGGGACAGCTGACCCCAACTGACCAAAGGGCTATTCCATACCATATGACATCATGCTCAGCATATAAAGCTGGGGAAAAAAGAAGGAAGGGGGGGACATTCGGAGTGATGATGTTTGTCTTCCCAAGTAACCATTACGTGTGATGGAGCCCTGCGTTCCTACAGATGGCTGAACACCTGCCTGCCGATGGGAAGGAGTGAATCAATTCCTTGGTTTGTTTTGCTTGTGTGCGCGGCTTTTTCTTTACCTATTAAATTGTCTTTATCTCAACCCATGAGTTTTCTCACTTTTACCCTTCTGATTCTTTCCCCCATCCCACCAGGGGGGAGTGAGTGAGTGGCTGGGTGGTGCTTCATTGCTGGCTGGGGGTTAAACCACGACACACTTCCTTCTAAGCAAAATGTAGTAGTCAAATAGTTTAAAATTATAGGTTTATGGATTGTTGTTTAATCAGTTACTGTTTCCATGGTGGTTGAAAGAATTTTTAAAATTACTAGTGAGCATGCTAAACTACATGGAGGCTTTCTGGTTGTCTTGGATGGATTTTTTGTATTAATACCTTCAGGTAAAAGAGTAGCAAACATCCAGTGGTGAGAAACAAAGAACCATTCCATTCCCAGAATGACTGTTGGTTGATGTCTTTCTGGTATTTGCAGAGCACAAGCACTTGGGTCTGTCTTTGTCAACCAGATAATGCTCACACGAGACCACTTTGGGCATTGAGCTTACTTGGAGGAATAGGTTTTCTCTCTCCCGCACCTGGAGATAATATGCAAGAATCTTACTGCATTTTGTGTCAGATATGAAAGGAAGCAGCAGAATCTTTAGTTACATACATAATATATACATTCCAGAAACATACTGAATTCGAGATATCTGCCATAAATTGGGATGTTAGTCTGAGAATTTGTGACATCTATCAGAAGACATGAGTGAACAAGGGATAAAAAACACTTTAAAAAGAAATGGACAATTCTCCAGAGATTAGATTTGACATCTGAAAACTCTTGATGATCATTTAACACGAGGGTAGAAATGAGAGACTGTAACAGCTTAGGTCACTGAATGTCTAAAAAAACCCTATTTCTGTAATATCAGGTAATGTAAGTGTTTATGGCATGATTGAGTGAAAATCAGTCTTGTGAGTCTAGATGGTTCAAGGGTCTTTTAGGTTGGAAGTGATACTGATGAGTCCTGATGATACAGCTGGTCACACTGTTATCTTCTGGTGCATGTTCATTTATTACCTATAGAAAATTTAGTAGGAAATGAAAGACCTAGTTTAATACCTGGTAGATAGCTTGATATTGCTATTATGAAAAGCACTGTCAGTCCTGATGGTGGCTTTGGGAGATATAAATAAAAGATATAAATAATATATATATAAATAATATAAATAAAGATATAAATAAATGCTAATGATAGCTAGCTCTCCACCTGCTCTTAGGTGCTGACCCTCCAACAGTACCCTCTCCTTATCTCATCAGAAATGAGATCTTCCATCACTGTGTAGGGTCAGGAAAGTAAAAGTTAAAAGTCAAGGTTTCTTCTGCCCTTGGCAGAATAGCAAACTATGATGGTTTCCATAGCACACTAGTTGTCTGAGTCACGAACTACAGAAAATCCTGGGCTGTTATTGCAGGCTACGACCACTCTTCGATGCTCTCTGAATGCTAAAAGAGCCTATGGGCAGAAGAGCCAGTCTGGCAGCCTTGAGGTCGCAGTGCCTGTTTAACTGAACCTTGGATTCAAGTGCTTTGGACAGGTGGAGCTTAGTAGTGGCTGGACTGTAAATGATAGTTGCTGGCCTGCTGCATTCCTGTAGTCTTATCAGTCTTATGTTTATGGTTCTGGTCTGATTTTTAGTGATCACATACCCTCAGCAATGTGTAGATGCTCACTTGGTGAAATGTCTGCTCCTCTAGAGCCTCAGAAGGAGGATATGCTTTTCTGTAAGATGCCAGGAATGGACTCAAATCATTGAACACTTCTGAGATGAAAAGTAGTATTCACCACAAAAAAGTTCTGTTGCACACCTCGAAGTGCCTTGCTTTCCTATTAATTTCCTGTTTTCTGTCATATTAATAGGAAGGTTGTAGTGTTTTTTCTCCTCAGAACATAGCTAGACATTCTCGCAGAAATTGAATTTGATGGAGTTACTAGGACCTAAGAACCTGATCCATGCTTTCTGTGATATGTTTTTTTACTAGATAGCGGTAAATAAAATCAGTTATTTTATGGACTTTACTGAGCAAATCCCCCATGTGTTTCACTGAGACATACACCATTCGTGTTCATGTGTAAATCTGAAACACATGCAGGAATGTGGAGCATAGCAGAAAGAAGTACTTTTACTTGTGATTGCAATCATGAACATGTATATTTTTTCCATTAAAATTATGCACTGATAGTTTTAAAACCACTGAGAATGTAAGATCGAGTGTGGAGGAAATCAAGGTGATTTATTTCCTATGTTGTTATTAAATAAGTCAACCAGAAATCTGCTCACTTTACACCTGATTAATATGCTGTGCACTGTGACTAAGTGTGCTTATTTAACCACACCTGTTTTCACTAGGAAAGGATTACTCATTTATACTGAGATTTGACTTCTCCAAGCTAATCACAAATGTCTGTTCACTAGAAAAATACATGGGTTACGTGCATTTTTAGGATGTGTTTCCTGGCTCTTCTGAGAGTCACATGGTAGAAAAAGTATTGACAATAGCTTAAAGCTCCAAACCCGGTTTAGGTACTCCTTCTGTGCCTGGGCACCATGGCAAAGCGATCAGGATTTGGAACATCTAAATGAGAGGCCTGCATTTAAATTGTGTGGTGGCCAGTTGCATAAGTAGGTGCACAGGCATTTTAAGAATTTGGTCATTTTTTGATGTATAAATGCAGACTTCGGATTTTTCAGCCCTTCGTGCCTGATGCTTCCCTAGTGAGCCAGGGTAACAGAACACAGCGCCCAGTTTTCGCAGTAACTTATCGGGAGATACTTCAGACTTCTGCCGCAGTTCAGAACGGCCTAGCTGGGACTTCTGGGCTTGGTTTATGTCTGTCCTCTCCAGCACCTCTGCGTGTGTTTCGGGGGAATCGAGCTGGCATCAGCTCAGCCTGCTGCAGTGTTCTCCCTTGTATTGCCAGATCAGCTGCACTGAAATACACTGTACCAACTGCAAGCCAGTGTAGGGGGAGTGTCGCGTTCCCAGTTACGGTTGTTACACCAATAGCAACATTAATGAAAACTCAGCCTTGCGCTATGAATGCATAGTTAAGTTCTTCATCAGTCCCAGGGGGTAAGATAAACATATGAATTGAAAAGATTCAGTGTTTGAAAATAATCCAGCATTCTTCTTAAGCATTTTTTCTTTTCTCTTTGAAGCCTTAACCTCTGAAAGGAGCGATGCATGGTTTCCATCTAGCCTGATAAAGTAAGATTTTTATGGCAAGGTTTTCCATAGTATCTTAGTATCTTGCTGACGCGCTACGTCCAGTTTATGTTGGCGCTAAGCCTGGATTCTGCAGTCTTTTTATCACAATTTGAGTCTCAGCAATTGCAGATCAGAGAGGCTGGACCTGTCACTGTGTTTGAAAGGCTGTTTTCTAAGTGTGATTTTATCTTGTTTGGGAGGTTTTCATTCACAGTCTCATTAAAATATTCATGAGTTCTTTCTCTTGACTAGAATCATTAAGAAAATGCTTGATGCCCAGTGGCGTAGCTCTGCACTTCCCTTCTTGCTGGATCTTTTATTATTCCACTTGTTCCTCATCTGATAATTGTTCTACTTCTGCAGATTAGCAGTTTTAAATACCATTACTGGGAAAGATCAAACTGCAATATCAAAGAAGAAAGCTTCATTATAAGTGTGCTGAAAATTCTAGGAAATAGTTATACCTTTGTTGTCTCGTTTTTCTTGGAATTACAATATCTGTAATTTGGTAGTAAGCACAGACTTTTAAAAGCCTGCTGGGCTTTCTGGCTCGTATTTCACCAAAGTTGATAAACAAAACCTCCCTGCTTCAGCATGTGCAGAATTGAGCCAAAAAGGAATTATGACAAAGAACGTGGAATTTCCAGACCTAAGATTTAATTTGTTTTCATTTATTAGCTTTCTACCTTGTATAACTTGTATAAACAAAAGTATTTTGCTTTGAGCCAGGCAGAGAAATAAAAGGAACTCCTCACTAATGCCATCTTCTGGAGGACACCATAGAAGTATGCTGTTTTGTATTCTAGGTGTGTTTTAGCTACACAAGTAAATTGCAACATTCAAGTGAGGAAGTGATTTCTTATCTGGGACTGGCACTGAAAATCCTCCCGATGAACCTAGCAAGATTTGTGTGCAGATATTCTGCAGCATAGAGCAGAACTGGAAGTTTTTGGGATTTCTTATATGTAACATGTCCTTAGGGCTTATTGTAACTGGGGCTGAGCTTAGTACAGTACTGAAACATTTGTATGAAAACTTTTTTAATTACTTCCAGTTTACTCTTAGAAAAACAGTTTGCAGAATCAGCCTATAACTTGGAACATGCATTTGGAAATACCCGCTCCTCCTTTTACAATGCAAAAGAGTTTATTTAATAAGTATATGGATTTAGGGTATAGTTTTATTGTCTGTATGATGTCTTGTCATTGTCCTTGCCAAACTGAATGCTACGTAGACCGTTAAAATTTGTTTCAATTACTGAAAATTTAAAATGTTAAAATAGATTTCAAGGCTGAATTAAAACATCCATGTAACTTATAGTTTTGTGAACTGGTGGTAAAATTATCCTGTTAGTTTAGTCAGACTATTTTATAGCCTCTGAAGCTCCTTTAGTATTCTTTATTTTGTACCCATTATTCAGTAGTTATATGCAGGACTTTGTGGTTTGTTTACAGTACTATCATTCATTATTTGGGTTTATTGCTGTGTTATGAATTCTAATACAAGGGGTACTATTTTCAAAAGCACACAAGCGATGTAGGACCCTGTTACCTTTTTTCCCCTGTATTTTTTATAGAACTTTATTTTAAAATCACTCTGATATCTTTTAAAATACCACATCAGATATAAAAACTACACAATAAAGTATTCAGTTCTTCGGTGTCATGTTCTACTAAGTTTGTTAGTTTTCTTACTGAAGTAGGCTGAGTAGATGAGCTTCATTCACATGTTTATATTGTTTCAGCTAGTGCAGTCTGATGAAGATGGCAGGATTACTGTGCTAAAGTAAACAAATTGCTTGTGTCTTTACAAATGAAGGGGATCTCAAGAAATATAGATATATTTGTGCCTCAGTGAGATGAATGTAAATTTCTGCAGATTTGAAAACTACTGTGAACTGTTAGGCAGTTCTCTGTGCCTCATTCATTGTAAGTAATGTGAGCAACAAGACTAATGAGATCTGACTGGTAATGGCTACTGTCAGTGTCTTTTGCAAAAGAAGAAGGATCTGTTTTGATTTTATATCCTCCTTTGCTGTAATGAATTTTTACTAGGATTCTTGAACGGCATTTAGCATATTCTGTCATGGCCCGCACTTTCTGCAGGTATTGTAGGATTACAAATGGTCCGCTTGTTGCATACACTTTTAGGATGCTTTACATATGACATAAATGGACTTGGCGAATACACTGGTGGCCTTAATTTCCTGTTTCACTAGGGTTATGAGCTTCTAGGGAAGCAAGGATACTGGCTGCTTGTCTTGTTTTCTGTACTTTCATCTCCTGGGACGTAGCCGTGCTTGCCACCTAGAAATGAGCTCTGTGAGTAGAGCCCAATGCTGACACCAATGTGTCAGTCTTGCAACAGGAACAGCTACTTAGAACTGGGCCAAATGAGGGTTGGAAGTGTCAGAGCAGGTAGCTGTCTTGTCCCTCATTGCTGCAGGGTTCCCATGCATGGCTTACTTAAACATCTTCTTAAAACATTACCCAGTCCACTGAAGTACTTGTTGTAGCTATTAATTGCCCTGCTGCATTCCACAGAGAGTCTCTGGGGCCCCAGGGGAGCTGGCAGGCTTCGAAAATCCCTGTAAAAACAAGAAATATCAAAACAAGGAGTTCTGTATGCTCACTTGGATGGGCACTTTTAGGAACCCAGGTGTCACAAGGAGTTTGGTTTGATTTTGTTCCGCTTTAGGGAGCTGGGGAGCCTGTCTTCACTCCTCATGAGTAACCTAGTGGAAATCCTTGAAATTACTTATATGAGCAGCAAGAACAGGTTTTTTGCCTTACGGTTTTGTGTTCACACTGTGTCTGTAAGAAGGCTGTCACATTCATTAACATTCATGTATACCCTATGGTTTTTGTGCCTTCACCTTACTGTACAAACAGGTCCTAAGAACTATTTCCCCATGTTTTATTAACAAGGGGAGGAAAACAAATAGTAAAAGAGAAACCTAACAAAAGCTTACTTTTACTGACTGTTAGAGAAAATTATGTATTATAATTTGGTAAAATGCGGCATATCTGGCAAATAATATGTTGCAACAAGCATAGGTATTTGTCACCTACCCTGTTAGATTAATGTATATGTGTTAGAACATACAAGCCTGAACCTATAGTTAATGCCAGTCTTTCTTAAAACTCTCTGAACAAATACATGCAGTATGCTAGACCTTTCCTTCCTTGCTGAGGTAGGGAATAGTCATTTTGTGTATGATGGGCAGGGACTAGCAAAATTGGACCCTTGCGCTCGTAGCTACAGTAATTCAAATTAGTAAAAAGAAGAAATTCATGACATCATGGCTCTATGTGCTATGACTTTGTTGTGGTTCAAAACTTTATCTTAAATAATTATCAGAAATGGAGGAGGAAGGAGGTGGCAAAGAGGACAGGAAAGGAAGAGGTGGAACAGGGATTGTTCCAGGCTGGTCCGGACAGTGGTCGTTAGGGCACTTTTCTGAGAGGTGGGTAGCCCAGGTTCTGCTTTCTTCATGCATTGTATTATTATGTAGCAAAATAGTATATAAAGCAACTCGCGGGATAGATATTAACAGGTATCCAGTGAATAGTTTGGTAATATTATAGACATAAATAAGGTTAATCTTTGTTACTAAAGAAACATGTTTTGTATATATGTGAAAAATACCTGAACTTCCTGCTTTTATTATGATGTGCTGGATGCCACATCTTCCGTGTTACTTGCTTAACCATAAAAGTTAATGAGCAAATGTGTAAACTGTAAATAGGACTTTGCAGGTGTGTGACAAATTTTGAAAATTAGTCCATATTTATTTAGATACACAAATGAGGACTTCAGATTTTGCATTTGCTTGAAAACATTTGTGACTGGTGTTAATTCAGTTAAGTTAAATTTGGAAAGTTGAAGGCTCACCCCTTTTTAATTCTACAGTTCAACATTTGCATAGTTTTGTACATAAAATTTTAAATGATCTCATTGATTTCAGCGAGATATTGTGGCCTCTCTTGAGGGCTGTTTCACTGGCTCGGATTGCTTTGTACATGTTAACGGCAAGCGACTTGCCATTTAGACACCATTCATTTAGTACAATTAAAGTAAAAGTAACTTTCCCGAACACTGTTCTGAATCTCTACTATGAATTTGTCAGCAACTGATATAGCCTATCCAGTTGGAAGGGACAGATGAGCATTTAAGTCTTCTATTAACCGTGGCATTTTACCTAGCTAGGTAAAGATAATGAAACGTCTTATCCTTGGTCTCTCTTCCTTACATCTCTCCTTAAAGAAAAACATATATTAACACGTTTATGCAAGCTGGAAGGACTTAAATTGTGCTGTTAAATTAAGAGGTAAAGGTGATGATGTAGGAGAAAATCTGGGGTGATGTGAGTTTGTGGAGGATTTAATTCTCAGGGAAACGTTGGCCCTTTTAAAATGTCTATCATACAGCTGAGAGAGTAAGGCTGACAAATTGAAGAGGTTAGATATCTAATGACTCAGTGTTTTCCCAACATCAAGAGAAATTAATTATCAGCTGAGAAGTTCAAAAGACTAACCCTGAACTCCTTTGCTGATGACGTCAATAGAACATTGAAAAACCTTCAATTCCTTGCATCCACAGATAGCTTAAGGGAGGCTGCATCCATCCGTTGTGACTGCTTTCACCTCTAGGTAGCTCTCCAAAATAAGAGAGCTCACTGACAATCACACTTATGTAGAGTTTTCTCAGTTGGGATATTTTGCTTTTTTAGACATCCCTATAAACTTATTTTTTCATAAGCAGATCCATTGTTGAAAATTTTGTAGGAAAGGCTGGCTTGAAGAGTGGACACCATTGTTAAAGCTGATGGAATAGTTTTCAAATAGATTATGAAAAGCAATGTAATTGTTTTGAAAAATGTGACATGAGAGAAAGTTCTCTGTCTTTCTATAAACTCCAGCTGCAGGAAAATGTCTGATAGACCTTCATCCAAAGATTACTGAAATCAGTGGGAATTTGGCCACATTCTCCCTTTGATATGAATTGGTACACAAGTCCAAATTACTTTCTGACTTGACTTTATAAGTTTGTCTGGAGCTGTCATAGGTAACTATTTAAGTCTCTGTTTTGGTATTGTCGATTATAACATTTTGCAAGCTATTCCTTGCAAGAAAGAAAAGAAAGGGAAATATTTGTGATATATTGAGCTAGGTTTTTTAAATCACGCTACGTAAATAACATCACAAAATATAAAAACAGTAAAGAGGAAGAAATATAAGTTATATCCATAGCAATGGAAATAGCTTTAGGTGGAACTTGTGATGACTTCTCAATGAAGAGAAATCATCTCTGAATACAAGGACATGCACAACTTCCACTGGCTCCAGTGGGGCAAGGAACAAGCTTTGAGCCTGTCTCCGCTTGTCACTTACAACTTCTGTCAGACTGATTAAATGTTTCCATGAGCTCAGGTCTGCTGCTGACTCACCGTGCTGTAACTGTTACGTGTCACTGGAAGCCGCACGGATCATCTGGGAGTCTTCACTGACAATTCTCTTGTTTTGAAAGTTGCATCTGGTTTGCATAATATATTTAGTTTCTCTGCTAGTGATCAGTTTATTTAAATCATTCAGTATTACTGCTTTTAAAATGAAAGATGAGTTTCTTTGTCAAAAAAGTATGGAAGTACTCTGCGACTCTGCTTCTAACAAAATCACAACCTCAGCCAGAATATTTTTTTAAAAGGTTGAGCGTACAGCTTAGGTCACTTAAAGTTCAGCTTAGTGGGCTAAAACACACCGGGGCAGAGAGTTTTGTCTTACACTTGTAGGTGCTTGCAAATCAGAAAACCAGCAAACAGCCTAGTGCATTTTTTCATACCGTGAGCATCCCTTCCTCAGACAACGTGTGGGAGTTAGACTTTACTGTGGAGAGCGGTGACACTGACTGTGCCAGGGTGTTTAATCAAGGCACAGAATCCCAGGAGAGTTGCAGCTGGCAGGCAGCCCTGGAGCTCCCGCATCCCACCCCTGCTCAGGCAGGGTCAGCGACAGCAGGCTGCCCAGGGCTGTGTCCAGTCGGGAGGTGTATATCTCCAAGGATGGAGATCCACAGCCTTTCTGGGCAACCTATGCCATGGACTGACCACCCTCACAGTAAAAAAGCTTTTCTTCTTGAAGCAAGAATGGGAAGACGGAGATATATTGAATAACCCTGTTAGTTTCCATGAAGAACTGGGAAAAATAATCAATTCAGATTGTTTTAACTGTTCCATTTTGTGCCGTCTCAGGTCATCACTTTTCATAGGTGCACTTTTCTTTTCACCAAGTATCAAGAGAGTTTACGCCAAGCAGCTCTTCATGTTGGGAGGATAGAGGACATAGCATGATAGATGGATTAAAGAGAATAAAATAATTCCTGTGAGGATTGTTGAAATACAACTCAAGTCCTTTTAGGTTTTGTTAATGCTGTGAAAATATATTATATGACTGTACATATGCTTCATAGGGACGAGGCCATCAGTGGATTAGCAGCACCTTGCCTCTGAGAAGACTTGACTCCCAGGGTTTGCTCAGTTTGTAAGAGCATCCTTAGTCTCCATTCCGTAATGCACAATATAAGGAGAAGCACTGCCTGTGCAAGGGTTCTAGTACCTGTTTTACATCTCTTCTTGTGCTGCGTCCGCTTGCCTTTCTTACAGCTACCTTACCTCCCTAAGTGATAAGTGACAGGAAGCATTGCTTCAGTAACTCCTGCTCCATAGCACCGGTCTTGCTTATTTTATGGAATTTACAGTGCATTTGCTGGACATCCATGGTGAGACACCTTGCCAGCCCTTTTGACAGCAGGCGTGAAGTCAGCTCCATAACATGATGCCTTTGCAGCACCAATCAGCAGTAATTTTCGATACTGTTCAGCAGCTCCCACAGCGGGGTTGAAGGTTACCCATCAAAGCCGTGTGATTGGGAGTCTTTAAAGTCAGTTGTAGTTCATGGGTTTTGCTTTATAAGCCTGCAGAACGCTGACTGTATAAAGGACATGAGCCTATATTCATCCTTTGTCAGTATTGTGTTAAATTTGTCATAATCTTTGAAATTATTTTGAGGTTCATGAAGATTTTTTTTTCCTCTCTTCTAAAATGCAATATTCATATTGGGGGTAAAAAAAGAAGAATGTTTTTCTTACTCTGTTCCAAGACTGAACACAGAAAATACCAGACATCTCACAGGAGAGATGGGTTTTGTGGTAACTCTGGCATTATTTTTCAGCTCCCACTCATACACATAACTTGGTCTGACTTTAAATAACTAATGGAGTTACTGGCTGAATCCAGACAAACGCTTTGAAAATTTTGAGGATCAGTAATCATCATGCATAGGGGGAAACAGTTCTGAATGACCTTCCTCTTTTCATTCTGTCTTTATTCAGAGGGCATCTCTGAAGTTGGTGGGAAGATGTCCCACTATCTCAAAATCGGGTGCCTCGTCCTTTTCTATACATTTCCTTTTCTCTGATTTCTCCTCAATGCCAAAATATGTTCTTCATAGATTTTACAGAACAACAACTGTCAGATCTTTTGGGTCACCATACAGAAGCTTTCTGCCCCCCCTGTTGGAAACTCATCCTCTAGTTAGAAACGGCATCAGAACCTGGTGAACAGTTGACAAAGACAAGAGTTTGTTATGAAAACTTAGTGATGGAGGTATTTACAGGAGTCCAATGTGTTTGTTTCACTTCTTGTCCATGTAACGCAGGCTGTCACACTACTAATTCAGCCCTTGCTTGTGTGAAAAATAACCTTATTGAGAACCATTACGTCCCTGTTATGTAGCTACTCAGAAATGGTATTGGATGGACTGGAAAGGGAAATAGGTTTTGAAAGAAATGTATGTTTTTTTCTGAAATAGTGCATTTTCTTAAGCTCAACTCGTAAAGGTTTGTTGTCAGTGCCCATCTTAGTTTACTCAGCTTGTGCAAATATATGATATGATACCAGACATCAGATTATACTGCATGGTTTAAAACGGAAGGTCTTCTATGTGACCTGAATTTTGAGGTGATAGTTAAGAGATAAAGGCACTCAGGAAATTACCAGCATCTCCAAAGCAAACTGTTGATGCTGTTGCTGGTCTGGGGAAACCCAATCAACCCAATCTTGATCAACCCAATGTTGGAATGTTAAAATTGGTGGTAGTATTGATAGGTTTAGGGGAATATTCCTGAGGAATGAAAGTAACACAAGATAGCTTTGGGGTTTAACTGTTTGTGTTTTAGCAAAGGTTTTGTGGAACTCATGGGGGAAGAATGATAGCATCCATTACCCAGAATATTAATGCTGTGCAGAAACACCAGAGCTAGAGGCGGATGGGTAACCAGCAGAGGAGGATCTAACTGTCTTGGCAGAGTGCAAAACGGTGTAGCTGCCTTGCTTTGTGTACCTGAGGGAGCTGATAGAGAGAAAGCCCAAATGTCTCTTCATGTTGCGTTGCCTTATGATCTGGTGACCTTTGGCCTAGCACAATGGGGTTTGTAAATACTTTACAGACAAAAATCCACTTACTGAAAAGTGAAGTTTGTTTAGAAGAATCTGAAACTAAAAACCATCATAATCTGAAGTGAATATTTTCTTTCTCAAACACGTACCACCTAGTGAGAGATAGTTGGAAAGTACAACTGATTTCATCTGTAGTCTGCAGTATTCCTTCTTTGCCATGCTTCAGATTTCATGAAAACACTGTCCTTCTGATGGGTTCACACTTCGATTAAACATTTCCATTAAAAAATAAAAATTCTTTCATAAGAGGAAAGATTTCATTTTGTATTCCAGTATCCTCCGTTACTACCTTTTTCACCCTTTCCAATACAAACTCAGTCATCCTTTACATCAGCGAAGCTAATAGACCTTTTTACTGTCACTCGAAATGAATTAGAAGCCCTTTCTTTATTCAGTACTCTAAAAACACTTCAAAATCACATGCACATTTGGTTACCCTTTGAGGAAGAAGTTCAAGGATATGGCTATGTTATGAAGTGTGATTTTTAGGGACTCCAGAACACAGCTTATCTCAAAAAGCAGTGGCTAGAGCCGGCACATGCATTCTCAGCCCATATGACTTTTCATATCTTTTCAAATTTATTAAAGCTATGGAAAAGAAACATTCATTGTTTTTTTTTTCTCAACAGTCTTATATAATATCTGAAATCCACCAAATTTGCTTTATCTCCTGTATTTCTTTTACAGTATCAGTTGTGGGCTTTTTCAGCTTTACCCCAGACTCTCTTTTTTTCCCTATTTTTCCAAACTTTTCCAAAGATTCACATCAGCATAGAAGTTTTCCTAAGGAAGTCCCCTAAAAATCTCTACACTCTAAGCAGCCTTCTGTCATGGGTGACCTCAAGAAATTTCCCTGTAGCCTTTTCTCATTCAGGCTGGTGAAAGGCTGCCATCTTCCTGCAGAGCTGCTCCTCTCCTTGGGGCTTGTCCTCTGGGAAAGAGCAGCACGTTTCTGGTACTCTACTTATTTGGAGGAGTACTAGTCTGCTGCGCAAAAATCACCTCTTCCCTTAAAGTAAAGCCTCTTAAAGTCTCTGTAATGTACATGCAGAATAGAGAGGAATTCCCTTTTTGTTTAAAAAAGAGGTATTTTCTTTGTTTTTACATGCAGTAAGCTGCATCCTGTGCTTTGTCCACGTTTTTTGGGTGTCATTTGTGATAGCATTTATATTTGTGGTTTACAGGTAAAGCAACAATTAAAATACTGGTTTCCTTGCAAAAATATTTGGTGAATAATAGTATCTTTTCAGGAAACAGGTCAGTGCTAGAAAGGTAGTAGTTTTGTTGGTATAGGTAAAAGCAGTGATAACCAGCAAATACAAGTTCTTAGTCCTCTAGAGGCAGAATTTTGTTCCAGAGCTTTCAATCTTCACTCATTAAAACTCAGCTTCATCCTAACTCCTGGGGCTGAATTTCCTGGTCTGCTCATTCAGCCTTCCTTGAAGGTGAGTGGGAGAGAAGATTATGAAGAAGTAACGGTGGAAAGAGGAATGAAGGGCTAAGACAACCCACTGCAGAGCTCTTGAGACTATACAGCAGGCAGTCAAATGTGCAAACAGTATTACGAATGGCTCTTGCGGTCGTTCATTTTATTACTATTGGAGAAAGTTCTACATATACAGCTGATTTTCCTGCTGCTTCCAGATGGGGTCATAGCTGGGTCACTCAAAGGCATATGCCTTCTTCCTTTTTTTTTTTCCTGGCTTCAGAAAGGGATAATTATTTCTTCCCAGCTGTTTGGATTCTCCAGTTAACTCTCTCAATGCAGTTTTCCGCAGTAGTGTGGTATTACTGCTGCCCAGCTCCTGCTAAATTGCACATTTGCTTTTTCTCCAATATCCACATACATTTTGCAGTGTCTAAAATAGGAGTGATTGCCGAGCACAATGTTACATTTACTGGATTTGTTCCGTGATTAGGTATGATCGCGCTAATACAGCTGCATTATGGGTGTTCTACTGCTAGTAGAGCTGTGCAGCAAAATTAAAAGCATTCATATCATGCTGTTCCATGAATTATATTCATAGCCTGCTGTGCTCTCTATTAGACAGCAAACAGTAACTGTGAGGAGGTGTACTGAAGAATTGCCTCCCTGCTAGCTGTCTGTCTCCTCTTATCAATTTGGTGCTCCAGCGGCTGCTCAATAAAAGTGACATTTTGAAGTGTCTTGTCTCAAGAGAGCAATTACGCCACACCTAGCAGAATGTCTTACTCTCCATGCTATCTAGAATTGAGCTTCTCTCCACTTTGGTAGCTGCAGATTTTGCTACCATCTCTCTGTCTTCCCATCCACTAGAGCAATAACACCTTCCTGACTAGAACTGTCCCTTTCTCCTCCTTGTATACACTGCATACTCAATATCTCTTCCATTTCAGCATTGTCATCCTGGAATTATTATTTTATAATTGCTTCTTTCTCTTCTGGTTGGTCCCACTTTGGACATTTCCTGAATAACAGCACATAATCTTCTCTGGTAGTGTGCATACAGCGCAACCCGGATGGATTCATTCTCATCTCTCAGCCATCTTGTTTATTGCCAACCTCACTGAAGTGCTGGCACTATTTTCGTTTTTCATTGGCATGCCGTTTATAGACTTCTGAAAAGTCTTGGGGAAAGACGCACACCATGATTATACCTCACCCAGTGGACGCCTCGGGGCTTACTCACTTTTAGCTCCATTTGTCTCTTAAAAATTCTGTAATTCTCCAAAAACATTCAGTTCATTGCAGTCTCAATCTACTGTCTACATTTACAGCACAGAAGCAAAAACTAAATTAGGGAGCTGTGACAATGGGCACTGCTTAATGCTGGCCCATCTGCTCAGAGAGGCTCTACGTCACAGAGGGACAGGCTGTGACGTGCTACTGTAACGATAACCCCTTGGTTTCAGAAGGAGCATCTGCGCAGCAAGGTTCTGTTTCGCTTGAATTAGAGCTGGTGCAGTCCTGCCCATAATGAGCACATAAGTTAAATCATATTTTTAGGTTTGATGGAATTACTCCTGATTTACATTGCTGTAATTGCTTCTAATCAGTAAGCACCCTTTTCCTACAGCACAGCAATACAGCTGCAGCGGAAATGGATTAAGTATAAGAGTATCTGCCTTTTATTAGAAGCCACCATTGATTTAATTCATCTGGGGCAAATAACTAAATGAAATAATTAGCTGCAGTTTAACCATCTTGTATCTGAGAGTGATTTCTGAATCCGATAGACCAAAAATTATCATTTAGCTTGACATCTTTTTAAAAGTCTGTTAAAAAAATTCTAGAAAAAAATAAAACATTTTCTTTCATATGCTGTTGAGGAATAAATTCCAAAGACATTTATGGAATTTTATATATATATTTATTCCTGGCACAGAGGTCATATCACCTTCTGAAATGAAATATTTGTACAGCGGCTCTAATAACCTTGTCTCTCTGGAGTGACGAAAGGAAGCAAAACCATAAGTCAAAGCTTAGCTTAGTGCAAGGTATGAAAATAAAATGTGACTCATACACTAAATAGGTTAAATTTTTAATACCCTGTTTGTTGATTGTATTTTATGAATGGTGAATATTTTATTATCTTTACAAGCATTTCTGAATTGTTACATGCAGTATGTCTCTTAGAAATCCTTTCATAGACTGTTGAGTAGGGCTGACTCTTCCTTTAAAGAGATATTGTTGTGCAGTGCTGTTTGAAATGAGGCCAGAGAGGAGATTTCCATGCCTAATGTATTTTCTCTTTGTGATCATTCCTTAGCGAAGAGAATTCACACCAGGATAAAGAATGTATACCTATATTGGAAGAGACAATATTTGTATTGGGAACCTCCCATAATTCAGGAGGCTCAACACAGAGAAGAAAGGGAATAGGTAGTAAGGATCTTAATCTACAAATTCATACCTGCCTTGACACAGTCCAGACAAAGGACACAGCAGCAGACAAAGGTGTCTTTTTCTTTCTCTTGGTTTCTGCAAGATCATTACCCGTGGCTTTTTGGCAGTACTGTATTATTTCATTCTAGCACTGTTTCCTTAGAAAATTTGGGAGAAGGGGGGTTGTGATGACACTGTCTACCTCTCTGCTCGCTTACCTGTCCTTGCCACCCCCAGCCCTAGTTGAGTCTGTTCATGAATTTCAGGGGAATTTGGGAGTGAAATTACAGCTACAAACAAAGTGTTCCTGTAAGTTTTGAAAGACTGCAATATAAACTCATCTTTTAGAAGAGATCAGAGAACCTAGTTCAGATTCACTTGCCCCAGCCACAGGAGGAGTTTCAGCACTTAGGCCTTACTGGGCATGCAAGTCAACTACCTGGAGGCACAGCTGTGTGGAAAATCATGCTTCTCTTTATCGAGTTGCTTGTTTCTTAATGCAACCAAATTCTCCCTTTTTAAGATGAAACTTAAGATTTTAAGATTAAAGTGATCTTTCTGTACATGTTTTATCAGAATTTATCAGTCACATTTAAGAAAGATAAATAAGAGGGGAAGCTGCTTGAATTCATGGCTCCTGAGACCTTCAGTTTATAACTATGAAATGACCAGAGGAAAGAACATTTCACCATATTGTAAGTTCCTGTAAAAGCTTCCACACAGAATGGTAAGGTGCAGTTCATATAATAAAATACATTCTGTGGGAAGAGAAACTGAAGTGAGTAATACGTCATCTGCCTTGAATGGGTATGGCAATAAATGAAAGTGATTTTCTTCTTAAAAACACTGATGAGCATTTCATTCCAAATACAAAGGGAAGGCCCAGAATAGATCACTCTTACCAAAGTGTCCAAAAACCTACAGAGAGGCATAGAGGCTGTACATGCGCAGCCAATAAAGCAAGGTCAGTAAAGCATGTGAAGAGGATTGTACTGAGGGAACTTTCAGAAAATTTGTGGTTGATATCTGCCATCAGGGCTATTGGACATCCAGTGTAAGTATAACTCAGGATACAGGAGAGAAATTCTCCAAAGTAGGGAAAATAAATCTCCCAAACATGATTAAAATTGATTCTAAACACCTAGCAGTAATGTGGCAAGAGCAAATGAAGAGGACACAGGCAATGCAAATGGGGAATTTAAGAATGAAAGTAACTGATCACATATCAGGAAGCACTAGGACTTGCCAGAGTGAATGAAGCTGATTCCCCACAGTTTAGCATCCAGGTTAATTGAAATTTCAGCTGAAACTTTCTTTATGGTTGGAGTATTTATAAAGCCTCTGCTTTGTGTTCACTAGTTTCTAGTGAAGAGAGAACTCTGCTGCAGCCTGTCTCTTGTCTAGGGAGCCTGCTGTGATCTGTCTCCTCTGATCAGCTGCTCATTTTCATAAAACTTGTAGGAACTTAATAGCTTTGACACCACCAGACTGAGATGAAAACGATCATTTTGTCAAAAGGAATTGAGGGATGGGATGTGGAAGAGAGAGGCATGCACACACATATATCCACACGCAGGCAGCGTGGCCGTGTGTTTCCTGAGGAAGCCAGGCTAAAAAATAACGGTCCAAACAAGAGTGAATGGTGCTTCTTTCTCTTCTTATCTCTTGACTGTACTTCTGACGAGGCTCACACTGTTAATCTTAAGATTTAGAACACTGTCCTTAATTTAAAGTTGACTTGCAGGGCAGAGGTGACTGTGATTTGTAAATAGAAGGAAATGAGCCCTGGCCTTTAGCTGGCACAGCACAGATTAACAATCAATAGTCCAGCAGGACAGATAAATCACAAAAGCCAAGTCAAATCCTGTACAGTTAAAGGCCAGATGGATGGTCCAGATCCAGAACTGTGCCTCATGTGGAAGGCGGGATGGATGTTCCTCTCTTTTGCAAATTTCTGACATGAGGGTTGACAGCTGGTCCTGATAAATAATGCAGAATCCTCAAAACAGAGGCAGCTGCGATGTGAATGGGAGAATGGAGATGCAAAGGCTCCTGGTTAGGCTGCGTAGGAGGAGCGTGGCTTTACGACAGGTTGTGCAATGAGGACAGTCCTGTGGCTCTACAGGGCACATGGGGTTGACTGGAAGACCTAGCCTGTTTTGGGGCATAAGCCTTCCCAGTGCCATGGCAGGGCAGCTTGGAAATCAGAAATGAAGGAGGGGTTATTCAGATAAGTTGTCATTGCCCTTAGCTCTGATCCTTGTATTGTGGACTCTTGTCACAGGATACAGCTGCGGCCATGCGTTCTCTTCCACTGCCTGTCCCGGCTGGGGCTCCAGCACCTGGGAGTCGCTGCCTCCAACTCTGCGCTGCCCTGGCAGGAGGGAAAACACCCGAGCAATCCAGCTGTTGGCTTGACACAGCTAATGCGTTTCAAAGCGGGTAGAATTGGGCAAGGTTCAGGTTGTTAACACAAATTTCTAACTGAGTGGATTTGTAATGTTACCCAGACTAGCAAGTAATTCCAGCAGCTTTACAATATTACCCTTAATCAGAAAACATTTGTCCTGCATCCCCATTGCGTATTTGAACTCAAAGTGGTGCCAAAAAGAAATGAGAGGCAGAGTCCTCCAAGAAGATTGCATTGAACCTATCTGTCCGCTTAACATCTGAGGGTTGGAAATTTTGTCAGCTTATAAGTTTCACCAGTATTGCACTTTCTCAAGAGAAAATGTTCATAACGTGCCAGAATGCACTTGGCTGTGATTCTGTCTGTGTATTCAGCTAAAGCAGACAGTCAGCATTTGATGCGGCTCAGATTTGAGTGGTGCGGGGAATGAAAGTTTTATAAACCCCGAACTGAGTTGAGATACCGCATAGGCAGGCAACACCTGGCTGGCATGCATGGCAATTACCTGTCGTTAATGAAAGGTTGTCACTACATAACCGTACGGTTAGCATCCATGTGCAGTGTGTGCACGTACACAGGCACGCTTGCAGTGGGAGTAGGAATACAGAAAGGCAGAGCAGACACACCTCTTCTGTTTCATCTTCATAAAAGCCTCCTGCGGCTTTTCCCCTTGCTAAGCTTGGAGTACAGAAGTGCAAAAGAATAAAAGCAGCACTCCAGGTTGTGATGCACAGCCCTGGAGCAGCCATGGGCTTTACAGGAATGACATTTACGGCTGACATCAGATCTGAGTATTTGCATTGGATTTCAGTGTCAGCATCGGAGGTGTGGCTTAGCAGGGACACTGTTTCAGTCTTCTGATCCAGCTAAAAGGCAGCTCCGTCTGAGAAGATACTCACTCCCCTCGGCTCTGCTATCCTGCTTGCATCTGACTCCTCCCTCCTGCAGCTCAGAACAGCGCAGGGTGAATCCAACAGCCTCTCATTTCTACTATGTTTCTCCCTGAGCTACTAGAGCTTGAACATACCTGATATTCTGCCTTCGTTTCAACTGAACTCGTGAGTAAGGCACATTGCCTGATATCTGTCAGAAGTGAATGGTGTGTTATTACCTGAAGAGCCTAAATTAACCATCTTCCAGTACTGAAAGGATTATGAAAAATTGCATTTTTTTCAGCGCCTTTGATACTTCATTGTTGCCTGATTTTCTGAGAGCATGAGTTGTTCTGGTTATCCAGGGTGCTTTCACCTGAATATTTCTTCATCAGATGCCACAAAAGAGAGTCTAGGAAAACAAAGAAACTTGTGATGTGGAGCTAACAGTTCTGATTTCAGCTAGTGAAAACTTGCAGAGTCAGTGAGAAGGCAAAGGAAAAATTTGCCAAGGACAATGTCGGTAACGCCTAGTAATTTGTCACTCAATGGGACAAGCTTCTTCGCTGAAAATCATAGCATTATGGATAAGCCTAGCGAGCAGAGAACTTTGAATGTCTTTCTATTCTGCTTGACTTTTGTCATTGCATTTGCAGCACTTCTGGGCAGCATTTATTCACTAGTTTCCCTGCTGAAAATGCAAAACAAAACCACGGTTTCAATGATTGTGACCTCTTTGTCAATAGATGATTTGATCAGCATTGTGCCAGTGATTATTTTCATGCTCACTCAGTGGTCAAGTGATGTCCTCCCCCGGGCTCTGTGCACCACCTCAGCACTCATATATTTATTCCAGGGCATTTCTAGCAACCTGAAAGGGTCTCTTATAGTCTCTTACAACTTCTACACCATCAACAAAACTGAGACAACGAGCTGCAGCACTTCCAAGCGACAAGTGAGCATAGTATGGGCCATTCTTACCATTTGGATTGTCAGTTTGCTGATCTGCATTTTGCCTCTCTGTGGTTGGGGCAAGTACATCCCCACCTCCTGGGGTTGCTTCACTGACTGCACCAGTTCCTACATCTTGTTTTTATTTATTGTCTACTCGCTGTGCTTTTGCCTCCTCACAGTGCTGTCTGTTCCTCTAACTTACCAGCTGTTGTGCTCAGATGAGCAACAGCTATTACACATTGATTACCAGGAAATCTCTCGAGGCTACATCACCCCTGGGACACCTGCAGGCTGCAGTACTGCTACCCCATCTCTGTCGCCGGTGGACTCTGTGGATAAAACCCTGAAGCATTTCCAAAACACATGTCCAAGCTCGGAGACAGTTTTTAGGAAAGATGCGGCTGAGAGCAGTGCATTTGAGCCCCGTTGCATGAACAGCATACAGAGCAGGAGCTTCACAGTGGGCTTTGCCCAGAAACGATTCTCACTGATTCTTGCATTGACAAAAGTCATTCTCTGGCTTCCAATGATGGTAAATCATCAGATTGCTTCACTTTCTAATGTTTACTTACATTTAAATGGCATGTGAGTTGGTGTGCCATGAATTGAAACAGATGAACAGTAGCCATTGCAGTTGTTCCTTATAGTATAGTTTGTGCTGGCAAAAGTCCTTTTAAGCAGGTCTGTGTTACTACGTGAATTTAACCAGCTTTCAGCAGGTTTGGCAGAGCCTGATTCATCAGTATGTTACTCTACCATCACATCATTTGTATCACCTGAATACAGTGATGAATAAGGTCCACCCTTTTGTATTGCCAGCTGTCTGACAAGCATTTGTTCAGCATTATGGAGTCTGTGAATTGTACTAAGCTAGCTCTTCTGCCCCTTCTCACAGCTGTGAGTCATGTCCTTTGCCACACTGGTTAAAAAATAGGGAGTTTATTAGAAAAAGGAGGTTTGCTTGCATCTTTGTAATCTCTGTAGCATGGGGGGGGGGGGGGGGGCAGGGAGGGAGGGAGGGAGGGCTGTCCGTGTGCATGCACTAGTGTATTTGGGAACAGGTACATTCAAGTGTAATTAGAAAGGAGTCTGTTGAGACCGTGGAACATGGGGCTGGGACAGTGTTATTCCTGTCCCCGGGGTGTGTATAGACTCAGCACCTGAGCTTCTCTCAATGGAAAGAGAGCATTACAGAGCATCTGCTGCACAGCCCTGTGTGGTGTTGAGTTCCTCTCCTGTTCCCCATCAGGAGGTGGGGTTCTTCAGTACCATGCAGGAGAGACTGAGCTAGCAGTCTCTTCTAAGTTGCTTGGATTGTGAGTTGCTTGTTTTAATAGTGCTCAGGCATCTATATTTAGCTTAAGCAAGGGTTTTTCTGAGAAATGCAGAATGAGGAGGGGAGCCTCTGTCAGTGTGTTTTCTCCACTCTCTGTTAGAAACAAAATTGTTAGGCTGAGCAAACATTGATGACAACCTGTGTCTTTTCCTTGTGTCATATTAATAGTGAGATGTTCTGTTTATTCCTGGAAGTATCTTATGTGCCTGAAGCGATTTAAATTTCAAAATGCTCTGCCTTTCAGATACAAATGGTTGTCCAGCACATCACTGGTTTGCAAAGCCTTTCGTTTGAGACACTTAGCTTCCTGCTGACTTTGCTGGCTGCCACAGTCACCCCAGTATTTGTCCTGTCAGAACACTGGATCCATCTGCCCTGTGGCTGCATCATTAATTGCAGGAGGAATTCGTATGCAGTGTCTTCAGAAGAACTCAAAAGTAAGTATGGAAGGGTGATGCACAGCTGGAATGTATCTTGTAGGAAGAAGGACAGGAAGTTAGTGTCAGTAACAGTACTTTGTACTCCTTGAAATCATTTACCTGAATTATTTGGACATTATTCAGAACAATAAATGAGACTCACAACATTAGTGCAAGACAGCTGGATGGAAATAGTGGATACTGAGGCACAGAAGCTTGGCTGGTTTTCCCAGGTCACTGTTGGATCTTTCAGCAGAGTCCAATGGAGTCTGAATCCTAGTTTCGCTCTCCTCTCCTACCCTGGGAAAAATATATCTGCCAAAATATGACTTTTACTAATCGAGTACATCATGGACCATGCTAAACATGTTTAATGTCGGGGGGGGGGGGGGGGGAACATGCTACTTGTGAGCAAATTCTAAGAAGGAGAGGAGCTATTGTTTGTACACCTGTGCTGTAGCTACTAACCAGAAATCACAGCGACACCAATAATTGAATAGTGAAGGATGTGATTTATGGGAGGGGCCTGTATCTCGGGCATTCATGCTGCTTGTTGAAAGCTGAGGAACTCCTACACAGTCTTTGCCTAAAAATATTTCCCTGCGTGTTTATAAAGTTTACCTTGGTGTAACAGAGGATGCCAGACCTTCACTGGTAACCTTCTCGGAATCTTCTAAAGCCCTGTTTTTCTCTGGGCCTCCATGAAAAACTAGCTGGAGGAATCCCTGCACATGCTGACAACTACAGCCTGTCTCCTGCAGTTACATGACTTTTGTTCCTTTCCTAAAGAGCTTGATCATGTGGTAGTACTCAGTCAGAGAAATATAAGACAAAGAAATGCAGCTATCACTCCATGAACTTATCTCTAGTGAAAAACTCATTTAGGCTTCTGCAAACATGAATAACACTGTCATATTTGTGGCTACAAGACTGCATAATGCTTTCCTGTAAATTTCCTGGCCACAGTTATTTATGAAATACCTCAGTCTCCAATGCTCCTGTATCTGCACAGAGGGATTGCATTATGAATTACAAATGAAAACATGTTTCCAGTACTCTTCTGAGAGAAGTATTTGTTATTAAAATGTTTTATTGAAGCTTATTATACCTACTAATATAAGTTCAGTATCTTTATTAGTGGTTAATTTACATTCATTACACACAAATGTATGCATATATGTTCACACATGTTTGCTTTCTGGGACAACCAAATATGTACAAACGTAAAAAAATTCAGCTGTTCAACAGTAGGTAATTATGGAAAGTTTGAAGGATAGAAATCTGCCACAGGATATTACATACATCTGTATCCGTTAGACCTCTGTTACCATATAATAAATATGTTCTGGTAAAAATATCAGTAAGGAAGCCTACAAGGAGGGAAGATAGAGCAATAGCTGATTTTTTTTTTTTATTTATGATCATAATTATTATCAAGAGTAACTTTAACAGAAAAATAATTTCAATTTCCTATTTATAATGCTGCAATTATATCCATATATAAAAATGATAGATTTCTGCATTAATCTTTCAGAAGTGAGAGTTGCAGTGCTAGAGTTGGATACAATTGTCCCTTGAGGCCTCGTCCAAGGGGAATTGAAAGTGCTGGCAAGTTTTATTTAGAAAGTTAGAATAGAATAGAATAGAATAGAATAGTTCAGTTGGAAGGGACCTACAAGGATCATCTAGTCCAACTGCGGAAGTTAAGTGCTAAGTACTTCTGAGGATCTGGGTGGTGGTGCCCATTCTCTGGAGTGAAAGTCCTCTGACATCAGTGGATGACTTCCTGACATTTACTGCATGTTTAGGGAGAAAGCAAGCTCCTGAATCCTAGAGAAAAGCCATTCTCATTCATGGCTTCCACTTGCTTTGAACACGTTCTCCCAGTGCAGAATGGCTTGTGCTGCGACTGATGCTGTTTTAACTGCTTTCCTGGAGAGGATGACTGCAGTTCATCAAGGAGGCAGTTTATTTCAGATTGTATTAAATAATGCTATTTAGAGAGAGAAATGTCCAACAGCTGGAAAAGTAGCAATTATAAAATCATTTTAAATAAATCTGTGACTTTTAGATACTTGTACTAAAAACTGTTCTCAAGTTTTAATACAATGGTCAGAATTTCACCCATAATTATATATGATCTAGTAAGCACACAAAATAGAGGTTGAGTAGAAATAGAGGTTGTATAAATGTATCCTCATGCCTTTTATTTTATAATTTAGCATGAAAGGTTTGGTGGGAAGATGATGTCATTAGTTAAATAAAAGGCACTTCTTTAGTTACTACATAATGTAAGATGAAAAGGAGGAGGATGAAGAATCTCAGGTAGTTTGTGTTAGAAAGGAGGAAGAATGAAAGGGTATAAATAATGATTGAGAATTTTTAGTTAATTTTTCAGTTACTGTGTAAGATTATTTGGAGTACTGAATTTAGAATGGAGAATATACAAAAATTCCATGGTGTAAATACTTCAAATATTTATTTTCTATTGTAGAATTCTGTTTTTCTTGCTTGAGTGTTGATATTGAAGGTTAGTTATAGATTCTCAGAAATGTTTTATCATTTTGTACAATTTTTCACCTTTAGGAATACAGCTGAAACAGGCTGTGAAAAGAAAAGTATTACAAAATTTAAATATCTTCTTCTTGTGTGTATCCCATAAAACATCATATATTGTTTGTTTTTGAAAATGGAAGATAATCTGCCAGTTTCTGGGAATCCATTAACGTTGGAATGTATAATTGCTGAATTCATTAAGAAGGCGGTATAATAACATACTATCTGAGAAGTCTTTCTTCTCAACAACTCATTCTTTTTATGGATAGAAAATTGCCTGTTTCTAGCAGTAGTTAAATAATTTATTCCATGGTTTAGAATGTCATTTTCATTGTGTGTGTAATCTCATTTTCGTTCTTGGTTTTGACTGTTTTTAATATGACATTTCTTCCCTTTCTGTTTAGCCAGCGTAGGGGTTTCGAATTCAACCCTGTCATTCCAGCAATGGTTATGGAATCTACAAAATATCCCACGAAAACCACCACCACCACCACGACGGCGATGATAAATCTACGTCCTATCACAACCTGGTGAGCTACGACTGCGGTAACTCGAAAGAACCTGGGAGAGGAAGCGGCGATCCCCCCGGCTCCGGGAAGGCGGGGTTCAGCACCACGGCCCTGCCGGACAGCTCCCGGGACGCCCCGCTGAGAGCCGAGGCCAGGCCAGACCCTGGCAAGGAGAGGAGCACCGGACCGCCTCCTTCCCGACAAACTGGGAACCTTTAAGAGAGAAGAGGTCAGAAATTTTGATAAGTCGACTTTTTCTGAAGGACCAGAAAGGAGGTTGTCTCATGAGGAAAGCCATAAACCTGAACTCACAGATTGGGAATGGTGCAGGAGTAAATCAGAGAGGACCCCTCGGCAGGTAAAATACGAATTTGCCCTTATTTTTTTCTGATCTTAAAAATTACCTTACAAAAAAAAAAAAAAAAAAAAAAAGAATAATTTTACTTACATTGGAATTACTATTAGTCCTATTGGTAGTCTAGTTGCTTTTAGTAAAAATCATACTTAGCATTGTATATTTGAGTAACCACACAGCTATTTGCAGGTTCTGATCCTGCAATAATTTCTCACTTCTCTTCTTAATCATGGGGTGTTAATTATTATTATTTGTGTGCACCTGCATGATCTGTATATGGTAAGAATTCAGTATGACTTATGTTAATTCATCTTAATGAATGGGAATTTTCTCTCCAAAAGATGACATTTTCAAGAGTATTTCCAAGCATACTGGTGACTTTTTTTGTCACGCTTACATTTTGTGTAGGGGAAAAAAGAGAACTACAAAACCAAACATGAACAGTAAGTCCGCAGATAAATGCAAATTTCAATCTGGGCACAAAGATTCCTATTAGATTCAAACAGAAAGATTCCAAATATTATATTGTTCATCCCTTTCCTTTAGATTGTGGACAGTTATTGGGAAGAAGAAATTCTGAGAAATCTATTAGTTTTCAGGAGCTCTGAGAGAAAATGAAGGTGGAGTCTTAATACATTAGCACTTGAAATTGAAAGACTTGTTAAAGGTGTTTGTAACCTCAGCTCGTGCAGTTCTTTGCACAGAGGTTCTGATTCTGCTCTCCCGCATTTGCTGTGCACTGTATTGAATCCAACAGAGCTTTTCACAGCTTGGAAGAAGAGGAATATCAAAAACCATAGCCTTTAAGGACATACTGTCTAAAATTAATAGAGAGCACTGCAGTCTTGCTATGTGACTCTTTCACCTAAAGGCGTGTCCTGTTGAATGTACCACCATTGCCACAAAAGTTGGGGTTTGCTTTCAGTTATCAGATTGCAGGATTATGGTCTGTTCCAAGTGCAGAGGCTTCATTTGCCTGTTCCTTGCCATGCTGATAATGGCATATCAAGAACAGTAGGATCACTGATTTCCTCAGCTTAGAGGTGTTTTGGTCCTGCCGTGACAAACCTTGTTGTTAGTGCCCATACTGGGAGGGTCCTGCACTGACTTCGGACTAGAGTTGGGTTCAATACTGAAGAAGAGCTGTGAGAGAGAATTGCCCCAAAACTGCCATTTGTAGAATGGCAGGACTGAAATTGGATCCAGCAAAAGGACAGCTATTATCTCATGTAAGAACATGGGCTTAAAGGAGAACTACGAAGCTTTGCTTTTATTTTCTATAATCAGTGTTTGTTTAAGGGGCAAAATGTCACAACAACTACTGCAGGTTGAATGCTCTTAATGAAAGAAGGGAAAGATTGTTAGGCATTCCTTGTCAACTGTCTCTTAAGCAGGCAATGAGTATGAGGATTTCAGTCTCCTAAAAATTCATTATGAACCAAGGGCTAAACACTGGCATGAGGCACCAGGAGAGCCCTGTGGTGTGATATCTGTAGTGGAAACTGAAATGAGCAACAGCTGTTTATACCTCTGGAATTTACATGCTGCTTTCATCACCGGACCCTAAAAAGTATCTGAGTGCCTAAGGAGTGAAAAAAGGTAATACTGTATCGGTGCAGTTATCTGCCTCTTCTGTGTGCACCTTTCCCATGCTATGGCATTTATGCTCCAGTACACAATTTCAGTCTGCATAAATAGTGTATATATCTATGCTGTCATT